>NW_025999504.1:0-473723 GCF_019419815.1 Pyrus x bretschneideri
CACTACATCCCTGTGAGATTGAGCTTAAACGTTTATTTGGAGAGTTAAAATCTGTGCATTCTTTGTTTTCTAAAGTCGTTGCATGATCTCATTATTCTTTGCTTGGTTGCTACTTAGAAGGCGTTTCATCATATAGTTCCAAACGCTAGAACTCATGCCCATTCATTCAAAACATGTTATTGATTTGCATAACACATATTCAAGAAGAAGTTGTGTAGTGATCACCACCAAAGCCAAATTGCCATATTTCCCAATTTTATTTGTTTTGTAGGATTTAACCCGTTGAGCATTGTGTAGCCTATTTTCTTTGTTAACCCGCAATTATCCTCACCTAGCCTAGAATATGACCATCCTCACCCTTGTTCTTGAAGCATAATAAGCAATGATTTCCTTTTGATTAAGGTATTGCAGAAAATAAGTGTGGGGGAAAGAGTGTTTATATGAGTTGATGTGCCATAGGCACGGCCAAAAAGAAAAAAGAAAAAAAAAAAAAAAAAAAAAAAAAAAAAAAAAAGTTGAAAAGTATTGTTTGTTGAAGTAAGGGCCCAAAACAATAAATTAGGCCCTAAGAGTTGTTGAATCTCCCCCTTATGTCTAAAAGTTGATTTCTGCATACCAAGTGAATTCTAAGCCTTAATTTCATTACTTTGCTTGCTATTGTTTAAAGAACTTTTGTTTATCCCTACCTTTCCTTGTGAGCCAATACCCCAAACCCCGTTACAACCCTTGACTTCTATCTTGAGTGTTGTGCATTTCAATTGTGGAGTTTGAATTTGGTATGAGCATATGGTGTCACTGGTTCTCGCGTCTAAGTAGTAGCATTCCATTCATGAGATCATATCTAAACATGCTTATTAACTCCAGAAATTGCGTTCTTTGTGATACATATATGTGAGTGTTCGTTTCATGTTTACATCAATCTTCTCACATATGACTAGATTAGGGTATGTTGTTAGAAATTCTGAGTGAAAATTGAGTGCATATCTTGTAAGGAATTGAGCAAATTCTCTAAGGCATGTTACTACATTCAAAACATGGTTTTAAATGCTTAATTGTGAACTAGTATATGGTGACTATGATTAAGAATGTACTTAAGTGTGAAGATGACTAAAATCTGTGAGAATGATGATTTTTAACATGTCATGTGCATTGGAAATCCCTAAGACGGTTGTTGGAAGGTTTAGGTTGTGTTTTACGTGTTTAGTGTCGTTTTGTTTATTTGTTTTTATTCTGTTTTGCTCGAGGACTAGCAAAAGTTAAGTGTGGGGGAGTTTGATAGGAGCATATTTAGGCGACTTACTTAGCTTGTTCTCGTACATTTACGTTATGTTTCTTTAGTTATTTTAGTTCTTTATGCTTCTTTTGTGTGTTTTCAGGATTATAAAACGTGTTTGACGAAAGGATGCATTGTGGAGTGTTTTGGGGCCTTTTTGGAGCACTATTGGGCTAAGGATGGATAGCTTATTCTTGGAGCCCAAGTGTTAGATGAAATTGAAGGCCTTGTAAGCACTTGAGGACATAAAACAATGGCCCTAACCCAAGTACAATCACATTGCCATGGGCTTAACACAAACACCATTCCTTGCCATGCAAGGGGGAGCAATTTGGGTCCATTTCATGCACTTAAAACCTAGCCCAATTACACACCATTGCAGCCAAATCCATTCTTTGTCATGCACATTCACCACCAATTCAACCACATGCACTTATTCCTCCATAATTACACATCATTGCAGCCACATGCACAAAACATCATCCTTGCCCTCCAAACACATGCATTTCCCTTGCCATTTTCAACCATCACACTTCATCATTGCAGCCACCATCCATCCTAGTTGTCAATCACATACTTTCCCATTATATAATTCATCCACATGCATCTTTAACCAACAAACAAATCAGCCACAATGCACCAAAACATCCCATGCCGTGACTTCCTAGCCAATTCCAGCTTTTCCCTTTACAATTCACATGCATTCCATACTTTTCCTAGCTGTTTTCCATCATTATTTCAGCCACCATTCACCCTTTATTTCACATACACTTCACACAAACAACATTCACATGCATTCACATGCATTTCCAACACAAAATACACTCAAAACCGTGGCCACCTTTGCATTTCAGATTCCCATTTGCATTTTCAGATTTTCAGCTTTCCAACCTAGCCAAGTCACATGCATTCATTCATAATCATTCACCAAACATTCAGCCACATTTCCACCCACCTCCTAGCTGTCATGTTCCCTCCATTACTCCTATAAATACCCTTGCATTCATTCATTCATTTTCCATTCCATTCACAATACAACACACAACACAAACACACATCCCTTGCCGTGCATAACCTCCCATTTTCTGTGCAGTTTTTCTCCTCCATTGCAGCCACTATCCAACCACTTCTCATCCCTCCAAAACACTTCATACCATCACACAACCTATCCTTAAACCTTGTGCTACAACGAGGAAGAGAAGAGTGCTTAAACGTTCATACAATTCAAGCTTGAGTTGTTGGAATGTTTAGGTGTTTCTTTGATTTCAAAGTTTCATTTTAATTCTCTTTGTTGTGTATGTATGGAAGAGAAGAGTGCTTAAACGTTCATACAATTCAAGCTTTGAGTTGTTGGAATGTTTAGGTGTTTCTTTGATTTCAAAGTTATGAGGAACTAAACCCCCTTTAGGTAGGGGGTGACTCGAAACTATGTTTATATTTGCAATATGAATTGATTAACTTTCGTTGGAATTTCATAAGTTGTGGATTCAATTTGTTTAACTGCTTGATTGATAGCTTATTTATGAATGTTTATTAAGAATGCGCGCTTAATTTTCATGCATAAATATGACGCTAGAATATAAGTGAATTTCACCTAATCGTTATGAACTTATATTCACAAGTAGTGGAGGTTGCTTATAAACAATCGTGTTAAACATATTCTTGGCACGAGTTTCATGCTCATCATAGTAACGAATGCCTCGTCAACACTTATAGTTTTCATAATGCTTAATGATCTTTGATTGTATCTTTATTGTGCCGTTCACGTAAAGGACTTTTGGAGAATGTTGTGAATTGCGTTGCGCAAACCCATCCAATTCATTAACTTAAGGAAAACTTGACGGTTAATTTAAGCGGACCAAATTAATCCGGAGTGTTGAGTTTCATAATTTATCGAAAGACCAACTGAGAATCAATCTTGTATGCAAGTATAACATGTGTGGAGAAGAACCCCTTAGCTAGCCTTCATTCCATTCATTCCATCACAATTTCATATTTACATTCCGCTCAGTTTATTAACTTGTTTTGTTATTTCAATTTTCGTCAAATCAAAACTTTCCCCCCCCTTTTACTTTCTTGTTCTTTAGTACTTAGAATCTGTTTAGTTTGTGTTTTTAAAGTAGTTTGAATCAAGCCATAATCTTAAATTCGTCCAAAATTAGTTTTGAGTCTTTTGGTTTGTCTTAATGTTTTAAATTTTAGTTTTACATTCTTTGAGTCTAGTTTAGTGTTTTATATTGTTTTTACGTTCTTAAGTCAATTTAGAAGGTTTTAGCAAGCCCTCCTAATCCCCGGTCCAGAACGATCCCTACTTACATCCATACTACAATTGTCAAAAAGAGGGTTTAATTTGTACGCGTATAAGAGAAGTTCCTCCTTCATTTGATGTTGAGGACATGAAGCTACAAGGCCCTTGAAGCGCTCATGATAAGCCGGGAATGTCTCACCATAATTCTGTTGAATCCCACTAATTTTCTTCCGTAGGAGAATCACTCTTGAAGTAGGGAAGAATTTCTCCAAGAAAGCACGCTTCATACTCTCCCACGAAGTCACCGTTCCTGGGGCTAGTTCGTAGAGCCAATCTTTGGCCTTGTCCATAAGTGAAAATGGAAAAGCCTTCATCTTCAATATACTCCCATCCACAGTGACGGGGGTCATGCTCGAACAAACCACCTCGAACTCCTTCAAGTGTTTGTTGGGGTCTTCCATAGACAAGCCATGGAACTTCGGAATATGGTGTAACAAACTGGATTTGAGTTCAAACACCTCAGTCGTCCCCTCTGCAGCCGTGGGGTATTGGATACAAAGAGGCAATGCATTATCCAAACCCGAGGCCGAAAGCTCCTTGATGGTTCTATTATCTGCTGCCATGGCTTGTTCTTCTTCAAAAATTTGATCAGTGGGCTTTCCTTCTACACCTACTTCGTCCTCTTCAAGCCTAGGTTGTGGTGGAGGTTGTGGTGGCTCTTGTTGACTCCTCGTTCTCCTCAAAGTGCGTTCAAAATCACCGTCAAAGTCGGAGATGTTCTCTATAATCGGCCGAGAGCTACGAGTCATACACAGTACCTAAAAAAACAAGAAAACAAACAAACTAAGAATCGGAAATAAGAATGCACGAAAAACAAAAAAAATAAAAATAAAGACAAGGGACTAGCAAAGTTGCTAATCCCCGGCAACGGCGCCAAAATTTGATGCCTCAGCGGGAGGAGCATTGGTGGACAAAACACCAAGGGATGCCAAGATTCTCATAGCCAACCGAGCACTCAACGCTCAACAATATGAAGGAGTGGGCCAAAGGGAAGCCCCACGGCAACAAAGTGTAAATGAGGTGAGTGCTATTTCTGAAATTCAATCACAACTTGCTAATCTTACTTCTCTTGTTTCTCAGGTTGTGATTGGTCCAAAAGCACAAGAACACCAAGTTTGTGGCGTGTGCTCAATTCAAGGGCATCCGTCCGACAAGTGCCCTCAACTAATCGAGAATGGTGGGTGGGAATCTGCCAATGCAATTGGTTTCCAAGGACAAAATCAACACAACCCATACTCGAACACTTACAATGCCGGATGGAGGGACCATCCAAACTTCAAATGGAGGGAGCCACAACAAGCTGCCCAACAAGGAGGATTTAGGCCTAACCCCCCTGGTTTTTATTCCAAGCCGTATGCACCCCAACAATCCCAACAACCTTCTACATCATCTCATTCAGGTACGTCCTTGGAAAGTAATCAAGCTATGCAATTACTAACCTCTATTTCGCAGGGGTTGCAAAATCAAAACAACCGGATAGAAAATAACGAGAAGGAGATGATGGATATGAAGAAACAAATGGGGCAGATTTCTGAGTTCCTTGGACAAATTAGAGATAAAGGAAAGCTTCCTAGCTCAACCACAGTCAATCCAAAGGGAGGATTCGAATCCGCCAAGGCCATCACCCTAAGGAGTGGAAAAGAAGTTGGGACCGAGCCAAACAATCCCAAATCTACCCAGGAAGTAGATGAAGAGACGACACAACCTAAGGAAGTGTCTAGCTCACCCACGGAAAGAGAGAAAAACCCAATGCCGCAGGCCCCCAATCACCCTAACTCGGCCAAATCAGGTAATTTAAGTTCAAATTCATGTACTTCACGTCCTAATCTGCCCAATGTACCTTTTCCTCGCAGGTTCATGCAAGAAAAAAAGGAAGAAAGCGAGAAGGACATTCTTGAAACGTTCCGGAAGGTGCAAGTGAACATACCGCTTCTCGATGCAATCAAACAGGTTCCGAAGTATGCTAAATTCCTCAAGGACCTATGCAATACAAAGAGAAGAAGGGCAAACAAAGAGGTAGTGAAAGTAAGCGAGAATGTGTCCGCTGTTTTGCAACGTAAACTACCTACCAAATGCAAAGACCCCGGTAGTTTCACAATTCCTTGTGTAATTGGACATAATCGTTTTGAACATGCCATGCTTGATTTAGGTGCATCCATAAATGTCATGCCTTATTCCATTTATGCATCAATGAACCTTGGTGAGTTAAAACAAGATGGAGTTATAATTCAATTGGCCGATCGTTCTAACGCTTATCCCAAGGGAGTCCTTGAGGATGTTTTAGTGCAGGTCAATCACCTTATTTTTCCCGCAGATTTCTATGTTTTAGACATGGAGGATTCAAGCCATGCTCCATCATTGCCAATCTTGCTAGGCCGTCCCTTCATGAAAACAGCAAGAACAAAGATTGATGTGTACACGGGAACATTGACCATGGAGTTTGATGGGGACATTATTCATTTTAATCTTTCTGAAACCATTAAACATCCAATTGAGGACCATTCTTGTTTTGCTATTGATATTATTGATTCTTTGGCACAGGTGCATTTGGATCAAATGAACGAAGATGCACTTGAGGTAGCCTTAACCCATGGCATGCAATCTGACCATATTGCCATACCCCCTTGTGATGAAGTACTTGAAATGGTCGCTGCCCTCGAGTCATTGCCCTTCCACTCTGGTAAGTCTCCAATCTCACTTTTAGATTCAGTTTTGACTAATAAGTTACTCCCATCAACTGAGCAGCCACCTACACTTGAGTTAAAGCCATTACCTAGTCACTTGAAGTATGTGTTCTTAGGCCAAGATCAAACGCTACCCGTCATCATTTCAAACTTAATCACGGCTCAAGAAGAAGACAAGTTGATAAGGGTGTTAAAAGAGCACAAATCTGCTATTGGATGGACTTTGGCGGATATCAAAGGCATTAGTCCCACCACGTGCATGCATCGCATCCTTTTGGAGGAGGAAGCCAAGCCATCTCGTGAAGCTCAACGTCGCCTTAATCCACCTATGATGGAAGTAGTGAAAAAGGAGGTTATAAAATTACTTGATTGTGGTGTTATATATCCTATTTCTGATAGTCGTTGGGTGTCACCTGTGCAGGTTGTTCCAAAGAAGTCCGGAGTAACTGTTATCAAGAATGATGAGAATGAGCTCGTGCCTACACGCATTCAGACTGGATGGCGAGTATGTATCGATTACCGGAAGCTAAATGCCATGACTAGGAAAGATCACTTTCCTTTGCCATTCATCGACCAGATGCTCGAAAGGTTAGCCGGTCATGCTTTTTACTGTTTTCTTGATGGATACTCTGGATATAACCAAATTGTAATAACCCCGGATGATCAAGAGAAGACCACATTCACATGTCCCTTTGGAACATTTGCTTATCGTCGCATGCCATTTGGTTTATGCAATGCACCGGCCACTTTCCAACGATGCATGATTAGTATCTTCTCTGATTATGTTGAAAAGATAATTGAAGTATTTATGGACGATTTTAGTGTGTTTGGAGACTCATTTGATGCTTGTTTGCATCATCTCACTTTAATCTTGAAAAGATGCATGGAAACTAACCTTGTTTTGAATTGGGAAAAATGTCATTTTATGGTTAAACAAGGTATAGTTTTGGGTCATATCATCTCAGAAAAAGGGATTGAAGTTGATAAGTCTAAAATAGATCTTGTACGTCACTTACCCTCTCCTATTTCGGTTAGAGAGGTCCGTTCTTTTCTTGGCCATGCAGGATTCTATAGGCGATTTATCAAAGATTTCTCAAAAGTTGCACAACCTCTTTGCCGCCTCCTACAAAAAGACGTGGCATTTGAATTCACTAAGGAGTGCACGGCATCATTCAACCAACTCAAGGAGTTGTTGACCACGGCACCCATTATTGTTCCCCCGGAATGGAGCCTCCCGTTCGAGCTTATGTGTGATGCGTCCGATTATGCTTTAGGGGCTGTTTTGGGACAAAGAAAGGACAAGAGGCCGCATGTCATCTACTATGCCTCACGGACGTTGAACGATGCCCAGTTGAACTACTCCACTACGGAGAAAGAACTTCTTGCCGTTGTCTTTGCTTTAGATAAATTTCGATCATATCTAATTGGTACTAAAGTAATTGTTTTCACTGATCATGCAGCTCTAAAGTACTTGCTCACCAAAAAGGAGGCCAAGCCCCGGCTAATTCGGTGGATGTTGTTACTTCAAGAGTTCGACATCGAGATTCGTGACAAGAAGGGAAGTGAAAACGTGGTGGCTGACCACCTAAGCCGAATGGTGCATAATGAGGAGTCCCTACCCATTGCAGAGACATTCCCCGATGAGCAGCTGCTATCCATTGAGGTAAGTGAACCATGGTATGCAGATTTAGTGAATTACTTGGTGGTTAAACAATTTCCAAATGAACTAAACAAGCACCAACGTGATAAGCTTAAAAATGATGCACGTTTCTATGTTTGGGATGACCCTTATTTGTGGAAGTATTGCTCAGATCAAATTGTACGTAGATGTGTGCATCATTCTGAATTTCACTCAATTCTAAGCTTTTGTCACACATATGCATGTGGTGGTCATTTTGGCACACAACGCACTGCCCTCAAGGTTCTAGAATGTGGTTTTTATTGGCCGACTATATTTAGGGATGCTAGAACCTTTTGTATGTCTTGTGATCGTTGCCAACGAATGGGTAACATAGGTACCAAGGACCAAATGCCACAAACCCCTGTCTTTAATGTTGAAATTTTTGATGTTTGGGGCATTGATTTCATGGGCCCTTTCCCTCCATCTTATGGTTTCACTTATATCTTGCTAGCCGTTGATTATGTTTCTAAATGGGTGGAAGCAAAAGCCACCCGTACTAACGATTCTAAGGTGGTTGCAGATTTCGTGAAAACTAACATTTTTGCTAGGTTTGGAATGCCGAGAGTAATCATAAGTGATGGAGGGTCTCACTTTTGCAATCGGACCATTGAGGCGTTGCTAAGAAAGTACCATGTCAACCATAAGGTCTCCACACCTTACCATCCTCAAACAAATGGCCAAGCCGAGGTGTCTAACCGAGAAATCAAACAAATTTTGGAGAAGACCGTTGGACCAACAAGGAGGGATTGGAGCTTACGTTTAGATGATGCACTGTGGGCATATCGTACGGCGTACAAAACACCCATTGGGATGTCACCTTTTCGGCTCGTCTATGGTAAGCCATGTCATTTGCCCGTAGAGTTAGAGCACAAGGCACATTGGGCCGTGAAGACTTTCAACATGGACATAGATGCAGCGGGAGTTCATAGGAAGCTCCAATTGAATGAACTTGAGGAGATTCGGAATGAAGCCTATGAGAATGCCCGGATGTACAAAACCAAGACCAAAGCATTCCATGATAAAATGATCCGAACCAAGACCTTCACAGTTGGGCAGAAAGTGTTGCTTTTCAACTCTCGCCTACGTTTGTTTCCTGGTAAGTTGCGTTCTAAATGGATTGGCCCGTTTGTTGTTACTAACGTTTTTCCTCATGGTGCAGTCCAAGTTCGTAGCTTCAAAACAGGTCAAGAGTTCAAGGTGAACGGGCATCGTCTGAAGGCCTATTATGAGAACTTTGTGGAGCACACCGTGGATGACACCCCCTTGGGTACCGTGGGCTCCAATTTGGAGTAAATGGATTCTTCGTCCGGCTGCAAGACGTAAAAGAAAGCGCTACTTGGGAGGCAACCCAATATAGTGAATAAAGCTTGTTTATTGATTTCCGTTGAAAAAAAAAAAAAAAAAAAAAAAAAAAAAAAAAAAAAAAAGCTTGTTCATTAATTTTTGAGAAATTACAATTGTATAAAAACATGGCAGAAAGATGGAGTCTTCACAAAGGTTGTGTACTTGAGGCCCCACTACGTGGCAACACTCTCGGAGCAAGAGGCATCGGAACAGGAGGTCTCGGAGCAAGAGGCATCGGAGAAGAAGGCATAGGAGCGGGAGGCACCAAAGATAGATCATTCAAGGCCCCAAACCTTGGTGGAACGCTGGATGACCCAGGAAAGAGATGCCTCTGGAAGAAAGCTGCAAGCCGTTGACGGTCATCAAGCTCATCAAGCTTCCTCTTCATGCCTGTTGAATAATTGTTGGCAAGCACGTGCAAACTTCGGTTCTCGTACTTAAGCTGTTTGATCTCCTGCTTAAGACTCTCCACCTCCGCCATCAAGGATTCAACCTGTCGGGAGCGAGCAAGAAGGCGTTGGCCCATGTTGGACACAGAGCCAGCGCACTGAACACTCAGAGCCAGGGATTCTTGAACGGCCAACTCATCGGACCGTCCTGAAAGCAGCTGACTGTCTTTGGAAGTGAGGAGGTTCCGAGCCACTATCGTAGCTGTCGTGGGATCCGTCATCACAGAGTCCTCATCTGTAAGAGGGCCATGGGAAGATAAGAAAGACGGGCACCATACCTTACCCTGATGAGACGCGACCGGATCACTGCTTAGACTCAAATCTAAGCAAAGGTTTGATGGGTTAGATGAGCTTGCCATTGTTCACGAAGTTAAAAGAGAAGGGGTGGACGGAGTAAATTTTCAAAGGGCCGGAGACAAGTTTCAAGAATGAAAAATCTTCAGAGTGTGTGAGTGGGCGGTGATCGATAGCTCTATAAAAAGCCAAGGCAACGCGTCCACCGATTCAAAAAGCCTTGGCTTTTCAGAAATCGCGTTCAACACGTGGAGGCCATCATCGCAACTACACGTCTTTAGCCGACAAGCGCAAAGTTCGGCGACGCTTTATCTGCTTTTCAGAAAATGCGTGCAGCTTTATCGAAGAGGCGTCTTCAAAGATCGAAGAGTCGCCACTATTCCAAAAAGCCGGATTTGCGGGATCAAAATGTCTGTCGACAACGGTAAAAGCACAGTATCACCACTTGCTATTGAATTCCCTATATATGGCGACCTTCATTTTTTTGGCAAGACAGAACTGAAGAAAATGCCCAACTCTTTCTCACCTCTGAGGGTGCACTCCCAGCAAAGCCTTTCGAGATACTCCATTCTCTCTTCTTCCCCAAAGATGATACCAGATGCCTGGAGAACAGATGATCCAGGAGGAAGCAGCACAACAAATACATGTGCTGATTCATTCACCGCTTCTTCAAAAGCAAAGGTATCTCATATCATCAAGGGCAAAAGCAAAGGTATCTCATATCACGCTCTTTCCCTGTCTTTTCCTTTGTCCTTAATATTATTTGCATGGCAAAGTGAAAGAAGCAATCAGCCGGCACTTGGAGTCTATATGGACTCTATTCCCTGGTTGCTTACCTAGCTTTGCTAAGCTATCCTCTAACCCTCTTCAATACAAATTGGAGAGACTGAACAAAGAAACAGATAAGAGGAGGAAGCTCAGACCTTCGGGGGAGACCAAAGGAAGCCTGCTGCCCAGTTCAAGAGTAGCACAAAGGAAAATCAACGATGGGAGCAGCGCAGTTCAAGAGTAAGCCTGTGGAATCACAAAGATCCAAGCCTCACTGCAATGACCAAGGAGAAGATGGAACGAACACTCCACAACCAGATTTGCATTTCTGAATTCTTCTCTTTGTTAGATACATTCTGCCATGTTTAGTATGTTTAATTGCTGTTTATATGTTTGTTTGTGTTTAGTGTGGTTTTTTTTAACATTGAGGACAATGTTTGATTTAAGTGTGGGGGTATTAGTTACTAAAGTGTTTATTGCAAATTCGTAGGTTTTTTTTTTTTTTTTCCACCATAACTTCAAATGTTGTTTCTTGCTGTTTTTAAGTGTGTTTAGTGTGTTTTGAGTTAAAAATTCGAAAATCACATAAAAATTTGAAAAACATGTTTTGAAAAGCTTAAAAAGAGTGTTTTGAGTCATTTTTGTGTCATAGGTCACCTTCCAACACAATGATAAGGATTTGGTTTCTAATTGCATGACTGTTAAAAAGAGTTATAAACATAGAGAAAAGTTTGATTTACTCTTGGTATATGCTTGGTTATGGTTATAATGTATGACTTCACATGCAATCATAAAAGAAAAATTAGTTTTTGTAACATGCTTGAAGGAATGAGCTCAAACTAACACTACATCCCTGTGAGACTTGAGCTTAAACGTTTATTTGGAGAGTTAAAATCTGTGCATTCTTTGTTTTCTAAAGTCGTTGCATGATCTCATTATTCTTTGCTTGGTTGCTACTTAGAAGGCGTTTCATCATATAGTTCCAAACGCTAGAACTCATGCCCATTTCATTCAAAACATGTTATTGATTTGCATAACACATATTCAAGAAGAAGTTGTGTAGTGATCACCACCAAAGCCAAATTGCCATATTTCCCAATTTTATTTGTTTTGTAGGATTTAACCCCGTTGAGCATTGTGTAGCCTATTTTCTTTGTTAACCCGCAATTATCCTCACCTAGCCTAGAATATGACCATCCTCACCCTTGTTCTTGAAGCATAATAAGCAATGATTTCCTTTTGATTAAGGTATTGCAGAAAATAAGTGTGGGGGAAAGAGTGTTTATATGAGTTGATGTGCCATAGGCACGGCCAAAAAGAAAAAAAAAAAAAAAAAAAAAAAAAAAAAAAAAAAAAAAAAAAGTTGAAAAGTATTGTTTGTTGAAGTAAGGGCCCAAAACAATAAATTAGGCCCTAAGAGTTGTTGAATCTCCCCCTTATGTCTAAAAGTTGATTTCTGCATACCAAGTGAATTCTAAGCCTTAATTTCATTACTTTGCTTGCTATTGTTTAAAGAACTTTTGTTTATCCCTACCTTTCCTTGTGAGCCAATACCCCAAACCCCGTTACAACCCTTGACTTCTATCTTGAGTGTTGTGCATTTCAATTGTGGAGTTTGAATTTGGTATGAGCATAT
Source organism: Pyrus x bretschneideri (assembly GCF_019419815.1). NCBI lineage: Eukaryota > Viridiplantae > Streptophyta > Magnoliopsida > Rosales > Rosaceae > Pyrus > Pyrus x bretschneideri. The sequence goes on from NW_025999504.1 coordinate 12,438, forward strand.
GGTGTCACTGGTTCTCGCGTCTAAGTAGTAGCATTCCATTCATGAGATCATATCTAAACATGCTTATTAACTCCAGAAATTGCGTTCTTTGTGATACATATATGTGAGTGTTCGTTTTCATGTTTACATCAATCTTCTCACATATGACTAGATTAGGGTATGTTGTTAGAAATTCTGAGTGAAAATTGAGTGCATATCTTGTAAGGAATTGAGCAAATTCTCTAAGGCATGTTACTACATTCAAAACATGGTTTTAAATGCTTAATTGTGAACTAGTATATGGTGACTATGATTAAGAATGTACTTAAGTGTGAAGATGACTAAAATCTGTGAGAATGATGATTTTTAACATGTCATGTGCATTGGAAATCCCTAAGACGGTTGTTGGAAGGTTTAGGTTGTGTTTTACGTGTTTAGTGTCGTTTTGTTTATTTGTTTTTATTCTGTTTTGCTCGAGGACTAGCAAAAGTTAAGTGTGGGGGAGTTTGATAGGAGCATATTTAGGCGACTTACTTAGCTTGTTCTCGTACATTTACGTTATGTTTCTTTAGTTATTTTAGTTCTTTATGCTTCTTTTGTGTGTTTTCAGGATTATAAAACGTGTTTGACGAAAGGATGCATTGTGGAGTGTTTTGGGGCCTTTTTGGAGCACTATTGGGCTAAGGATGGATAGCTTATTCTTGGAGCCCAAGTGTTAGATGAAATTGAAGGCCTTGTAAGCACTTGAGGACATAAAACAATGGCCCTAACCCAAGTACAATCACATTGCCATGGGCTTAACACAAACACCATTCCTTGCCATGCAAGGGGGAGCAATTTGGGTCCATTTCATGCACTTAAAACCTAGCCCAATTACACACCATTGCAGCCAAATCCATTCTTTGTCATGCACATTCACCACCAATTCAACCACATGCACTTATTCCTCCATAATTACACATCATTGCAGCCACATGCACAAAACATCATCCTTGCCCTCCAAACACATGCATTTCCCTTGCCATTTTCAACCATCACACTTCATCATTGCAGCCACCATCCATCCTAGTTGTCAATCACATACTTTCCCATTATATAATTCATCCACATGCATCTTTAACCAACAAACAAATCAGCCACAATGCACCAAAACATCCCATGCCGTGACTTCCTAGCCAATTCCAGCTTTTCCCTTTACAATTCACATGCATTCCATACTTTTCCTAGCTGTTTTCCATCATTATTTCAGCCACCATTCACCCTTTATTTCACATACACTTCACACAAACAACATTCACATGCATTCACATGCATTTCCAACACAAAATACACTCAAAACCGTGGCCACCTTTGCATTTCAGATTCCCATTTGCATTTTCAGATTTTCAGCTTTCCAACCTAGCCAAGTCACATGCATTCATTCATAATCATTCACCAAACATTCAGCCACATTTCCACCCACCTCCTAGCTGTCATGTTCCCTCCATTACTCCTATAAATACCCTTGCATTCATTCATTCATTTTCCATTCCATTCACAATACAACACACAACACAAACACACATCCCTTGCCGTGCATAACCTCCCATTTTCTGTGCAGTTTTTCTCCTCCATTGCAGCCACTATCCAACCACTTCTCATCCCTCCAAAACACTTCATACCATCACACAACCTATCCTTAAACCTTGTGCTACAACGAGGAAGAGAAGAGTGCTTAAACGTTCATACAATTCAAGCTTGAGTTGTTGGAATGTTTAGGTGTTTCTTTGATTTCAAAGTTTCATTTTAATTCTCTTTGTTGTGTATGTATGGAAGAGAAGAGTGCTTAAACGTTCATACAATTCAAGCTTTGAGTTGTTGGAATGTTTAGGTGTTTCTTTGATTTCAAAGTTATGAGGAACTAAACCCCCTTTAGGTAGGGGGTGACTCGAAACTATGTTTATATTTGCAATATGAATTGATTAACTTTCGTTGGAATTTCATAAGTTGTGGATTCAATTTGTTTAACTGCTTGATTGATAGCTTATTTATGAATGTTTATTAAGAATGCGCGCTTAATTTTCATGCATAAATATGACGCTAGAATATAAGTGAATTTCACCTAATCGTTATGAACTTATATTCACAAGTAGTGGAGGTTGCTTATAAACAATCGTGTTAAACATATTCTTGGCACGAGTTTCATGCTCATCATAGTAACGAATGCCTCGTCAACACTTATAGTTTTCATAATGCTTAATGATCTTTGATTGTATCTTTATTGTGCCGTTCACGTAAAGGACTTTTGGAGAATGTTGTGAATTGCGTTGCGCAAACCCATCCAATTCATTAACTTAAGGAAAACTTGACGGTTAATTTAAGCGGACCAAATTAATCCGGAGTGTTGAGTTTCATAATTTATCGAAAGACCAACTGAGAATCAATCTTGTATGCAAGTATAACATGTGTGGAGAAGAACCCCTTAGCTAGCCTTCATTCCATTCATTCCATCACAATTTCATATTTACATTCCGCTCAGTTTATTAACTTGTTTTGTTATTTCAATTTTCGTCAAATCAAAACTTTCCCCCCCCTTTTACTTTCTTGTTCTTTAGTACTTAGAATCTGTTTAGTTTGTGTTTTTAAAGTAGTTTGAATCAAGCCATAATCTTAAATTCGTCCAAAATTAGTTTTGAGTCTTTTGGTTTGTCTTAATGTTTTAAATTTTAGTTTTACATTCTTTGAGTCTAGTTTAGTGTTTTATATTGTTTTTACGTTCTTAAGTCAATTTAGAAGGTTTTAGCAAGCCCTCCTAATCCCCGGTCCAGAACGATCCCTACTTACATCCATACTACAATTGTCAAAAAGAGGGTTTAATTTGTACGCGTATAATTCGCGCATCAAAAGCCTTGTTTTGAGCACCAAGAAGAGGCGGCATCCTGCCTCATTGAAGATGGTCCTCGGTAGTGAAGGACTCATCCACTGCAGTTAAGCACTTTGGTGATTCCGCAGTCATAACGCACCTATGGAAAGCAAGCATCAAACCATAGATACTATAAGCCAATGTAACATGTAGGAAGAAATATATAAGCATGCAAAGCGATGCACGACAAGGAATCTACCCTAGGAAAGCAACTAGGCACACCCCGGGAAAGCAATAGGGTACGTTCATAACATTTAAAGTATTTCATGCAAAAGTCTAAGACTTTAACATGGGACTATTTTCCCTACATGCTTTCACACAATACACATGCATCTTTCCCTACATATGCCATGCTATCAAAGCCCTAAAAGATCTAGCCAGGAAAAGTATGCTATACGTGTACTTAAGCAAAAATAGGTTATATATGCAGTCAAGCTAATCATGCCAACCAGATCAATGTAACTGATCAATCAATCCCACTCAAGCACGCACTAACATGTAAAAAAGCTAGGCTAAATGACAATTGCATAGTATACATGGAAAGTAAAAAAGAAATCACAGAGGGCAAATGCACATGATTTTAAAGCTGTAAAACTACCCTAGAAGTTGAGTTTGATTTCCCGAAAGAAGGACCCTCACCTCTTATGCATCCATGTTCAAACCCTAAAATCTTTGAAACACAAGATCAAAAGGAGAGATGCATGCCTAATTCCATCACCATGGCAAACAGAGAAGACAAAAGGAGAAGAAAAATTCAAAAAATGGGTCAAGGGAAGAATTTCCTTACCTAAGTAAAGCCTTGTTGTAGAGCACGAAAAGCACGAACAAGAAAACACAACCCAACGCAGAAGGCATAGAAGAATTTGGAGAGAAAGGAAGTTGTGAAAAATTTGAAGAATGAAGGATTATTAAAGGATGAGAGGAAGAGCAAGGACAAATTAAATACTTGTCTTAGGAAGAAGAGTAGTTTGTAATGGTTACCAAGTGTAGGCGGGGGAATACCCAAAGTTTCTGCATATGATAGGACGTGCACAGGAAGCAAGGGAACACAATGGCAGAGATTTATCTGCTGCCATGCGGGAAGAGGAAAAGTCCCATTAGGATGCCCACGTTTAAACAAGAGAATCCATTGGGCCTGGGGTTGATTATTCAACCCACTCAAAGTTTGTCATAGCCAAAATAATCAACAGGGCTAATGTTGGGGCCTAAAAATATCCCACACCAATCCAACCAAGTCTCATGGCCCAATTGTCATGCAAAGCCTACATTTAAGCCCAAACACATGCCAAGGTGCAAGATGGACGAGGAATATATTTACCAACATGCCATGCCACGATGTTTAAACTGGATATTTAAGCTATACTCATGCTTCTTCATCACGTTATACTTCCTTAGCCACAATTCATGCTAAGCCTAAGTCAACTATTCTGGGCTTGTCAAGTAGATTATGGTGTGGATGGTTACGAAAGGTTATCAGGCCTATGTGGAATCAAGGTCATGGAAAACTTTGGGTTGCTTAGGAGCCCAAGGATCCAAGCCCATACCCTTTGTATTTCCCGTAGGCATCATTAAGAGAGAATTAGCCTAGTTTACCTCTTTTCCCTAGCAAGCTAACACCCTTAGTTAGGATTAAGCTAGATTCTTGCATTAAATACATGCTAAGCCCAGCAAGTCAGGCATTTAGTACTGACTTCCCTTCCCAACTTGCACAGACAGCCAATACGCAAAAGCCATGAAGCGTTTTACCAGATTTAGTGCATGCAGAAAGCCACGTCTTGGGAAAGGGCACTTTACTGGTCTCAACAGTGTAGCTAGTTTACACCAAAATGAGAATAATAGGATAGCTAGGGAGAAAGGAAGGGAAGTCCAAGCCATAAAGGGATATTCCCTTGAAACCTAGAGAAAATACCTTCACTTACATAAGAAGAGGATTGGAAGAACACATATGGGATTTGAAGAACACATAAGAGAAATAGACAAAAAGTAGTGAGAGAGAACAACCTAGGAAAAATCCTAGAAAGTTCCTCTTAGACCAAAAGCATAGTCCAAGCCTAGGCATCACCATCCATGCAACCTTAGTAATTTCCATAGCTTTGCATCAAACATCATAACCATTAAAAACCTTAGTATCACCTTAGAAAAGCCTAGATTATCCAGCAAAGAATGGCATGCAACCATGCAAATCCTTTCTCTCTCATGTAAATTGATAATCTTCTAGCTTCCACACCACACTTCACTTGAGCAAGTCATTATCTTGATCTTTCACGCTATCTTCGAGCCGGTTGATGTTACCGGGGTATTTCCTAAGACAAGCTATCTATTTTGAGATATCCTGAGACTTGTTGTGAATCTGCACCAAGGGAGACAAAAGGACGTTCTCAAAGCTCGAGTCCACCTAGACCTAAAAATCCCCCAACACTTATCACGAAAGAACTTCTTCCTATTTGGAGTGTATTTATTGAGGTCCTCCCTCATTATTCAAAATCGAAGCTTTCTTTCTCTAAACCGTTCCTTGCATCTTCCTTTTTTAGCTTGCTCTTCTCAAAGAACAAACGCATTCGGACCATTTCTTCCTTGGTTTCCCCTCAATCTAAATTTTTCAACTTCAAAACAAAGCTTTGTAATAGTTAGATCTTTCATCTTCCCTTTTCTATGCTTCATTTTGCTTATCTCTTCCACCTTTTGCTTATCTCTTCCAAGGGGCTTGAAAGAGAAAAAGATGGAGTCACCGAATGGTCAACTTGATTTCCAACAATAACGTTTGATGCCTCATGAGCAAATAATTTTGCTCATTGTTGGTTTGCATTGGTTTTTCGCCTTGGACTATAATTGACGGCGTCCAAAGTATATATAACTTAAAAGTTTATTTTTTGGTCTTAGTTCTTCTCTTGTGAATCATCATTGCTTTGTCACCCTATGCAAGGAATACATAAAGATCAATTAGTTGCAAAATAAGAATGTGTACATAAAAAATAAACTATGAAGGGAGACACTTACCACTTCTTGGACTCTCCTTCCACTAGCCATGTCAACCACCGATCTCTCCAAGCTTCCCTTCCATAAAGCGCATGCTTTGTTGATAATCGTCCATCAATCATAAACACTAACACCTTCTCTTCAGTTCGTGTTAGAGTTAGGCTGAACTTATCAACAATTTTAGCCCACAAAACCTTTTTATTTTGATTTTTGCCAACGACACAATCTTCTACCCTCGTTCTACTTACCGGGACGTTGCTGGAAAGAATCAAATGATCATCTGCTCTCGTCTTACTTCAAGACACCTTGTATGGTGCACGCTACTTCTTGATGTACTCCATTAGCTGATTCACCAAGGTCGTCTGCTGCACGAGGGTGCTTATCAAATCTGTTAAGTACAAAGGCAGGTGTTGATCGCCATTTGTTGCATAAGAGCTCAGATGATGGGCATCTCCGTAAGTGGTGGAACTGTAATGAGCTGCAGGTGAAAAATTCAAGCTAGATAAGAAAACCTATTGAAAAATGGGGTGAAAATATCCCCAGTTCAGTCGCCAATCCGACAATTGATGCGGTAGTTAAGTCTGAACCAGAGTCGGTTCAGTGGCATGGAGTTGCGTTGGCTGAACCAGGTTTAGAAACTAGTCTAGGAACCTAAGGTTTAGTAGGGCACACGATGGTGGTGCTCTGTCGCAGTAAGGCTTCTCTTGCTATCACATTGAGCCGTGAAGATCATCGAAGTGAGGCCACATCGTGGTTTCCGTCATCCATTTTGTATTCGACGTAGGGTGTGAGGTTCATCATGGTTTCAGAATTTTATACCATTAGATCCTTTCCCAAGGACTGATCTAGAAATTTTCTAAGAAAAAATCAATGACTAGGAGCGTACAGTAAATTCAACATTACAGAAAATTTCAAAGAATGAATGCTTGAGCATTTTTCGAGTATTTAAATTAGGCTCTCAATGAAAGCACCAATTCTTGGTAGCAAAAATGGACCGTCTTAGTCTTAATAAATTTGTACCTACAAAACAATAAACACCTTTGATTAAGGCCAAAGCCTCACGCACCCACGAGGTAGGGGGTTTGGTCAATGGATCTTTGATGCTTAATTTAGTAACTTAAAAAAAAAGTGTTTAGGGCTTAAGTGTGCATCAAAAGCTTACCAGAAAATGGTGTAGGTGGAGTATTTATAGGGAGGTAGCTGGCCATAAGGTTAGGGTTTTTGTCCTACACATGTTGGCCACCTATTGGTCAAGGTGTGTCATCCGTAGGTAGGAAAGAATTATCCCGAAGATATTAATTATGAGATAAATCTTAGGATTACTAGGTAAGTATCCTTGATTAATTGTGATGATGATTTCTTACTTGGTTGAGTTAATCTTGAATCAAGAATATATTAAAGATCAGATTTGGTGATTAATTCTGTCATTAATACCTTTGACTTTTCCATGCCACGAGCAAGGGAGCTTGATGTAGTGAAAGTCAACTGCTAAATCCTCCAGAGATGTTGAGCTGTGCGGGAATATTTGTTGGCCCTACCCATTTAATGAGGGAAACCTTGTCTTGTTTAGGAAAAAGGCGACTTGTCGTGTTCTGAATTTTCGGAATTAATTTTCACTCCACAAATACCAAAAATACAAAAATAGGGACTAGACCAATAAAGGACCATGAATGGGAGAACGTTAATGATTAAGGTGGTGGCGGGTTCGACCAAAGGGAAGATAGGGCATTGCTAGTGTTTAGGAGGAGACGGGTGACAGTGGACATGCGACGGTGTTTTTCCTTTTTACAAGGTCACTTTGTTCGGGGGTTTGGGAACACGAGAAACGGTGAACAATCCCAGTTTGATGACTGAAGATTTTAAAGGAATTATTGATGTATTCCGTACCACCATTGGTTTGAATAAATCTAATGACGGAGTTAAATACATTGCGCACCATATTATAAAGTGACTAAAAGTGCCTGAAAACTTCAAATTTAGCACGCACAGGAAAAATCCAAAAGCAACAGCTATAGTCATCCATAAATAATACATAATAACGAAAACTAGATAGAGACAGAGTAGAAGACATCCAAACACCTAAATGAATTGAATAAAACGAAAAATGAGCAATAATTTTATTGGAATTAAAAGGTTATATGTGCGATACAAAATACCTTATTTAATTGAGACATAGAACCTAAAAACAATTTAGATAAAACTTTGGAAGACGGATGACCAAGACAAGATTGCCATAAGGAGAACAAGGCAACATGGAAGGCTTACGTATGAGACGATGACATGGGATAGAGATGAACCTCACAATGACCCTGAAACAACGGAGAATCAATGTAAAAGTCATAAATTACTTGACCAAAAGGATGAATAGTAACAATGACGAAATTATCTTTAGTAAACTGAGAAGCAGAGAGAAAACATTTCTTGAAAGAAGGAGCATAAAAGAAATTATTTAATTTGAATTGACAAGAACCTAAGGTAAAAGGAAGAGAGCTAGTGTGAGTTATAGGAAGTGAAGCTTTGCTACCTACGAGAACAGAACTATTACCAGTAAAAGGAGATGGGTCTTGGAGTGCAACTTCATTATTTCTCATGCGGTGAGTGGCTCCTGTATCAAAATACCAAATAGGATCATGAGAAACACCAGATAGAAATGCACGATAGCCTACAAAAGGAGGAGCTAGGCGATGCAGACAAGCAAAGATATTGTGGCCAGGAGAGTTACAAAAATTACACCAAAAACTAGGACGAGCACCAAGAATACCTTGTTGATTATTAGGTTAAACCCTATTGGTTGGGCTACCAACCAATGCGAGGATCGTGACCACAATCTCCCCCAGCCGCCGCGTAGGCGCTAGTTGTAGCCACCATGACCAGGATTCCTATTGCGAGGTTGCTGGGCCAAGAAGGTAATAGGGTGCTGCGGGCCATTAGGCTGCAAAGGTTGGGCCACAGGGTGCAAGGGTTGTTGAGAAGGAGTAGCAGCACAAAAGATGACAGTAAGGAGAGCATGAGCTACTGTCTAGTCCTCATTTGGGCCTCAAAGGTCAGGAGACGGGAGCAAAGGTCAGGAAATTCTGGCAAGGGAGGAAAATTGAGAACAACAGGAAATTCCAGCAAGTAATGTAAAGTCTTCTTATTACTAAACAGAAACCGCACCTAGCGGTAAAATCATTTCGTACAAGTTGTTCTTGTGAACTATTTTGGACAATTAGCAACAATGCTCAGTTTTTTATATTTGGTTGCATAAATAATTAGTGTTTATTATGTCTTTATTGTATCATCGTTATGTTGTTGTTATCTTATCGTTCAGTCATCAATATATGATCAATATGTTGTCGTTACTAAAAAATAATCATTTTGGAACCAAACTTAAAAGATTAATCATTCTTGCTAATTGCCCAACTATTTTTTGGTCAAGATTGCTCTCGTGAACTCAGAACCAATAAATTGGAGGCTTTTTAGCCAAAATGGTGTTTGAGGTTGGCATAACTTCTCACTTTAGTCCTTGATAATGAAATCAATATGAATGATCAATGAGTTTGTCCATTGTAAATCATTTGGTCATTCTGTGAAAAACTGCCAATATCCTCGTTAAGATGATGAGCTAGTTTCACAAAAATACCATTAAAAGTGATTACTTGGTCGTTCACGTAAGAATTTAACGAGGATATTAACAGATTTTTCACCAAATGACCAAAATGATTTACGGTACCCAAACTCAAAAACTATTTTTGTCGATTTTCATTATCAAGGACCAAACTGAAAAGTTATGGCAATGCCATAAATTGGATTCACCATCTTAGCTCGATAACTTGGTTGATTAGTCAAGTCTAGAACTCCATTTTAATAGTTTAACAGCTTAGTTGGTACTTTGTCATACTATTTCAAGCACAAATGCAATGAGAGATCAGAAATGTTGCAACTTTCAAGTACATACTTTGAACAAGATAAGGATCTCAAATTTTTATATTCCTGCTTCACCTCTTTTTGGAGATTGCATTTATGACGTGTAAAATCGATTCACACTAGATTTGGTCGTCCACAGATAAGGGATGTCCATATGCCAACAACAATATTATAATCACATTGAATCAACGCTTTGGTTTAACCATTTTAACGAAAAACTGTTCGTTTTAACGAAAAATCACATATTTACACTAAAAAGTTAATCTTTGTATTATTTATTTTATCCTTTATTTTATCCTTATTATTAAAATTCAAATGATTAAACATGTTACGGTCTGTCACACATACGCACGAGACTAATTATCTAATCTTATCGCTACTATTGCTTACATTATACATGTATGATTAAGCAGGTAACATTAGAACAACCCACATGTGTATGTTGTTGCGTGACTTTTGATAAACTTAAAAAAATGATTCCATAAAGTTTGAGAAAAGAAAACTAATCAAATGAACATTGAACATTGAAATAACGTTATGAATTTAATGATGATCATTTAAAGGTTTTTTAGCCAAAATAGTTTTTGAGATTTGCATAACTTATCACCTTGATCTCTGAGGTTTGAAATCAATATAAGTGCTTCTTGAGTTTATCCACTATCAATTATTTTGGTCCTTAAAAAATTATGTTAAATAAGGAGCAAAATGACAAAAATACCACAATTTAATGAACAATGGACCAAATGATTTGACAAAATTTGAGGGTATTTTTGTCATTTTAGCCTTATTTAATGAAGATTTTTCATGAAAGTACCAAAATGATTGATGGTGGACAACCTCAAAGATTACTTCTATTCATTTCAAATTTCAGGTACCAAAGTGAAGAGTTACACAAATCTCAAAGACTATTTTGGCTAAAAGGCCTCATTTAAATAAGTGAAATGCTTTTATACTTTTTTTTTTAACAAACAATAATATTTACACTAAGGGGATAGGAAAGTATACTAAGTCTTATAATGAGTTTGTTGTAATAATATGGTTCACCTTCATCTTTTATAAGAATTGAATCTAACTAAGACCTTTCACTTATAAGTAAAAAGAAACAATACTAAACTGTACTATTAAATGACAAAAGTTTTTAAACTCATTGAGTTTTTAGAAAAATAGTGGAAAGATGTATCACTATCACGTATCTTCCCAACCTACTTACTCTAATACCTAACAAGGCCTAGCCTTCTATCCATACAAGACTACTCATCTATACGAGGAGATAAGATAAGAATGACCTAAAATCTGGAGATAATCTCAAAGATTGATTGATTGACAGGAACAAAAACATAAACAATTTTAATAAAGTTTTGGATTCAGACAGAGTTAATCTTTGTCGGAAGAGCATCATCTCCCGATTTACTTTGTACGGATTCTAGAGATCCCTATATTCTAATTGTTCATAATATATCGTATGGTCAGTTTACATCAAATATTATTTGTGTTTAATTTTAAATAAAAAATCAAATAATTTATGACCGCACGATAAATGATGAATAACTAAGATGTGGAGATTCTTAAGATTCCTACAAAATAAATCCGGATAAGATCCAATTCCGTTGTCATGCTAAAAATCAAGAAAAAGCAAAACATGACATGTCCTCTAACAAACCTCCTCATTTTCCTTTTCATGGTTAGTTATTTAGGGCTGGCATGACACTAAGAAACCATAATATTAAGTTGCAAATGATCAGTCTCCTTAGACCATCTTCAATGGTTGGGTTAGAAGCCAAATATTTTAGCTCGGAAAATTTAGTTTTTAGCCCAGAAACAACTTTTCTGCTCCAACCGTTTTAGCCTAAAATTTTAGCCTGGGATTATTAAAGAATGAACTTAGGCTATTTTTTTTGGTTAAATTAAATTTAAAAAATAAATAAATATGTAGACTATCGTAAATTAATTTTATAAACATTTTAATCTAAAAAAATTTAAATTCCGATAAATATTGGGTGAAGTCCACTTTGATTTCTGGGCTAAATTTTGAGGGGAATTTGGCCTTGGTTTAGCATTTAGCATTTAGCCTCAATTTTCCCCTTGGGTTGGAGTGGGTTTGGGGGGAAATTTTGAGAGGTAATTTGGCTTTTAACCCATCATTAGAGTTGGTCTTAGTATTATTCTTTACAAAAATAAAACAAATTTTTTTTAATTGAGGACGTCATATGTGTTTGGAAAAGCAAAAGGATGATCTACCATGTTTCTAAAAAGAATGTTTTCTTTTTCTTTCAAAGCATTGTAATTAGTGTCAATTTATGAAAACTTTAAATGATAAGTATATTCCTCATATGTTACAAAATTATAATCATTATTCCTACATTATTCTCTTTTTAATTATTATATTATATTAAATATCATATTATTTTTAGTCATTTAACAAGTGGCAATGCATTGCTAGCGACCTGAGCAACATTATTGACCCTTCTTCTAGCATTCTTTATATTCCCATCCATAAAACGACATCAAAACCCATCAAGGCAAATGCCTTCATCAGTGAATGCAGCACTAACCCATGTCTCCACATTGCTCATTTACTAGATCAAGTCCTTGCCCAAACGCCCTCCACATATGCCCTAGATCCCCATGTTCTCTATACGCAGTCCTTGACAGCTCTCTACTCCCTAGGCTGCACTAACCCATGTCTCCACATTGCTCATTTACCACATCAAGTCCTTGCCCAAACGCCCTCCACATATGCCCTAGTTCCCCATGTTCTCTATACGCAGTCCTTGACAGCTCTCTACTCCCTAGGCTTAATCTGCCTAACCCTAGTTAGCTTTGCCACGAAGGACGCGGCAGACCGCAGCCGGGCTAGGCTCACTGTCAAGGCAGTTTGAGCTAGTTGCCTTTCACTTTGCCTTATTGCACTTGTGTATGCTGCAAGGCTTTGGACACAGAGTGCAGGGTACTGAGTGGTTCTGCACGATGCTTTGATGAAATCTGTCGAGCTTGAGAGTCTGGCAACTGCGTGAAGGAAGATTTGTGAAAAACATGTTCATTTAAGCAACATCAATAGCATGCAATTAACAATTAAAGGCGGAATCATGCTTGTATGCACTTAAAAACAAAACATTTACCCATGAAATTCAAAGCCTAGTAGATAGGTGAACCAAGACTCAACTCAAAACAAAGTGAGTTGAGAAATCAATACCTTTGTAGATTCCTCTTTGCATAAGCAAAGGCTAATCACCCAAAGAGAGGGCCTTCATTCCTTGCATCTTAAATCCATGGATTTGGATGGATGAAAAGGTTTCTCCAAGTTCCCAAAATTGAGAACCTCTAATTATTCATCACCAAGGCATAATGAAGAAGAAAATGAGTGACCTTGGAGGAGTTTGATGCAAACTAAGTAAGCACACAAATTAAAACCCTCTTGTGACAATTGTAGTATATGAATAAGTAGGGATCGTTCTTAACCGGGGATTAGGAGGGATTGCAAAATCACTTGGAGATTGACTCAAAAACGTGAAATAAACATTAAAAACACTAAACTAGATTCAAAGAATGCAAAGCTAAACAATAAAACACTAAAACAAATCAAAAGACTCAAAGAATACAAAACGCTTATAAACACAAATTAAGACACTTTCTAACTAAATTGGACACTAAAGTAAAGGGGGATTGAGATTTTGACGAAAATAAATTAAATGCACAAATTGTAATTTAAAGCAGAATGTAAATATGAATGTGATGAAAATATGGATGAATGCTAGCTAGAAGGTTCTTCTCCACACATGTCACACTTGCATACAATTTGATTTTCAGTTGGTCTTTCGATAAATTATGAAACTCAACACCCCGGGTTAATTAGGTCCGCTTAAATTAACCGTCAAGTTTTCCTTAAGTTAATGAATTGGATGGGTTAGCGCAACGCAATTCAAAACATTCTCCAAAAGTCCTTTACGTGAAAAGCACAATAAAGAAACAATCAAAGATCATTAAGCATCATGAAAACTATAAGTGTTGACGAGGCGTTCGTTACTATGATGAGCATGAAACTAGTGCCAAGAATTCATTTAACGCGATTGTTTATAAGCAACCTCCACTACTTATGAATATAAGTTCATAACTATTAGGTGAAACTCACTTATATTCTAGCGTCATATTCATGCATGAAAATTAAGCGTGCACTCTCAATAAACATACATAAATAAGTTATCAATCAAACAGTTAAACAAATTGAATCACAACTTATGAAATTCCAACCAAATGTAATCAATTCATCTTGCAAGCATAAACATGGTTTCGAATCACCCCCTAGCTAACTAGGGGGATTTAGCCTCTCATGGTCACAACAAGAAAAATAAAATTGAATTTAAACATAAAGAACAAAGGATGGATTACACCTAGAACGCCCAACGAATCCACTTGAATTTCTGCGCGTCTAAGTCCTCTTTCCTCTTCTCCTTGCTGCGACAGTTTGGTTATGGGTGGTTTTTGGATGGTTTTCTGGGTTAGGGATAGATTTAAGGTGGTTTAGGGATGCGGCAAGGCTATGGGGTGGTGTGTGAAGGTTTGTATGGTGGTGGAAAGTGTGAAGGAAGGCTGCAATAATGGGAAATTGGAGGGGGAGATGTTGCGGCTGAAATGAATATGGTTTGGAAAAAGTGCTGCGCTGCAATCAAAAATATGTGGAATGGCTGCACGGTTTTAATGGAAAAAAGTGGCTGCCAGGAATTTAGGTTATCAAAATGCACGGCTTGACAGTTTTTGAAAGGCACGGCAATGAAGAAAAAATAATATGGGATGGTGCGGCTGGATTAATTTATTAATGGGAGAAAAATATAAAATGGTTGCTGCGTTGGCTAGGGAAAATAATAGGAAATTAGGGTTATATGGTAATGGAGGCTACGGATGTGGGGAAATATATGGAATTAGGGTCCACGGCAAAGGTGGGAAATTTGGGTGAAAAATTGCGGAATGCACCGCCTTGGTCAGAACATAAAATGGGATAATTCCATGGGGGAGCCACGGCTTAGGGAATTAGGGTTATGTGTGTGAATGGCTGAGATTGTTTTATCAAATAAATGGATGGGATTGTGACGGCTAAAGATGTAAAACCTAGGGTTTTAAATATGTTTGGTTCCTAGCTTAATTTTATTAACGAAAATAAATTCAAAGGCTTCTAGAATTAGGAAATAAAATCATAAATATAAAGGTGCGGCTAGGAAGGGAAATAGGGCTAGGGCCTTGGTTTTGTGTCCTAAAGTGCATACGAGGCCTATAAAGTGGCTAGAAAATATGGACGTTTAGAATTAGGAAAGGTTACCAAAACGGGAAACTTAGGGTCAACTTTCCTAAAATAGGAAACCTTGTTTGAGTAGGATTCCTCGTTTTGGTAAGTGATAGGAGCATATTCATGCGACTTAAACGGCTTGTTCTCGTGCATTTACGTTATGTTTCTCTAGTTATTTTAGTCCTTTATGCTTCTTTTGTGTGTTTTCAGGTTCTAAGGGCTTAAGGAAGAAAAAAGATGCATTTTGGAGCATTTTGGAGCAAAATTGGGCTTGGAATGGATGGCATATGATTGGAGCCAAAATGTTGGACGAATTTGAAGGCCTTGTATTCATTTTGGACATAAAACAAAGGGCCTAGCCCATTCTCTCTTAAACCAAGCCCTTTGCCATGCATTTCCTTCCAATTCCAAAAGCCCACAATCAATTCAAATGCCATGCAAATCCATATTCAACACCCTAAACTACAAGCATGCATCATCTCATCAAGCAATCAAACAAGCCACATGCATGTCCCTTTAATCATTCAACCACATTCCCACTTTCCTAGCTAACCCTACATGCATTCTTTATTCACTCTTCATCATTGCACCACAAATCATTCACCCACATGCATTCATAAATCATCCACACCTTTGTGCCATGCACATTCATAGCTTTCCCAACATAATTCACATACATTCCATTCCATCTCCCACATGCACATTCACCCCTTTCTCCATACCAAAACCGTGCATACACATTTCATTCCATTCATCCATCATTCATCCATCTTCCACCCCCTTTAATCATTTAACCCACATACATTCACAACACACTTCACATGCAAAACAATAACCATTCACACACCAAAATATCCATGTCGTGCATCCCCTCCACATTTCAGCTTTCCAAATGTAATTTCATCAACACATGCATTCATTATTCATTCACCTTGCATTTCAACCCACATGCACATTTAATCATTCAACCTTACAGCCACCTTTACACCCCATTCATCCACAAACATGCAACCAACACATTTTCACCAACAAACAAGCATCATTGCCGTGCACTTCACCTTGTGAAATTCCAACATCTTCACATGTATTTCTAGCTTTCCCTTGCATTTCCACCACTCATTCTTCATCATTTCAGCCACCTACATGCATTATTTATTAAACTTTTCATCATTGCATCCAGAAAATGAGCAAGAAAGCTTCCCAAACACATGTTTCTTCAACAAACAAATCAGCCCACATGCATCAAATTCTTTCCTTTGCCGTGGGATCCCTTTGGCCGCAAGCTTTCCCTTCCATTTCTCCTCCATTTCTTCCATTTCCATAAATTCCCCAATCCACTCAATACACCAACAACATCCCTTAAACCTTGTGCTACAACAACGAGGAAGAGAAGAGTGCCTAAACGTTCATACAATTCAAGTTTTGAGTTGTTGGAATGTTTAGGTGTTTCTTTGATTTCAAAGTTTCATTTTAATTCTCTTTGTGTTGTATGTATGGAAGAGAAGAGTGCTTAAACGTTCATACAATTCAAGCTTTGAGTTGTTGGAATGTTTAGGTGTTTCTTTGATTTCAAGGTTATGAGGAACTAAACCCCCTTTAGGTAGGGGGTGATTCGAAACTATGTTTATATTTGCAATATGAATTGATTAACTTTCGTTGGAATTTCATAAGTTGTGGATTCAATTTGTTTAACCGTTTGATTGATAGCTTATTTATGAATGTTTATTAAGAATGCGCGCTTAATTTTCATGCATAAATATGACGCTAGAATATAAGTGAATTTCACCTAATCGTTATGAACTTATATTCACAAGTAGTGGAGGTTGCTTATAAACAATCGTGTTAAACATATTCTTGGCACGAGTTTCATGCTCATCATAGTAACGAATGCCTCGTCAACACTTATAGTTTTCATAATGCTTAATGATCTTTGATTGTATCTTTATTGTGCTATTCACGTAAAGGACTTTTGGAGAATGTTGTGAATTGCGTTGCGCAAACCCATCCAATTCATTAACTTAAGGAAAACTTGACGGTTAATTTAAGCGGACCTAATTAATCCGGAGTGTTGAGTATCATAATTTATCGAAAGACCAACTGAGAATCAATCTTGTATGCAAATATAACATATGTGGAGAAGAACCCCTTAGCTAGCTTCCCATCCATTCATTTCCGTCAAATCCATATTCACAATTTGTTTTGTGTCCAAGTATTTATTTTAGTAAATTCGTCCAAATCCAATCCCCCCTTATTTTGTTTAAGTCTTAGTCTTAATCTTTCTTATTTTTAGTTTTGCATTCTTTGAGCATTAAATATTGTTTTATATTGTGTTTTTACGTTTTTAAGTCAAATCCAAGTGATTAACAATCCCTCCTAATCCCCGGTCCAGAACGATCCCTACTTATACACTTCACTACAATTGACAAAAAGAGGGTTTAATTTGTGTGCGTATAATTCTTGCATCAAATTTTGGCGCCGTTGCCGGGGATCAGCAATTTTGCTAATCTCTTGGATTGTTTCATTTCCTTTTGTTTTTATTTTATTTCAGATTTTTAATCTTGTTTTGTTTCTTGTTTTAGGTACTAGTTTATGACTCGGAGTTCTCATCCGATTCGTGAACATATCTCGAGCTTTAACGCCGATTTCGAGCGAGAATTAAGACGAAAGAGAAAGAACTCAGAACCTAGCGAATTAAGCGAAAGCTCCGAGTCCGTTTCTGAATCTGAAGAAGAACCCAAGATAACAGTGGGTGAAGAAGACATGGCAGTAGAAAACCGAACAATCAAGGAGCTTTCCGCTTCTGGATTGGCCAATGCCGCACCATTATGCATTCAATACCCCGCGGCCGCCCAAGGCAAGACCGATGAATTCGAGTTGAAGTCAAGTTTGTTGCACCACATTCCGAAATACCATGGGCTTTCCATGGAAGATCCCAACAAGCATCTCAAGGAGTTCGAGGTTGTTTGTTCGAGCATGACACCCATAAATGTTGACGGGAACATTCTGATGATGAAAGCTTTTCCGTTCTCACTTTTGGAAAAAGCAAAGGATTGGCTTTTCGAATTAGCACCCGGAACGGTTACATCTTGGGATAGTATGAAAAGAGCTTTCTTGGAGAAGTTTTTCCCAACTTCAAGAATCATTCTCTTGAGGAAACGGATTAGTGGTATCCAACAAAATCAAGGTGAATCGTTTCCTTCTTATTATGAACGTTTTAAATCACTTGTTGCTTCTTGTCCACAGCATCAAATGAAGGAGGAGCTGCTCATTCAATACTTCTACGAAGGACTCCTCCCCATGGAACGCCAAATGCTTGATGCCTCGGCGGGAGGTGCGTTGGTGGATAAAACCCCGGGGGCTGCAAAAGTTTTAATTGCCAACCGAGCACATAATGCACAACAATACGAAGGTGTTGGACAAAGAGACCCCCCACGGCAACACCAAGTCAATGAGGTAAGTGCCATAACCGAACTTCAAAATCAAATGACTAACCTTACTACATTGATTTCTCAGGTGGTGGAAGGTCCAAAAGTCAAACCCATAGCTTCTTGTGGCGTATGCTCCATGCAAGGACACCCTACAGACACGTGTCCTCAACTTATTGAGAATGGCGGATTGGAGAGTGCGAATGCCATTGGGTTTCAAAGCCAAAATCAGTCAAGACATAATCCATACTCCAACACATATAATCCAGGATGGCGAGACCACCCAAATTTCAAGTCGAGGGATTCCCAGCAACCTCAGAACCAAGGAGGCTTTAGGCAACAACCACCGGGGTTCTTTCCCAAAACCTACGACCCACCCCAAAATCAAGCCCAATCCGGCCCAAGTGCCTCAGGTACGTCTCTTGACAATGATGCACTTCTTAAGATACTAACTAAGTTGTCTAATGGGCAGGAAGATCAAGCGAAGGCTATGCAAAACCAAGATAAGAGGGTGGATCAACTTGAGAAACAAATTGGGCAGATTGCCGAGTTTGTAGGGAAGTTTCGAGATCCCGGACAACTCCCTAGTTCCACCATTCCAAATCCGAAGGGAGGTTTCGAATCAGCCAAATCAATCACCCTAAGAAGTGGTAAGGAAGTTGGGGCAGGTCCTACATCAAAAACAGGTCATAACGAGGATGAAATTTTGCAAATGGAAGAGGAAGAAACAAGGTTGCCCACGGCAAAGGTGATTCCACCTTTGCCGCAAGTCCCTATGGTCCCAAATCTGCCCAATTCGGCCAATAAAGGTAAAAATGTGTTAAATTCAGTTCCTACTAATGTTTTCCCTTCAAATGTTCCTTTTCCTAGTAGGTTCAGGCAAATGAAGAAAGAAGAAGCCGAAAAGGACATCCTTGAAACATTTCGGAAAGTGCAAGTTAACATACCTTTGTTAGATGCAATCAAGCAAGTTCCGAGGTATGCTAAGTTCTTGAAGGAGTTATGTACCACTAGGAAGAGGATGTCGACTAAAGAAGTGGTAAAGGTAGGTGAGAATGTGTCCGCCATCTTGCAACGCAAACTACCTCCCAAATGCAAAGATCCAGGTAGCTTTACCATTCCTTGTGTCATTGGGAATACTAGATTTGAATCTGCCATGCTTGATTTAGGTGCTTCTATAAATGTTATGCCATATTCCATTTATGCATCTATGAACTTAGGAGCATTGAAAAATGATGGGGTAATAATACAATTGGCCGATAGATCTAACGCCTATCCAAAGGGAGTTTTGGAAGATGTTCTTGTGCAGGTTAATCATTTGGTCTTCCCGGCGGATTTCTATGTCCTCGAAATGGATGAATCGGACCATGCTCCTTCACTGCCCATTCTACTTGGAAGGCCATTCATGAAGACGGCCCGGACGAAGATTGATGTGTATAGTGGAACTTTGTCCATGGAATTCGATGGGGAAGTTGTTAATTTTAATCTTTCTGATTCCATGAAATACCCTATTGAGGACCATTCATGCTTTTCTATTGATATAATTGATGATTTGGCGCAGGATTTTCTCGATTCTTTGGAGAGGGATACACTTGAAGCAACACTTGCACAAGGAATTAGGCAAAAATCTGGTTTTGCCGTACCTAGAAGTGTGGAGGAGGCCGAGATAGTGGCTGCCCTTGAGTCACAACCTCAACACCATGGTAAGCCTTCTAACCCAATTTCAATTTCAGTTCTCACTAATAAGTTGTTACCCTCAGCGATTCAGGCACCCGTACTTGAGCTTAAACCAGTGCCCGATCATTTAAAGTACGTCTTTCTGGGAGACAACGAGACATTGCCCGTCATTGTCTCCTCATCACTCACGGCCCAAGAAGAAGACAAGTTGATAAAGGTGTTAAAGGAGCACAAATCTGCCATTGGATGGACCTTGGCGGATATCAAAGGCATTAGTCCCACCACGTGCATGCATCGCATCCTTTTGGAGGAGGGAGCCAAGCCATCTCGTGAAGCTCAACGTCGCCTTAATCCACCCATGTTGGAAGTAGTAAAACAGGAGGTTATAAAATTGCTTGATTGTGGTGTTATATATCCTATTTCTGATAGTCGTTGGGTGTCACCTGTGCAGGTTGTTCCGAAGAAGTCCGGAGTCACGGTGGTGAAGAATGAAGAACAAGAGCTTGTGCCAACCCGTATCCAAACAGGTTGGCGTGTCTGTATTGATTACAGGAAGCTAAATACTGCAACAAGGAAAGATCACTTCCCTCTGCCATTCATTGATCAAATGCTTGAAAGGTTAGCCGGTCATTCTTTTTATTGCTTTCTTGATGGTTATTCGGGATATAATCAAATTGTCATAGCGCCAAATGATCAAGAAAAAACTACCTTTACTTGTCCATTTGGTACTTTTGCATATCGTCGTATGCCATTTGGTTTATGCAATGCACCAGCCACTTTTCAACGATGCATGATAAGTATATTCTCAGATTATGTTGAAAAGATAATTGAAGTATTTATGGATGATTTTAGTGTCTTCGGGGACTCATTTGATGATTGCTTGCATAATCTTACCTTAATCCTGAAAAGATGCGTGGAAACTAACCTTGTTTTAAATTGGGAAAAATGTCATTTTATGGTTAAACAAGGCATAGTTTTGGGTCATATCATCTCTGAAAAAGGAATTGAAGTTGATAAGTCTAAAATAGATCTTGTACGTTACTTACCCTCTCCTACTTCTGTTAGAGAGGTTCGTTCTTTCCTTGGCCATGCAGGATTCTATAGGCGATTTATCAAAGATTTCTCCAAGATTGCACAACCCTTATGCCGTCTCCTGCAAAAAGAAGTGACGTTTGAGTTCAACGAGGAGTGTGAGAAGGCATTCAAGCTTCTCAAGAACAAGCTTACCACGGCACCTATCATCCTTCCACCTGATTGGATGTTGCCTTTCGAGCTCATGTGTGATGCATCCGATTATGCAATAGGGGCTGTTTTGGGTCAAAGGAAGAATAAGCAATCCCACGCCATCTATTATGCTTCTAGGACACTAAATGATGCTCAATTAAATTATTCAACCACTGAGAAAGAATTACTTGCTGTGGTTTTTGCATTAGATAAGTTCCGATCTTACTTACTTGGTACTAAAGTTGTTATTTTTACTGATCATGCAGCTCTCAAATATTTGCTCACGAAAAAGGAGGCCAAGCCTAGATTGATTCGATGGATGTTGCTTCTACAAGAGTTTGACATTGAGATTCGGGATAAGAAAGGCGTGGAGAATGTGGTGGCTGACCACCTAAGTCGAATGGTACATGAGGAAGTAGCGCCAATTTCTGAAACCTTTCCCGATGAGCAATTAATGTCTATCCAGGTAAGTGAGCCTTGGTATGCTGATTTGGTTAATTTTCTGGTGTCTAAGCAAGTTCCTAACACCTTAAGCAAGGCTCAACGTGATAAATTAAAAAAGGATGCACGTTTTTATGTTTGGGATGACCCTTATTTGTGGAAAATATGCCCTGATCAGATTGTGCGTCGTTGTGTTCATGAATCTGAATTTAATTCCATTTTGAGTTTTTGCCATACATATGCATGTGGTGGACACTTTGGCACACAACGCACCGCGTTTAAGGTTCTTGAGAGTGGTTTTTATTGGCCTACATTGTTTAGAGATGCTAGGGCTTTTTGCTTAACATGTGATAGATGTCAAAAGACCGGAAGTATAGGCCAAAGAGACCAAATGCCGCAAACCCCAATCCTTGTTGTTGAAATCTTTGATGTTTGGGGTATTGATTTTATGGGTCCATTCCCTATGTCTTTTGGTTTTACGTACATTTTACTTGCCGTTGATTATGTGTCAAAGTGGGTGGAAGCTAAAGCCACCCGAACTAACGATTCTAGAGTTGTTGCAGACTTTGTGAAATCTAACATTTTCTCTAGATTTGGGATGCCTCGAGTGCTCATAAGCGATGGTGGGACTCATTTTTGCAACCGCACCATTATAGCATTGCTCAAGAAGTACAACGTGATGCATAAGGTTTCCACACCTTATCACCCCCAAACCAGTGGCCAAGCCGAAGTTTCAAATCGAGAAATCAAGCAAATCCTGGAAAAGACCGTTGGACCGAATAGAAAAGATTGGAGCTTGCGCTTGGAAGATGCACTATGGGCCTATCGAACGGCGTACAAAACGCCCATTGGAATGTCCCCATTTCGGCTAGTCTATGGCAAGCCGTGCCATCTACCCGTAGAGCTTGAGCACAAGGCACATTGGGCGGTCAAGACCTTCAATATGGATGTGGACGCGGCTGGAAACCATAGGAAGCTACAATTGAGCGAGCTTGAAGAGATTAGGCATGAAGCGTATGAGAATGCCCGGATTTACAAGGAGAAGACCAAGGCCGTCCATGACAAGATGATTAGAGGCAAAACCTTCTCAATTGGGCAGAAAGTGTTGTTATTCAACTCTCGTCTTCGATTATTCCCCGGTAAGTTACGTTCAAAGTGGGTTGGCCCTTTTATTGTCACTAATGTTTTCTCTCATGGTGCAGTACAAATCAAAAGTTCAAGGACGCAGCAAGAATTCAAAGTGAATGGGCATCGATTGAAGCCCTATTACGAGATGTTTGAGGAGCATGTCGTGGAGGAGGTACCCCTCCATGCCGTGGAACCTAGTCAAGCTTAAATGGAGGTACCGTCCGGCTGCAAGACGTAAAAGAAAGCGCTACTTGGGAGGCAACCCAATACAGTGAATAAAACAAAGCTTTTTCATTAATTTTCGAGAAATTACAAATGTATCTAACAAATGGAGCTTCACAAAGGTTGTTTTTGTTTTTGTTTGCGTGAAGACCCGCCACGAGGCAAAACTCTAGAAGCGGAAGGCATCGAAGCAGGAGGCATCGGAGCAAGAGGCATCGGAGCAGAAGGCATAGGAGCGGGAGGCATAGGATATAGAGCATTCCAGGCCCCAATACTTGGCGGAACGCTGGATGACCCAGGAAAGAGGTGCCCCTGGAAGAAAGACGCAAGCCGTTGACGGTCACTTTGCATCCGACCTTGAGATTCCAGCATCTCATCAAGCTTCCTCTTCATGCCCGACGAATAGTTATTGGCAAGCACATGCAAAGTTCTATTCTCATACTTAAGTTGTTTGATCTCTTGTTTCAGGATCTCAACCTCCGCCATCAAAGATTCAACCTGACGGGAGCGAGCAAGGAGGCGTTGGCCCATGTTGGACACAGAGCCTGCGCACTGCACGCTGAGAGCCAGGGACTCTTGAACGGCCAACTGATCGGACCGTCCTGAAAGCAGCTGACTATCTCTGGGAGTGAGGAGGTTCCGAGCTACTATCGTAGCTGTTGTGGCGTCCTGCATCACGGAGTCTTCAACTGTAAGAGGACCGTCAGAAGATAAGAAAGAAGGGCGCCATACGTTATCTTGTTGCGGCATGCCCGAATCACTGCAGAGACTCAATTCTAAGCTAAGGTTCGATGGGTTTGCCATTTTTCAAAAGTGTTCAAAAAGAAGGGGTGGACGGAGTAAATTTTCGAAAGGCCGGAACCAATTTTTTCAGAATGGGAAATCTTCAGAGTGTGTAAGTTGGCGGTGATCGATAGCTCTATAAAAGGCCAAGGCAACGCGTCCACCGATTCAAAAAGCCGGAATTTGAGGTGCAAAGTTCGGCGACGCTCCCTCAGCTTTTCAGAAAACGCGTTCAACACGTGGAGGCCATCATCGCAGCTACACGTCTTTAGCCGACAGGCGCAAAGTTCGGCGACGCTTTCTCTGCTTTTCAGAAAGCGCGTGCAGCCTTATCGAAGAGACGTCTTCAAAGATCGAGGAGTCGTCACTATTCCAAAAAGCCGGATTTGCGGGATCAAAATGTTTGTCGACAACGAACTGAAGAAAATGCCCAACTCTTTCTCACCTCTGAGGGTGCACTCCCAGCAAAGCCTTTCGAGATACTCCATTCTCTCTTCTTTCCCAAAGATGATACCAGATGCCTGGAGTACAGATGATCCAGGAGGAAGCAGCACAACACATACATGTGCTGATTCATTCACCGCTTCTTCAAAAGCAAAGGTATCTCATATCATCAAGGGCAAAAGCAAAGGTATCTCATATCATGCTTTTTCCCTGTCTTTTCCTTTGTCCTTGATATTACTTGCATGGCAAAGTGAAATAAGCAATCAGCCGGCACTTGGAGTCTATCTGGACTCTATTCCCTGGTTGCTTACCTAGCTTTGCTAAGCTATCCTCTAACCCTCTTCAATACGAATTGGAGAGATTGAACAAAGAAACAGATAAGAGGAGGAAGCTCAGACCTTCGGGGGAGACGAAAGGAAGCCTGCTGCCCAGTTCAAGAGTAGCACAAAGGAAAATCAACGATGGGAGCAGCGCAGTTCAAGAGTAAGCCTGTGGAATCACAAAGATCCAAGCCTCACTGCAATGATCAAGGAGAAGATGGAACGAACACTCCACAACCAGATTTGCATTTCTAAACTCTTCTCTTTGTTAGATACATTCTGCCATGTTTAGTATGTTTAATTGCTGTTTATATGTTTGTTTGTGTTTAGTGTGGTTTTTAACATTGAGGACAATGTTTGATTTAAGTGTGGGGGAGTTATTAAAGTGTTTTGATGCAAATTCGTAGGGTTTTATCCACCATAAACCTCAAATGTTGTTTCTTGCTGTTTTTAAGTGTGTTTAGTGTGTTTTGACTTAAAATTTCGAAAATCACATAAAAATTTGAAAAACATGTTTTGAAAAGCCTAAAAAGAGTGTTTTGAGTCGTTTTTGTGTCGTAGGTCACCTTCCAACACAATGATAAGGATTTGGTTTCTAATTGCATGACTGTTGAAAAGAGTTATAAACATGGAGAAAAGTTTGATTTACTCTTGGTATATGCTTGATTATGGTTATAATGTATGACTTCACATGCAATCATAAAAGAAAAATTCGTTTTTGTAACATGCTTGAAGGAAGGAACTCAAACAAACGCTACAACCCTGAGAGACTTAAGCCTATAACGTTCTTTGGAGAGTATAATCTGTGATTTCTTGTTTTCTAAAGTCGTTGCATGATCTCATTATTCTTTGCTTGGTTACTACTTAGAAGGCGTTTCATCATATAGTTCCAAATGCTAGAACTCATGCCCATTTCATTCAAAGCATGTTATTGATTTGCATAACATATATCAAGATGAAGTTGTGTAGTTGCCACCATAGCCAAATAGCCTCAATTCCCATATTTCGTATTTGTTATAAGTTTTAACCCCGTTGAGCCTTGTGTAGCATTTATTCTTTGTTTACCCACATTTTCCTCACCTAGCCTAGTTTAGGACAATCCACACCCTTGTTCTTAAAAGATAGTGAGCATAACTTAAATGAATTCCTTTTGAGTTACATTATGCAAGAAAATAAGTGTGGGGGAAGGAATGCTTGTTCTTAAGTATGTCTTGAATTTCAAACAGCAAAAAAAAAAAAAAAAAAAAAAAAAAAAAAAAAAAAGAGCTTGAAAAATGAAAGAATGAGTGATTGAAGAAAGGGCTCAAAACACCAATTCTGGCCCTAAATTGTCTCCCTTTTTGTTCCAAAGTTGAGTTTTCATTCAAAAGAAAATTCTAAGTTGATTCAATTGCCTTGCTCACTATTTCTTTAAGAACCTTTGTTTTCCATATCCCTTATTTGTTATCCACACACCCCAAGCCCCATTACAACCCGTGACTTCAATCTTGAGTGTTATGTGTTTCAATTTGTGGAGTTTGAACTTGGTATGAGCATATGGTGTCACTGGTTCTCGCGTCTAAGTAGTAGCATTCCATTCATGAGATCATATCTAAACATGCTTATTAACTCCAGAAATTGCGTTCCTTGTGATACATATATGTGAGTGTTCGTTTTCATATTTACATCAATCTTCTCACATATACTTAGTGTAGGGTGTGTAGTTAGAAAATCTGAGTGAAAATTGAGTGCATATCTTGTAAGGAATTGAGCAAATTCTCTAAGGCATGTTACTACATTCAAAACATGGTTTTAAATGCTTAATTGTGAACTAGTATATGGTGACTATGATTAAGAATGTACTTAAGTGTGAAGATGACTAAAATCTGTGGGAATGATGATTTTTAACTTGTCATGTGCATTGGAAATCCCTAAGACGGTTGTTGGAAGGTTTAGGTGTGTTTTACTTGTTTTGTTTCGTTTCGTTTTGTTTTGTTTTTCTTTCTGTTTTGCTCGAGGACTAGCAAAAGATAAGTGTGGGGGAGTAAGAATTCATCGTTGGAGTTGGAATTCGTCGTTTCTTCAAGTCTTCAACTCATTCATTCCTCTTTCGCTCCAAAAGGCTCCAATTTGCATCTTCTTGCACACTTTGGCCTTATAATCTGAAAATACACAAAAGTGGCCTTAAACACTAAAATAGATAAGTAAACACAACATAAATGCACGAGAACAAGCTAATTAAGTCGCATGAATATGCTCCTATCAAAGTTTGATTGCTAGATGATCCCTCCAAGGTTGGCCGAAATTTTAGAGAGAAAGGAGAGCTTGTGTTCTCATCCTTTCCCCCCAAAAATAACCCTTAGTAAATTTTAGGCTATAAAGTCCTTTATATAGTCCCTTCAAATAAGTGACCTAATGGACCAAAAGCCCTATTCTTTTACACATGGCCTATAGGTTTATTGGGCTTTCAAGCCCTTTGTTTTATTCAAGTTGTCATACAACTTGAGTTAATGGGCTTGACATTCAAATCCCATTGGGCCTTGCGGCCCAAAACTAACCCAAGGTCTTTAACGAACTTATTCGTTTGATTAATTAACATATTAATTAATCCTAGCCTTAGATAAATAATTAAACCATTTAATTATTCTTACTTATCTCCGTTGTTTCTTCAAACTCTACCTTACTCGGTGAACGATCCATTAGGTTCCTTTTAGCGAGGCAGTGGGCGATTAAAACTCTTTCTAATCGATTGTGAATTGAAACTTACTTTCAATTCTCCCGTTAGTGATAATACACTTTTAGGGCTTCCATAAACCATGGTTGACGCCTAGCAGCATGTCATGGTTACCCAAGCTAATCAGAAGAGGTGGAGAACCTATTCAGTTTAGGATTACAAATGCAATACGGTCTTTCTCTAATACAATACTCTTGACCACATTGTTTGGTTTGATAGTTTATTCATGTCTACTATCCAATGTGAATCTTGTACTTATATGATTACCTTGAATGTGATCTGGAACGCATTCCAACATCTCATTCATACTCTGGCCAGAGATTCTAAATCATATCATAGAGTATTCTCCCTCAAACTAAGTAAGCACACAAATTAAAACCCTCTTGTGACAATTGTAGTAAATAAATAAGTAGGGATCGTTCTTAACCGGGGATTAGGAGGGATTGCAAAATCACTTGGAAACTGACTAAAAAAATGTAAAATAAAGTTTGAAATACTAAACTAGACTCAAAGAATGCAAAGCTAAACAATAAAACACTAAAACAAATCAAAAGACTCAAAGAATACAAAACGCTTATAAACACAAACTAAGACACTTTCTAACTAAATTGGACACTAAAGTAAAGGGGGATTGAGGTTTTGACGAAATTAAACTAAATGCAACGATTGTAATTTAAAAGCAGAATGTAAATATGAATGTGATGAAAATATGGATGAATGCTAGCTAGAAGGTTCTTCTCCACACATGTCACACTTGCATACAATTTGATTTTCAGTTGGTCTTTCGATAAATTATGAAACTCAACACCCCGGGTTAATTAGGTCCGCTTAAATTAACCGTCAAGTTTTCCTTAAGTTAATGAATTGGATGGGTTAGCGCAACGCAATTCAAAACATTCTCCAAATGTCCTTTACGTGAAAAGCACAATAAAGATACAATCAAAGATCATTAAGCAACATGAAAACTATAAGTGTTGACGAGGCATTCGTTACTATGATGAGCATGAAACTAGTGCCAAGAATTCATTTAACGCGATTGTTTATAAGCAACCTCCACTACTTGTGAATATAAGTTAATAACTATTAGGTGAAACTCACTTATATTCTAGCGTCATATTCATGCATGAAAATTAAGCGTGCACTCTCAATCAACATACATAAATAAGTTATCGATCAAGCAGTTAAACAAATTGAATCCACAACTTATGAAATTCCAACCAAATATAATCAATTCATATTGCAAGCATAAACATGGTTTCGAATCACCCCCTAGCTAACTAGGGGGATTTAGCCTCTCATGTTCACAACAAGAAAAATAAAATTGAATTTAAACATAAAGAACAAATGATGGATTACACCTAGAACGCCCAACGAATCCACTTGAATTTCTGCGCGATTTTAAGTCCTCTTCCTCCTTTCTTCTTGCTGCGGCAGAGAAGGTTTATTGTGTTTTTGGGTGATTTTCTGGTTTAGGAATGGGTTTAGGGAAGTGTGGTGGTGCGGCAAGGTGGTAGGAAGGTGTGGAAGGGTGTAGAATGGCTGGAAGGGTGGAGAAGGGTGCTGCGGCTGTGATGGAAAAAGTGGGAGAATGGTTGCCGCTAGAGAATAATGGAATGGTGGCTCGGCAAAAATGGAGAAAGTTCAAAAATGTGGAAGTGGCTGCATGAATTAGGGTGAAGTGTAGAATGGGAGAGAATGGAGACTGCGGGTGTGTTGGGGAAAGGCACGGCTTGAATGGGTTTTTTTTTTATTGGATGGTGGCGGCTGACTGTAAAAATATATGGAAGCAGTCTTGCGGCAGCAAGCAATTCTATGGTATATTGGCTGATTATTGTATTAGGTTTAATATGGAGGAATAAGGATGTGAATGGGTTTTGGAATTGAATAATGGTGGAATGGCTTTTGCGGCTGATTGGGTTTTTTATTTGGGAAAATATATGGCTCGGTTTTGGGGGGGAATAAGGGTGGAATTGGAAAATGGTGCGGCTAATATGGAGAGAATGAATATGGGATATTTGCGGCTAGGGAAAAGGATTGCGGCTGATTGGTGGAAACCCTAGGGTTTTAGAAATTTAAACCCTAGTTTATTTTTATTAACTAAAATAAATTCAAAGGCTTCTAGAATTAGGAAATAAAATCAGAAATTAACGAGGGAAAGATTAAAGGGTGCGGCTAGGGCCTTGGTTTTGTGTCCTAAAGCGCCTACAAGGACTTCAAAGTGGCTAGAAAATGCGGACGTTTAAGATTAGGAAAGGTTACCAAAACGGGAAACTTAGGGTCAACTTTCCTAAAATAGGAAGCCTTGTTTGAGTAGGATTCTTCGTTTTGGTAAGAATTCATCGTTGGCGTAGGAATTCATCGTTTCTTCAAGTCTTCAACTCATTCATTCCTCTTTCGCTCCAAAAGACTCCAATTTGCATCTTCTTGCACACTTTGGCCTTATAATCTGAAAATACACAAAAGTGGCCTTAAACACTAAAACAACTAAGTAAACACAACATAAATGCACGAGAACAAGCTAATTAAGTCGCATGAATATGCTCCTATCAAATTCCCCCACACTTAACTTTTGCTAGTCCTCGAGCAAAACAAAACAACTAAAATAAACAAGACGAAACAAAACAAACAAAACATAACCTAAACCTTCCAACATTTGCCTCAGGGATTTCCAATGAAACATGACATGTCAAAGATCATTACTCACATGGCTTTTAGTCTTACTTTCCCTCAAGCACATACTTAATCATAGTCACCATTCACTAGTTCGCAATTAATCAATTAAAACACATTTTGAATGTAGTAACATGCCTTAGAGAATTCCCTTAATTCCTCACTAGTTATGCACTCAATTTTCACTCAGATTTCCTGACTACACACCCTACACTAGTTATATGTGAGAAGATTGATGTAAACATGAAAGACTAGTACTCACATACGTTATAACAAAGAAAGCAATTTCTGGAGTAATTACACGTGTTTAGATATGATCTCATGAATGGAATGCTACTACTTAGATGCGAGAACCAGTGACACCATATGCTCATACCAAATTCAAACTCCACAATTGAAATGCACAACACTCAAGATAGAAGTAGAGGGTTGTAACGGGGCTTGGGGAATTGGCTAACAAGGAAAGGTAGGGATAAACAAAAGTTCTTTAAGCAATAGCAAGTAAAGCAATGAAATTAAGACCTAGAATTCCCTTAGAATGCAGAAATCAACTTTTAAACAAATAGGGGAGATTCAAACAACTCGTAGGGCCTAATTCATTGTTTTGGGCCCTTACTTCAACAACCAATACTTTTCAATTTTTTCTTTCATTTTTTTTTTTTTTCTTTCTTTCTTCTTTTCTCTTTTTTTTTTTTTTTTTTTTTTTTTTTCTAACCGTGCCTATGGCACATAAACTCACATCAATAATCTTTCCCCCACACTTATTTCCTGCAACACATTAATCAAAAGGAATTCATTGCTTACTATGCTTCAAGAACAAGGGTAAGGATGGTCCTAATCTAGGCTAGGTGAGGATAATGTGGGTTAACAAAGAACATAAGCTACACAAGGCTCAACGGGGTTAAATCCTACAAAACAAATGAAAAGGGAAATATGGCAATGTGGCTATGGTGTTCACTACACAACTTCATCTTGAATACGTGTTATGCAAATCAATGACATGCTTTGAATGAAATGGGCATGAGTTCTAGCATTTGGAACTAAGTGATGAAACGCCTTCTAAGTAGTAACCAAGCAATGAATAATGAGATCATACAACGACTTAGAAAACAATGATGCATAGATTTTAACTCTCCAAATAACGTTTAGGCTCAAGTCTCACAGGGATGTAGCGTTTGTTTAAGTTCCTTCCTTCAAGCATGTTACAAAAACTGATTTTTATCATTTGTGATTACATGTGAATTCGTAAACTATAACTACAACCAAGCATAAACCAAAGAGTATATCAAACGTCCAACCATGTTTGTAACTTTCTTTAACCATCATGCAATTAAAAACCAAATCCTCATCATTGCGTTGGAAGGTGACCTACGACACAAACAAACACACAAAAACAACTCTTTTTGGGTTTTTCAAAACAATTTTTCAAATTTTTATGGTATTTTCGGATTTTTAAATCAACACACTCACTCTTAAACACTCTAAAATAGCTTAAAAACACTTAAAAACAGCAAAGAACAAGTTTAGACATGTGAGATGGTAATACCCTACGAATTTCATGCACAAATATATTAAAACAGAATGTTACCCCCCCCACACTTAAACTAAACATTGTCCTCAATGTTTTAGACACAATTAAAAACACAATACACATAACATAAAGTAAGCAACAAAGGAAAGGGTTTAGGGACGCAAATCTGAGTGTGGAGCGATTCCCGAGTTCTTCCTTTGTTGATTGCATGGGTTGCCTCCCACGAAGCGCTTGCTTTAACGTCTTCCAGCCGGACGACATTCAGCTCATTCCCCATTGGAGCCCACGACATTCAATGGAATCTCCTCCACAACATGCTCGACAAAGTTCTCGTAGTAGGGTTTCAACCTATGGCCATTCACCTTGAATTCTTGTCCATTTTTCAAACTTTGTATTTGGACTGCACCATGCACAAAAACATTAGTGATAACAAATGGACCAATCCACTTAGAACGTAACTTACCGGGGAATAATCGAAGACGGGAATTGAATAGCAACACTTTCTGCCCGATTGAAAAGGTTTTGCCTCTAATCATCTTGTCATGAACGGCCTTAGTCTTCTCCTTGTAAATTCGGGCATTCTCATACGCCTCATGCCTAATCTCTTCAAGCTCGCTCAATTGTAACTTCCTATGATTTCCAGCTGCGTCCACATCCATATTGAAGGTCTTGACCGCCCAATGTGCCTTATGCTCAAGCTCTACGGGTAAATGGCACGGCTTGCCATAGACTAACCGAAACGGGGACATACCAATGGGCGTTTTGTAAGCCGTTCGATAAGCCCACAGTGCATCCTCCAAACGCAAGCTCCAATCTTTTCTATTCGGCCCAACAGTCTTTTCCAGAATTTGCTTGATTTCTCGATTTGAAACTTCTGCTTGGCCACTTGTCTGGGGGTGATAAGGTGTAGAAACCTTATGCACCACGTTGTACTTCTTGAGCAACGCCGCAATGGTGCGGTTGCAAAAATGTGACCCACCATCGCTTATGAGCACTCGAGGCATCCCAAATCTAGAGAAAATGTTTGATTTTACAAAATCCGCAACAACTCTAGAATCGTTAGTTCGGGTGGCTTTAGCTTCCACCCACTTCGACACATAATCAACGGCAAGTAAAATGTACGTAAAACCAAAAGACATAGGGAACGGACCCATAAAATCAATACCCCATACATCAAAGATTTCAACAACAAGTATTGGGGTTTGCGGCATTTGGTCTCTTTGGCCTATACTTCCGGTCTTTTGACATCTATCACATGTTAAGCAAAAAGCCCTAGCATCTCTAAACAACGTAGGCCAATAAAAACCACTCTCAAGAACCTTAAACGCTGTGCGTTGTGTGCCGAAGTGTCCACCACATGCATATGTATGGCAAAAACTCAAAATGGAATTAAATTCAGATTCATGAACACAACGACGCACAATCTGATCAGGGCATATTTTCCACAAATAAGGATCGTCCCAAACATAAAAACGTGCATCCTTTTTTAATTTATCACGTTGAGCTTTGCTTAAGGTGTTGGGGACTTGCTTAGACACCAGAAAATTAACCAAATCAGCATACCAAGGCTCACTTACCTGGATAGACATTAATTGCTCATCGGGAAAGGTTTCAGAAATTGGCGTTGCTTCCTCATGTATCATCCGACTTAGGTGGTCAGCCACCACATTCTCCACACCCTTCTTATCCCGAATCTCAATGTCAAACTCTTGTAAGAGCAAAAGCCATCGAATTAGTCTAGGCTTGGCCTCCTTCTTCGTGAGCAAATACTTGAGAGCTGCATGATCAGTAAAAATAATAATTTTAGTCCCAAGTAAGTATGACCGAAACTTATCTAATGCAAATACCACAACAAGTAATTCTTTTTCAGTGGTTGAGTAATTTAATTGAGCATCATTTAATGTTCTAGATGCATAATAAATAACATA
The DNA here is from genome assembly GCF_019419815.1 of Pyrus x bretschneideri. Taxonomy (NCBI): domain Eukaryota; kingdom Viridiplantae; phylum Streptophyta; class Magnoliopsida; order Rosales; family Rosaceae; genus Pyrus; species Pyrus x bretschneideri. The sequence goes on from NW_025999504.1 coordinate 45,985, forward strand.
AGGTTGTTTGTCCTTTCGCTGCCCCAAAACAGCACCAATCGCATAATCCGAAGCATCGCACATCAACTCGAATGGAAGGCTCCAATCTGGAGGTGTGATAATGGGAGCCGAAGTGAGAGCCTCCTTGAGGTGCTTGAAAGCCGTGGAGCATGCATCATCAAACTCGAACGCCACCTCTTTTTGCAGCAATCGGCATAGTGGCTGTGAAATCTTTGAGAAATCCTTTATGAACCGCCTATAAAAACCTGCATGACCAAGAAACGAACGAACCTCTCTAACCGAAGTTGGAGCGGGTAAGTGACGAACAAGGTCTACCTTAGATTTATCTACTTCAATGCCTTTTTCAGAAATAATATGTCCTAAAACAATACCTTGTTTAACCATGAAGTGACATTTTTCCCAATTAAGCACAAGATTTGTTTCAACACAACGGTTCAAAATCAAACTAAGATTACTCAAACAACTATCAAATGAATTACCAAACACACTGAAATCATCCATAAAAACCTCAATAATTTTCTCAACATAATCTGAAAATATGCTCATCATGCATCTTTGAAATGTAGCAGGTGCATTGTATAAACCAAATGGCATACGACGATAAGCAAATGTACCAAAGGGACATGTAAAGGTAGTCTTTTCTTGATCATCCGGTGCAATAACAATTTGATTATACCCAGAATATCCATCAAGAAAACAATAAAATGAATGACCCGCTAACCTTTCCAACATTTGATCTAGGAATGGCAATGGGAAGTGGTCCTTCCTCGTGGTAGCATTTATCTTCCTATAGTCCGTGCATACGCGCCAACCGGTTTGGATTCGGGTGGGCACTAGCTCATTCTCCGTGTTCTCCACAACCGTCACTCCAGATTTCTTCGGCACACATTGGATCGGTGACACCCACTTACTATCCGAGATTGGATAGATAACTCCACAATCTAACAGCTTGATTATCTCCTTCTTCACAACTTCCATCATCGGAGGGTTAAGACGGCGTTGAGCCTCTCTAGTTGGTTTGGCCCCCTCCTCAAGAAATATGTGATGCATACATGTAGCGGGACTAATACCTTTGATATCGGCCAACGTCCAACCCAGGGCAGATTTGAACTCATTCAAAACACGCACTAGTTTCTCCTCTTCTTGTGCCGTGAGTGATGAAGAAATGATGGCCGGTAATGTCTCCTCTTCCCCCAAGAAAATGTACTTCAAATGTCCCGGTAATGGTTTGAGATCAAGGGTAGGTGCCTGAACTATGGATGGAAGCAATTTATTAGTCGAAATGGGAATTGACTCAAATTTAGAAAACTTACCCTCGTTCCTAGGAAGTGACTCTAGGGCAGCAACCAACTCCATGCATTCCTCACTAGGATGCACGGCATGGAGTAAAGAGTGTGTACCGTGGGTTTTCAACAATCCCCCTCCATTGGTTTTGAGTTCCATGCTTCTTGTAATGACATTTTCAAGCGCATCGTCATTCAAATCGTCGAGATATCCCTGCGCCAAAGAATCAATTATATCAATAGAAAAGCATGAATGGTCATCACTAGGGTATTTAATGGAATCAGAAAGATTAAAATTAACAACTTCCCCATCGAATTCCATGGACAAAGTTCCACTATACACATCAATCTTCGTCCGGGCTGTCTTCATGAATGGCCTTCCAAGTAGAATGGGCAACGAAGGAGCATGGTCTGATTCATCCATTTCGAGGACATAGAAATCCGCCGGGAAGACCAAATGATTAACCTGCACAAGAACATCTTCCAAAACTCCCTTTGGATAGGCGTTAGATCTATCGGCCAATTGTATTATTACCCCATCATTTTTCAATGCTCCTAAGTTCATAGATGCATAAATGGAATATGGCATAACATTTATAGAAGCACCTAAATCAAGCATGGCAGATTCAAATCTAGTATTCCCAATGACACAAGGAATGGTAAAGCTACCTGGATCCTTGCATTTGGGCGGTAGTTTGCGTTGCAAGATGGCGGACACATTCTCACCTACCTTTACCACTTCCTTAGTCGACATCCTCTTCCTAGTGGTGCAAAGCTCCTTTAAAAACTTTGCATATCTCGGGACTTGCTTTATTGCATCCAACAGGGGTATATTCACTTGAACTTTACGAAATGTCTCAGGGATGTCCTTTTCAGCTTCTTCTTTCTTCGTTTGCCTGAACCTACTAGGAAAAGGAACATTCGGAGGGAAAACATTAGTAGGAACTGAATTTAACACATTTTTACCTTTATTGGCCGAATTGGGCAGATTTGGGACCATAGAGACTTGCGGCAAAGGTATGTCCACCTTTGCCGTGGGTTGTCTTGATTCCTCCTCTTCGATTCTTCGTTTTTCATCCTCTTCGGGGCTTGATGGTGGTGGTGTAGGACCTGCCCCGACTTCTTTTCCACTTCTCAAAAGTATGGCCTTTGCGCTTTCGAAACCTCCCTTCGGATTTAGAATGGTGGAACTAGGGAGTTGTCCGGGATCTCGAAACTTACCTACAAACTCGGCAATCTGCCCAATTTGTTTCTCAAGTTGATCCACCCTCTTATCTTGGTTTTGCATAGCCTTCGCTTGATCTTCCTGCCCATTAGACAACTTAGTTAGTATTTTAAGAAGTGCATCATTGTCAAGAGACGTACCTGAGGCACTTGGGCCGGATTGGGCTTGATTTTGGGGTGGGCCGTAGGGTTTGGGAAAGAACCCCGAGGGTTGTTGCCTAAAGCCTCCTTGGTTCTGAGGTTGCTGGGAATCCCTCCACTTGAAATTTGGGTGGTCTCGCCACCCCGGATTATACGTGTTGGAGTACGGATCATGTCTTGACTGATTTTGGCTTTGAAAACCAATGGCATTCGCACTCTCCCATCAGCCATTCTCAATGAGTTGAGGACACTTTTCAGAGGCATGTCCTTGGATAGAACATACGCCACATACCACAGGTCCTTGCATCTTCATTCCCTCAGCCATCTGTGAAACAATAGAAGTAAGGTTAGCCAATTGTGAATGAAGATCGGACGTTGAACTTACCTCATGTACTTGGTGCCGTGGGGGTCCTTTTTGGCCTACTCCCTCATACTGTTGAGCATTCAATGCTCGGTTAGCGATCAAGACCTTGGCATCCCTGGGCGTTTTGTCCACCAATGCTCCACCTGCCGATGCGTCGAGCATTTGACGTTCGATAGGTAAGAGCCCCTCGTAGAAGTATTGCAAGAGCAACTCCTCCTTCATCTGGTGCTGTGGACAAGAAGCAACAAGAGATTTAAAACGTTCGTAATACGTAGGAAAAGACTCACCATCTTCTTGCTGTATACCACTTATCCTTTTTCGTAAAAGGATGATTCGAGAAGTTGGGAAGAACTTCTCCAGAAAAGCCCTCTTCATGCTCTCCCAAGAAGTGACAGTGCCGGGAGCTAACTCATATAACCAATCTTTGGCTTTATCCATCAAAGAGAATGGAAAAGCTTTCATCTTCAATATGCTTCCATCGACGTTGACGGGAGTCATACTAGAGCAAACTACTTCAAATTCTTTCAAATGTTTGTTAGGATCTTCCATGGACAAGCCATGGTATTTAGGAATATGATGAAGTAAACTTGACTTTAATTCAAACTCATCCGTCTTACCTTGGGCAGGTGGGGGGTATTGAATGCACAAGGGTGTGGCATTATCCAAACCTGAGGCGGAAAGCTCCTTAAGTGTCCGGGTGTCTACGGCCATGTCTTGTGGCTCTTCAAATACCCTTGCCGTAGGTTCCTCAAAGATCCTTACCGTGGCCTCTTCTTCCTCTTCTAGGCCTTGTTCGTCAAGCTCAGGTTCCGGGCTTGGCGGATTTGATTCGTGATGCTTCTTCCTTCGTCTCAAAGTCCTCTCAAAGTCACTGTCAAAGTCCGAGATACGCTCACGAATCGGTTGAGAACTCCGAGTCATGCACTAGTACCTAAAACAAGGAAAACAAAACAAAATCAGAAACTTCAACAAAATAAATAAATAAACAGAAATTAAACAATCCAAGGGATTAGCAAAGTTGCTAATCCCCGGCAACGGCGCCAAAAATTTGATGCGAACTAAGTAAGCACACAAATTAAAACCCTCTTGTGACAATTGTAGTAAATAAATAAGTAGGGATCGTTCTTAACCGGGGATTAGGAGGGATTGCAAAATCACTTGGAAACTGACTAAAAAAATGTAAAATAAAGTTTGAAATACTAAACTAGACTCAAAGAATGCAAAGCTAAACAATAAAACACTAAAACAAATCAAAAGACTCAAAGAATACAAAACGCTTATAAACACAAACTAAGACACTTTCTAACTAAATTGGACACTAAAGTAAAGGGGGATTGAGGTTTTGACGAAATTAAACTAAATGCAACGATTGTAATTTAAAAGCAGAATGTAAATATGAATGTGATGAAAATATGGATGAATGCTAGCTAGAAGGTTCTTCTCCACACATGTCACACTTGCATACAATTTGATTTTCAGTTGGTCTTTCGATAAATTATGAAACTCAACACCCCGGGTTAATTAGGTCCGCTTAAATTAACCGTCAAGTTTTCCTTAAGTTAATGAATTGGATGGGTTAGCGCAACGCAATTCAAAACATTCTCCAAAAGTCCTTTACGTGAAAAGCACAATAAAGATACAATCAAAGATCATTAAGCAACATGAAAACTATAAGTGTTGACGAGGCATTCGTTACTATGATGAGCATGAAACTAGTGCCAAGAATTCATTTAACGCGATTGTTTATAAGCAACCTCCACTACTTGTGAATATAAGTTAATAACTATTAGGTGAAACTCACTTATATTCTAGCGTCATATTCATGCATGAAAATTAAGCGTGCTCTCTCAATCAACATACATAAATAAGTTATCGATCAAGCAGTTAAACAAATTGAATCCACAACTTATGAAATTCCAACCAAATATAATCAATTCATATTGCAAGCATAAACATGGTTTCGAATCACCCCCTAGCTAACTAGGGGGATTTAGCCTCTCATGTTCACAACAAGAAAAATAAAATTGAATTTAAACATAAAGAACAAAGGATGGATTACACCTAGAACGCCCAACAAATCCACTTGAATTTCTGCGCGATTTTAAGTCCTCTTCCTCCTTTCTTCTTGCTGCGGCAGAGAAGGTTTATTGTGTTTTTGGGTGATTTTCTGGTTTAGGAATGGGTTTAGGGAAGTGTGGTGGTGCGGCAAGGTGGTAGGAAGGTGTGGAAGGGTGTAGAATGGCTGGAAGGGTGGAGAAGGGTGCTGCGGCTGTGATGGAAAAAGTGGGAGAATGGTTGCCGCTAGAGAATAATGGAATGGTGGCTCGGCAAAAATGGAGAAAGTTCAAAAATGTGGAAGTGGCTGCATGAATTAGGGTGAAGTGTAGAATGGGAGAGAATGGAGACTGCGGGTGTGTTGGGGAAAGGCACGGCTTGAATGGGTTTTTTTTTTATTGGATGGTGGCGGCTGACTGTAAAAATATATGGAAGCAGTCTTGCGGCAGCAAGCAATTCTATGGTATATTGGCTGATTATTGTATTAGGTTTAATATGGAGGAATAAGGATGTGAATGGGTTTTGGAATTGAATAATGGTGGAATGGCTTTTGCGGCTGATTGGGTTTTTTATTTGGGAAAATATATGGCTCGGTTTTGGGGGGGAATAAGGGTGGAATTGGAAAATGGTGCGGCTAATATGGAGAGAATGAATATGGGATATTTGCGGCTAGGGAAAAGGATTGCGGCTGATTGGTGGAAACCCTAGGGTTTTAGAAATTTAAACCCTAGTTTATTTTTATTAACTAAAATAAATTCAAAGGCTTCTAGAATTAGGAAATAAAATCAGAAATTAACGAGGGAAAGATTAAAGGGTGCGGCTAGGGCCTTGGTTTTGTGTCCTAAAGCGCCTACAAGGACTTCAAAGTGGCTAGAAAATGCGGACGTTTAAGATTAGGAAAGGTTACCAAAACGGGAAACTTAGGGTCAACTTTCCTAAAATAGGAAGCCTTGTTTGAGTAGGATTCTTCGTTTTGGTAAGAATTCATCGTTGGCGTAGGAATTCATCGTTTCTTCAAGTCTTCAACTCATTCATTCCTCTTTCGCTCCAAAAGACTCCAATTTGCATCTTCTTGCACACTTTGGCCTTATAATCTGAAAATACACAAAAGTGGCCTTAAACACTAAAACAACTAAGTAAACACAACATAAATGCACGAGAACAAGCTAATTAAGTCGCATGAATATGCTCCTATCAGTTCTCATGTAACATGAATATGAAAACTCTTCGTTGATCGTGTTCAGTGAACTCATTCTCTATTGAGCACCTACGTACTTGTCTTGATGTCACACACACCAATGACTCGAGACTAGTCACTCTCCCTGAGAGAAGACATAGCACGTACTGATCTTAACGGACTGTTAATGCCCAATTGACAATCCTATGATCAGGAACGTTTAGGATGTGTCAACGAAAGAATGGTCTCATGAATCTAACTTCTTTAGATCGCATTCTTCCAATCACATATTCCTTGGACTTATCGTTTAAGCATATAACATTTATATGAGACGGCTCAAACAATAATGTTTGCCCTTAATATTAAACTAGATTAGTTTAACATGTGAAATGTCCATAAAGTATCATCATATGATTGGTTTTAGGGCACATTTCCAACAATCTCCCACTTGCACTAGAGCCAATCAGCTTAGTCATCAGGGATGATACCTCTTCTGTAGTCATTTCATAAATGGCTGAGTAGTAGGCCTAGACAATGGATATCTATATGTTATCCATAGAAGCAAACTTGAGAATAACGACGTCACCATTATACATGATTCTCAATCATGTGGTTCAGTCTCTCATTTGAGTTCGGACCTTGATGAGACCTTGATTCCCTAGCTTGAGCTATCGCCCCATTAGTGTCATACACTTTCTGGTTGGAACCGAATGGAGAGTTCATGAATGAACTTTCCCATCCAAACAACAATGTTGTAAGCTTCTATATGGCAATATATTTTGCATACATGATGGAACACATTAAAGTCATTTACTTTTAACGTTTCCACCCAAATATCTCTTTAGTCATAATAAAGAGATATCTCATTATCACTTCATTCATAATGAAGAGATATTCTATGATGGATTAGATTCATAATCTAATACATTTACGCGTCCATTACGTTACTCTAATTCTTCCTCATTATTGAGGAATCCATCCTTAGTATTTCTTAAATACCTAAGGATTCACTTGACAGTTGCCATGGTTCTGATCCTGGGCTTGCACTGATATCATCTTGTATCGTTCTAGGTACAACTTATATCAATATTTTCATACAATATGAAATACATAAATCACCTTTCTGCGTATGCATAAAGGATTTTATTTACGCATTATTTCTTTGGGAGTCAAAGGGTACATTCCCTTTGAGAAGAACAACTTCCTAGTCTCACTAGAATTGTCATTCTAATTGAAGTTTATCATCATATGAGAAACTTCCTAGCATCTCATTGTCCATTTTAGGGATTGATATAATCCAATTATATCTTGAAATCTATCATTATAGATTTCCATCCCATGTATATAGACTATGTCTCCCATATACATTCTATCATTATAGAATGTTTAAAGTCATAACTTTAACGATGAAGAATTCCTTTCATTTTCAAAATTAATATATATCATGTATATATATTCAAATTTAGGAATATGATCAACTCCCACTAATCTTTTGTAAACCTAGTAAACAAAAGATTCATTTACATCTTTATGAGAAATCAAACAATTGATCTTTTCTCATAAGACGCTTATAGCTCCCACTAGCTTGCTAAGATCCATGATGGATGGATCTCTACAACTAACCTGTCTTGTGATTTATAGTTTTAGACATATATTATCAAGACTATCTTAATAATGGTTTCGGAAACCCATATTATGTCCAAACCTTTCAACTGAGACGGTTTATAAATCCTTCTGGACTACCTTGGAGCTAGGTTGTTATTTTTGTTGATCATGTCAAACAAATATTGCTTATTAGCACACAACCCCAAATCTTAACATGTTTAAGATTTGTCTTTCTTTCCAACTACATCTTATGGAGTTATGAAAATTTTTGGAAGATCTTCTCATTGACAATCATATTGTTTTAGAAGTATATATATATATCCTATATATGGGTAATAGATAACATCCAACGAACTAAATCTTATTCATGTTCGTTCTTCTCCTAATGGAGAAATTCATTATCTTATGATGCTATTTTCCTTGATATCTTTCAAGGAAACTCATCTAAAGTGTTATCTTTCCTTGGATCAAATCCAAGGAGGTAAATACTTTAGACGTCTTACTCATCAACTCACATTTCTTGAATTCTTTGAAACCTTTTGCAAAGTATTCGGACTTGTGTTTATTCAAAATAAACTATAGTCCAACCGAGAGTGATCTTCGGTGAATGTCATACAACATGAGTAGTATTATGTTGTGGACAAGTGTCACTAACATCTAAGTGAATTAACCTCAACTACTTTGTGATTCTTTCTTCTTTCCAAAAGAATACAGATTCGAACATTTCGCCTCTATACAATTTTAACAAGAAGGCATTGGATCCGGATCTAACGATCCAAAGCATCCATCTATTACCAACTCGTAATTTATGTTTTAGAGGTGTCACAACTCAGTTGGGATTAGTTACTCCCTTGCAACCTTTTGGGTTTTAAGCATCATCGTATTCTAAACAGTTAAACTACCACATCATCTCTACTATAGAGACAACCAATTAAATTACAATAATCTAATTATTGATTAATAAAGAACAATGTTTTGTCAAACAAAACATTTATCCATCTCTACTATAGTGACGGATTTAAGTTCCTTAAAATTGGAATGTAAAGACAATCTTTAGTATTTTCCAATTTCTTTGGTAGTTCATATGAGGAAGTAAGTACAATCCGCTTTCGCAGAGATCTATATTTTATTCACTTTCCGAATGTGAAGTACTTTCTCTTCTCTCATTAATCTTCTACTTTTTATTAGCACACTTTTACAACAATTGTAAAACATAGTTACTAATACGGAATCATGCATTCAAGTAGAAGAACCAACTGTTTTGAACTATTTCAAGAACATATTACAACACCTTCGAAAGGTGTGTTCTTGACACCTGCAAGACATTTCTTGCAAATACCCCTTCCAATGTCCATCCTTTCATAAAGAAAGTTTGTTCCCTTGGAGTTATTTTGCCTTCTTCATTTGACTTCCCTTTTGACTACAATAGTCATGGTCCCTAAACTCCCACTATCTCTCTTGAAACTTATTTCAAATGTGTTTATACACATCAAACGATTTGGAGAGCGTGCGGTTATTGTTCACTATATAGTTTACAATAAACTTAGTGAACCATTAGGATAGGGACACAAAGGTGAAGTCCTTGCCTAGTTTCTGTCTCGTTAAGTGGTTTAACACTTCAACACTCAATGATTCAAAATCATCATAAGTCCATATAAATGGACTATTTTTGTCAACCAACCATTATGTTCTAAACATAATAACAAACTTTCAAGAGTTGTTCAAGGCAACTCTCATTTCTTCATACAACAATTTGTAAGTGAAGAATCATGGCACATAAAGTGTCCATGCCCTTGTGCTTACTTCTCAAGTTCCTTGTTCGTGTAACAAAGAGACAAGCACTAGAGTTTGCATTGTCCTCTTCATGGTAGACTTATCTAACATGTTCTTCCATTGATACATTATCAATAGGAAGATTGTGAGGATGAGACTACTTAGGTACTTTTACAATCCATTCAAGACAATCTATGGGATTGTGGTACCAAGTTCGGAAACCAAAGCGTTCGGTTTTTCTTTGTCAAGTTTTGGATAGCGTTTGCAAATATATTGGTAAACAAATACATAACGAATATAAATTGATTGATTTTAAGCCATTTGATTCGGGTCTTTAAATCAAATAGCACCACCCACTATTTTTGGCAAATTCCATATCCCTCATCGGAATTCGAGAGTTTTGTTGAACTCTTAGCAGGGTATGGGAGACTCACCATTACCAAGCCCACCTCAGAATTATATCATTTTGGTTAGCAAAAAAAATGATGAGAGAATAACACTTTAGTCATTTACAACTCTTGTAATTACCCATCTAGTTTGGCCTCTAGAGAATGAATGCCTCAGAATTATATCATGTTGGCACCATTGCACTTAGTTAAGTTATTCCCACCATGCTTAGTTTATGTAGAGGTTCAAGCACAACCTCAGAATTATATCATGTTGATCATACTCGTTGTCTACACTCACCTCATCATATGTTTATGGACTCCTCCTGGATGTAAGCACATACTTTGTACTTGATAGGAGCATATTCATGCGACTTAAATGGCTTGTTCTCGTGCATTTACGTTATGTTTCTTTAGTTATTTTAGTACTTTAAGTTATTTTCGTGTGGTTGTAGGTTCTAAGGGCAAAGTATGCAAAAGGGTGCATTTTGGTGCATTTTGGAGTAGTTTGGGGCATTAAATGGATTGCATATACTTGAAGCCAAGTAGATGGACGAAATTGAAGACCAAAGGAGGCCCTTTGTACCAGAAATTCACACCAACACATCCCATTTCAGATTGCATTCCAATCATTCCAGCCAAGCCACATGCACTCCCTTTAATTTATTCAACCTAGCTGTCAAAGCACATGCACATTCACCCTAATCATTCACATACACAATCTGCCATCATTCACACATTCATTCCACATGCATTCCCTTCATATAAATCAGCCACATGCACCCATAATCATTTAACGAACTTTGCACATGCATTCATCATCATAACCTAGCTGTCATTCCACTTTAATCCACATGCATTCCCTTCACAAATCAGCCACATGCATCTCCTATCACCATTCCAGATTTCCACCAAGTTCCTAGCTGTCATATTCCCTCCTTTTCACCTATAAATAAGCATCCATTGCAGCCACAATGGATTCATTCCCATTCATACACAATTCATTCACCATTCACGCCAGAAATTCATCCCCTCTCTATAACACATCCATACTTCACCATTCTTCATATTTTCTGCCCAAAAAGAAGCCTTGAGGTCCCCTACATCCATCCCTATCCTAAACACATCATTCTACACCATCCATAACTCCCCATCCCTCCAAACCTATCCTTAGACCTTGTGCTACAACGAAGAGGAGGAGAAGAGTGCCTAAACGTTCATACAATTCAAGTTTGAGTTGTTGGAATGTTTAGGTGTTTCTTTTCCTCGATTCCAATGTTTAATTTCAATTCTCTTTGTTTTGTACGTATGAGGAACTAAACCCCCCCTGGTTAGGGGGGGATTCGAAATATATGTTTATGCTTGCATTTTGATTTGATTACTTCTAATTGCGTTTCATAAGTTGTGAATTCAATTTGTTTAACTATTTGATTGATAACCTATTTATGTATGCTTATTGAGAGTTCACGCTTAATTTTCATGCATGAATTTGACGCTAGAATATAAGTGAGTTTCACGTAATAGTTATGAACTTATATTCACAAGTAGTGGAGGTTGCTTATAAACAATCGCGTTAAACATATTCTTGGCATAAGTTTCATGCAATCATAGTAACGAATGCCTCGTCAACACTTATAGTTTTCATGTTGCTTAATGATTCTTGCTTGTATCTCTATTATGCAATTCATGTAGGGAACTTGTGAGGAATGCTTTGGGTTGTCGTATGCAATCATCCAATTCATTAACTTAAGGAAAACTTGACGGTTAATTTAAGCGGACCTAATTAACCCGGGGCGTTGAGAATTCATGGTTTATTGAAATGCAATTGGAAATCTTTTTATTATGCAAGTGTAACATGTGTGGAGATGAACCCCTTAGCTAACCATCCCATCCATTCAATTCCATCACATTCATCTTTACAATCTGTTTTTAATTACAATCTGTGCATTTTAGTTAATTTCGTCAAAAACTCATCCCCCCTTACTTTAGTGTCCAACTTAGTTAGAAAGTGTCTTAGTTTGTGTTTCTAAGTGTTTTGATTCATTTTATTACCCAATTTCGTCCAAAGTAGTCAAAGTGCTCAAAACTGCCCAGAAAGTGTTTTTAAGGCAGTTTTGAGTGTTTTGGGTGCTGTTTGAGTCTTTTGGTTTGTTTTAGTGTTTTAAGTGTTTAGTTTTGCATTCTTTGAGTCTAGTTTAGTGTTAAAGTGTCTTAGTTTGTGTTTATAAGTGTTTTGATTCAATTTATTACACACATTCGTCCAAAGTCACCAAAGTGCTCAAAACTGCCCAGATTGTGTTTTTAAGGCAGTTTTGAGTGTTTTGGGGCTGTTTTGAGTCCTTTGGTTTGTTTTAGTGTTTTAAATGTTTAGTTTTGCATTCTTTGAGTCTAGTTTAGTGTTTTAAACTTTATTTTACGTTTTTGAGTCAGTTTCCAAGTGATTTTGCAATCCCTCCTAATCCCCGGTTAAGAACGATCCCTACTTATACTTATACTACAATTGATAAAAAGAGGGTTTAATTTGTGTGCGTATAATTCTCGCATCAGTACTTCCCCATTATAGGGTGAAGCCGGTGCATGAGTCACAAACGATTGGAGCCCACCACGGTGGAAGGCCTACGAAGAGATATTCAAAGCATCTCTCGCTTATCAACTTAATAATGGTTTGTTGAGGGTTTTAGGTCTCATCACATATAAACATACATTTTAATCCAATTAAAACATTTTGGTCCTATTACAACTATTGGTCCATTTGATTGATTTAGTTGTATATAATACTCCCACTAAGCTTTTAAAACGGTTTTTAAAGCAAGAGTATATGATACTACTAACATAAGGTTTGCATTCATTGATGGACTATATAGTTGCCTTAGGGCCTTAGGATGACTATGAACCTTTGATTCGATTCAACACGAGCCTAGTGTTGAATCTCGGTCTAGGGATGGTGATTGATTTTAGTTACGCGTTTAATCACATTAAGGCGTGTTGTCTTATTTGGCGTTGGACCCAACTACTCCAATTTCATGCATATCGAATAAAACAAGAAATGAGTACTTCAAAGTAAATAAGAGCTTATGCTCTTTTACAACAATTGATCAAATCAAATTACTTTAAAGTAAAGAAGAGCTTATGCTCTTTTACAACAATTGATCATATCAAATTACAACCAAAATTTAATCTACACATTCCCATGGTTCAAACAAATTTGAAACGGCCATTCACATAGCTCAATTATCGTAGGCTAAGGTTCATAATCACCCTTTCTTTAATTAATTAACGCTTTAACTAATTAAACTTGAATGCAACATTTTCATTTGGTTTTTGTATCCATAGAATTGATTTAAATGGAGCTAAATGAAATGAAAATCCAATTCTCATTTAAAGAGACAAAACAATTTTGTTCTCTACCTAATTTGGGCCAAAATGCTATGACCTCAACTTGTTTGGGCCATAGTGCAATTAACCTCAACTTTTGGGCTATTTTGCCAAAACTTAAACTTTTGGGGTTACTTTGTAAAAACACAAAAGTCCACTACTTCATGTAATTACAACTAGAACCCAAAAATTTCCACAAAAAATAAAACTTCATTAAAGGAGCAAAACAATTTGTCCTTTTAGTGATTTTGGACCTTTACGTACAAACGTAAACTTTTGGGTCAAAATGCAAATACACAAAAGTATCAAAACTTTATATAATTGCATAAAAGCCCCTCAAGGACCCTAATTGAGTAGGGTGGCCGACCACTTGAAACAAAGTGTATAAAAATTTCAAAGTTTTTTGTAAGTGGGGTGTGTGTAATGGAATAAATCATTACACACCAACCCACTAAAATTTCTTTAATTTTTCAAAATAAATATCTAATATATTTAAACATAAGAAATATTTCAAAACAAAAACTTTATGAAATAAATCAAAACTTTGAATCAAAACACCAAACCTTTTGTTCTTGGCAAGAACATATCAAGAACAATGAAGAACATCCATGAAAACCCATAAGAGCTCCATGAACATTCTTCACCCAAAAACATACCAAAACCACTCAAACTTAAGGGAAATAACATACAACCATACTAGGGTACATAGGGGTTCCAAAAGTCACTTTAAAACACTTTTAACAAGTCAAACAAGAACCCAAAAATCCACCCTTTGGATTTGGCCGAATTTCCCCAAAAACATGGCACCAAATTTTAGCTCCAAAATTCATGCTCATATGAACTACATCTACAACATTTGAGATGGCAAATTTTCTAACAAAATTTACATTCAAAAAAGCAAGAATAAAGCTTGTAACATTTACAACTTTCAAATCACAAACTATGAACTACAAAACCCAAAAGGATTCACCAACTACTAGACTTAGGCTCTTGATACCACTTGAAGGAAGATTTGTAAAAAACATGTTCATTTAAGCAACATCAATAGCATGCAATTAACAATTAAAGGCGGAATCATGCTTGTATGCACTTAAAAACAAAACATTTACCCATGAAATTCAAAGCCTAGTAGATAGGTGAACCAAGACTCAACTCAAAACAAAGTGAGTTGAGAAATCAATACCTTTGTAGATTCCTCTTTGCATAAGCAAAGGCTAATCACCCAAAGAGAGGGCCTTCATTCCTTGCATCTTAGATCCATGGATTTGGATGGATGAAAAGGTTTCTCCAAGTTCCCAAAATTGAGAACCTCTAATTATTCATCACCAAGGCATAATGAAGAAGAAAATGAGTGACCTTGGAGGAGTTTGATTGCTAGATGATCCCTCCAAGGTTGGCCGAAATTTTAGAGAGAAAGGAGAGCTTGTGTTCTCATCCTTTCCCCCCAAAAATAACCCTTAGTAAATTTTAGGCTATAAAGTCCTTTATATAGTCCCTTCAAATAAGTGACCTAATGGACCAAAAGCCCTATTCTTTTACACATGGCCTATAGGTTTATTGGGCTTTCAAGCCCTTTGTTTTATTCAAGTTGTCATACAACTTGAGTTAATGGGCTTGACATTCAAATCCCATTGGGCCTTGCGGCCCAAAACTAACCCGAGGTCTTTAACGAACTTATTCGTTTGATTAATTAACATATTAATTAATCCTAGCCTTAGATAAATAATTAAACCATTTAATTATTCTTACTCATCTCCGTTGTTTCTTCAAACTCTACCTTACTCGGTGAACGATCCATTAGGTTCCTTTTAGCGAGGCAGTGGGCGATTAAAACTCTTTCTAATCGATTGTGAATTGAAACTTACTTTCAATTCTCCCGTTAGTGATAATACACTTTTAGGGCTTCCACAAACCATGGTTGACGCCTAGCAGCATGTCATGGTTACCCAAGCTAATCAGAAGAGGTGGAGAACCTATTCAGTTTAGGATTACAAATGCAATACGGTCTTTCTCTAATACAATACTCTTGACCACATTGTTTGGTTTGATAATTTATTCATGTCTACTATCCAATGTGAATCTTGTACTTATATGATTACCTTGAATGTGATCTGGAACGCATTCCAACATCTCATTCATACTCTGGCCAGAGATTCTAAATCATATCATAGAGTATTCTCCCTCAAACAGTTTGAAGGTTAGAGATCCCTTGTTGCGCATTCACTTGCCTCCATGGCTAAGTGGCTTAACCCCAACGATGCCATGGACACCCTCATGATGGAGTGACTTTGACATAATCAAAGATTAAGGACCTAACCACAAGACAACTGTGATGCCTCAGGTCAAAAGACTAATTTGCATTATCCCAACCATGAGTTCTCATGTAACATGAATATGAAAACTCTTCGTTGATCGTGTTCAGTGAACTCATTCTCTATTGAGCACCTACGTACTTGTCTTGATGTCACACACACCAATGACTCGAGACTAGTTACTCTCCCTGAGAGAAGACATAGCACGTACTGATCTTAACGGACTGTTAATGCCCAATTGACAATCCTATGATCAGGAACGTTTAGGATGTGTCAACGAAAGAATGGTCTCATGAATCTAACTTCTTTAGATCGCATTCTTCCAATCACATATTCCTTGGACTTATCGTTTAAGCATATAACATTTATATGAGACGGCTCAAACAATAATGTTTGCCCTTAATATTAAACTAGATTAGTTTAACATGTGAAATGTCCATAAAGTATCATCATATGATTGGTTTTAGGGCACATTTCCAACACTGCGGGCCTGTCGACCGTGCCAAACATGGAAAAAACATGGAAGAGACGGACTACAAAGGAAAGGAAAGGAAAATATCGCCAAGTCTTGCGATGTCTCTAAGGATGGAGATGCACATGATTTGAATGAGTGTGAAAGTTGATAGAAGAGAGAGCTCATAATAAGGCTTTTTATTTTGTTGGTTATTGAATAAAAGGACCGTTTCACAGATGTGGACATAACGACATTACCTAGAATGATGCGTCTGAGTTTAAATCTTTTTTTTTCTTAGATTAGTTTAAAGTAAAAAATTGTCCTTAAAAATGAAGTGGCCACATGGCCAAAATTGGACACTCAACTCAGCCCAAAAGCTCTCATAACTCCACATTTGCTAGAACATGTGTTTTCTCTATGCATTCGAGTTTAAATCTCCGTTCTTATAATTTGAATTAATGTAAAGTACAATATCGTCGATACAAAAAGATCATCAATTCTTTTCTATATTAATTAATCTACATCTTATCATCTATTTTGTGGAGTTGACGTAAGCCTAACCCTTTTAATTAATTCCAAAGCACCTAATTATCTACTTATTACATTGAATTTTAATAGGTTGGGGGAAAAAGTACAATGAAAGTAAGATTTGGCCAACAAATATTAGTCCAGTGTTGAGTTACTGTTAAATGGTCCACCATAAAAACTAAATATACAACTGTTCAATAACTAGTCTAAGAGTACTAATAGTTACAAAAAGTACTTCGGGAGCGGGGTTCGATACTTCAAGGCGACCAGTGGATCGATTGGCTGATCCCGTAATCCCGCACCTTCAAGGGCAGAATGGGACTTTAAGCATGAAACAGAAGGGCCAATGACCGTTACTATATGGTACTATATGGCAAGTTGCTCAAACCCTCATGCATAATTATCTCAAGTTTTACTATTATTTTTAAGTAATGCAAAAAACCCTACACACCCACCTTCAACTAAAAGCATACACAGAAAAGCAAGGATATGTTATTTATGCAAGTCCAGAGCTCATTGTTTTGAGACAAACCCAGAAAGATGGGCACTAACTCAACAGAAACATGCACCAAACAGAGGCACTTATAAATTAATGAAATATTGTAGGAAATTTCTATGGTACTTATGAACATCATGCATAATCTTGTAGGAAATTTCTATGGTACTTATGAACATCACACATATCAGTTTTGAGTAAGAATCTGTCAGCAAAGTGATCAATTCACTGATAGGGAAAAGAAGAAAACGTGAATGGTGATAAGATTGATGATAACATAGAATGTTGAATTCTCTACAGGATTTGATTGAACAACAAGAAAATGACGAAGAAAATTAATGAATTTGATTCCATAACCCTTGTTTACTGGAAACGTATCAATAGACTACAACGTTATGCTAATTAGTCTCATCCCACCAAATATTGACTGTTATTAACATTTCATATGTACCAAATTTACTGTAACTATATTACTTATATTTGTGATGACGAAGATGAAACTATGATTTTTCGTAATAGTAGAAAGATGTAGGATGTCTCTATATGTATATTATTGCCTGCCAAAGCATGTAGTGATACAATAGTGTTCCCAATGTTTACAGTTTCCTTTTCTTTCTGAATCTAAATACATATTCCACTGTATATGGTATGGAAAAACATGGACAGATTAATGTAACTAAAAACATGTTCAAAAAACTAATCAAGCACTAAATATTTACCACCTCAGTACTACGCTGTCATGTTCTTGAGAACAGCCCCACGAGACTTTTGCATGAACTCAGTAGCTTGCTTCTGAAAGACATAAATTAACACTGATAACTTCACAGTTTAAGTCACCATACTGAATAAGATTTAGCAGTAACTTTTTATGTGCTTGTATATCTGGTTACAGATATCTTGAGCTACAGGAGTTCAAATGGCACATAATGTACCGAGGAAAACGTTGACCTCTACGAAAAGTTGGATTCGCATAAAATGAGACCAAAACACGGTTACCTTCGATTAAGTTTTAGAACAGAAAATATCTTGCACTTTTACTATATATCTAAGTCCTCTCTATATGTGATCTTCTAAAGGCCAGTCCAACAGAATAGAAAGCTTTTTTTCGTAACTTTTGCGTATTAGGTTAGCGTTCGAGTAGTTTTTCTTTAATACGAGACTGAGCTTTGTGTTCCTCACTGAGCAGTGAGACGACAGATAAGGAACTAAGTTGCACCTTTTGAGTTGATTGAGAAAGTGCTTCGTTACATATTCTTCCTTCATTTATAATAATATGAAACTTCCATCAGAACATCTACTACACTGTTAGGAGCATATTTAGGCGACTTAGTTAGCTTGTTTTCTTACATTTATGTTGTTAGTTCATACTTATTTTAGTATTTTAAGCTATTTTCATGTGTTTATAGGTTCATTTGGCTAAGGTAGCAAGAAGGTGCATTTTGGAGCAAAATTGGACTTGGAATGGATAGCATATGCTTGAAGCAAAAGGGATGGACGAAATTGAAGGATTCCTAATCAAAGAAGGATTCCTAGTCAAAGAAGGTCTCTTACTTGAAGTAGGAAAGTTAAGCCAAGATTTCCTATTTTGGTTTGACCTCTCCTAATCCTAAAAGCCCTATGTTCCAGCAACATTGAAAGATTCTTATGCATTTTAGGACACAAACTAAAGCTTCCTTGCACCCTTATTGCCCTTGCCGTGCATTGCATAAACTTGCCCTTTCCTTGCCGTGCAAGGGGAATGCTTATTCCCTATTTTGTGTCACAAGATCACATTCCTCTTTCACCTTAGTTAATGCCACACCTTGCATTCCTATTCTATCCTAAATCCTTGCCTAATTTCAGTCTTAAAACACATTCCCTTTCCTACTCTTTTTGGCCGCAAGTTTCCTTTCCTTTTTCCCTTTGATTTCTGACTTTATGTCTCCTTTTCCTTATGGATTTGGGGTCTAATTCTTTCCTAAACTATTGAATAAAAGCTAAGACCCCTTTCCTTCAAATAAATAGTCAATGCTGCACCCATAGAGAACCCTATTCACTCACTCACACAATATGCCATCCGTCATCCTTACCACCTACCTTTGCCGCAACCTTCATCCTCTCTTCCACCACTCCCATACTTTCATACCTTCAACCAAACATCCATACACCATTTCTATCCCTTGCGGCACCCCCTTACCAACCTAAATCCACTCCTAACCCAGAAATCCATCCAAAATCACCCCTAAACCCTTTGTGCTGCAGCATAGCAAGGAAGAAGAAGAGAAGAAGAAGCCTTGGACGTTTTTGCATTCAAGTTGGAGTGTTGGAACGGTTTTAGGTGTAATCTATCTTTTGTTTTCAATGTTTAATTCAAGTTTTCTTTGTTTTGTTGTGAACATGAGAGGCTAAACCCGTTTTAGCTAGGGGAGGCTTTGAAACCATGATTATGTTTGTGATATGAATTGATTAATTCCAGTTGTGATTTCATAAATTGTGAATGCAATTTACTTAACCGTTTGATAGATAACTTGTTCTTGTATGTTGATTAGGGAGGCCTACTTAATTTGCATACTTGAATTTGGTGCTAGAATATAAGGGAGTTTCATATAATCGTCACAAACTTATGTTCATAAGTAGTTAAGGTTGTTTTCACAATCATGTTAAGTAAATTCCTAGCATGAGTATCATAATGTCATAGTTACGAATGCTTTATCAATACTTATGATTTTCATAGAACATAATGATTTTTTATTGTATCTCTATTATGATGTCATGTAGAGAACTTTTGAAGAATGCTTTGGGTTGTCGAATGATGTCATCCAATCCAATAACTAAAGGAAAATCCGAGGGTTACTTAGTGATGTCACGGTTAATCTGGGGTGTTGAGGTTCATGGTTTATCGAAAAAGCAACTGGAAATCAATTTGTATTCGAATGTATCATGTGTGGAAAAGAATCCTCTAGCTAGTTAATCATCCATATTTTTTCCTAAATTCGTCCAAATCTTATTTAAGTCTTTTAGTTACTTGTTTTTATCTTAAATTCGTCAAAAACCCAATCCCCTTTCCTTAGTTGAGTCAAATATGTCCTATTGTGTGTTTTTAAGTATTTTGAGTCAAAACCAATTCTATTTTCGTCCAAATTAAGTCCTAGAGTCTAGTTTGAGTTTATTTGATTGTTTTGTGTTGTTTTGAGTCTTTTGAGTTTGTTTTGAGTCATATAAGTTTAGTTAAGAGTCTTTTGAGTTTGTTTAAGTGTTTTTAAGCATATTTTTGTATCTTTGAGTCAGTTTTCATTAGATTAGCAATCCCTCCTAATCCCCGGCCTAAAACGATCCCTACTTATATCGTTCCTACAATTGTCAAAAAGAGAGTTTAATTTGAGTGCTATTATTTATCACATCATACCCTAGTAAGTATTATCATGTTAAAGGTGAATATGGTTTATTTTATGGGGGATCTTCAAATTTCCCTGCCTCAAAATCGAAAATAAAACAAATGATGAAACGAATTATGTCATACAATTTGAAAGAAGCTTTCCCAAGGCGATTTACCTTGTTACCTTTGTGTGCATTTGCTATGTTTTCATCAAGAAGAGTAAAAAAGGATCGATTAAGTTTGTTGGGTTCAACCATCTCTAGTAACTGCATTGTCAAGATTAATTTAGTTGAGCAACATAGAGTACTTAAATATTAAACTTCAAAGTTTGAAGAGTGAAGAGTGAAAAGGGTAGCATACGGTTTGTTTTTACATTCTTTGAAGACATGACTTTGGTCAAACTTAGCTTCGCTTTAATAAGGTCAGTTTGCGTTTCATCATATACTTCTGTAACAAAGTAGAGCATTTCAGTAAGCAGGCAAGAACACCAAGTCTTTCTCGAAAAAGTTCGTGAACTCTCTAACAGACCTGTTCCTTCCTACAGGGCTTTCTGCAATGCTTCCAACTCAATCAGTTATCTTCTATATCCTAGAAAAACCATCAGAAAACCGAATGTGTAGTTTCAATGAGGAACCTGAATACACAGTTTCAGAAATTAACCCAAATTTATATATTCAGTAAGGAACCTTAGTTTTTTAAACAACAAATCGGAGCTGACCAAGCTCATATTTTAGGTGTGAGAAAAATTCCTTGTTTAATCTGCATATAACATATGTAAGGGAAAAAATAGAATTGGGGAAGCAAGTCCGATGTTTTTGGAGAAAAGTTTCAAGAAAATATATAACCTATAAGAACAATAGTGGAAGAAAGGTGGGACTAAGGGTTCAAAATTTAGTGGTAGTTCATTTAACTTGAGGAAACAAAATAACTAAATCATAAAATGTAAATGCTAGATTTATTAATAACTCTTGAACAAAAAGTCACAAAGTCATAGCAAGGGGAACCTGCAACTAGCCCTAGTTTTCAGTAGCAGCAAGTCTTATCGTTGCCCTTCCCACTAAGGGTTTTTAGGTGACTTATTGACGTAAATATCCTTAAATCAAGGAGTGCCATTGAAATCAGGAAAATCTTTTTGTTTAGTCCTTAAATCAAGGAGAAGGTGGCGTGTTCCTTCTCCCTTGTTTTTGTTTTGCTGCTTTATATTGTGCTTTTGCTGTAATCCTTTGATTCATCAGAAATACATAACAAAAACACATTTGTCAATATGGTATCAGAGCAGTGTCCTTCTTAGGCCTGACTCTGCAATTTTTTTTTTTTTTTTTTTTTTTTACCGTGATTTTTCAAATTCCTCTGAGGTTAATATCAACCCAAATCAAAAACTCAGTTCAATTTTGTTGAATGAGTTTAATTATCTTCCTTGGTCAAGGGCAGTTTCTTTGGCTCTTGGTGGAAGGGCCAAGCTTGGTTTCATCAATGGAGTCATTAAAGCACCAGAAATTTCGTCTCCAAATTATGAAACATGGTTGTGCAAAGATCAGTTAGTTATGCCATGGTTGCTAAATTCATGAAGAGGAAAATTGCTGAAATTTTCAGCTATTCTATTTCATCACAACATCTATGGAACCAAGTGAAGGAAATGTATGGCAATCAAAACAACTCGGCCCGTGTCTTTCAACTCAAGAGAGATGCTGTTGGTCTTCAACAAGAAAACAAATCCTTCGTGCAACATCTTGGCAGCCTTACCACTATGTGGAATGAGCTAGATATTTATCGACCTCACACCATAGATGCGACGGTGTTGTTAAAAAGAGCCAAGGAGGACCAAAATTTTCAACTACTAGCAAGCTTGAGCTCAAAGTATGAAGACTTGAGAAGTCACATTTTGATGACTTTAGAGCTTCTATCTTTCTCAAACGTATGTACCACCAGTCAACATGAAGAAGTTAGAAAACAGGTCATCGGATTAGACACCAAAGTGGTCGCACGAGAATCATGAGCATATGCTTTGAATTATCAGTCACCTGAAGTGAAGTTTTATAAAGGAAAGCGCCCTGACTTGAAGTGTGATCACTGTCTTGGAATTGGCTATCACAGGATTGGTCACACCAAGGATCGGTGCTGGATAATTCATCCTGAGTTAAAACCCAAGTTCAACAAGGACATCAAGGGACCATACAGGGTTACTGGTAGTTCACCATACAAAGTTAGTCATATGGCAAACCTGGTAGAGTCTACTTCAAATCATGCCTCTACTAATGGGTTGTTGGATTTTTCTTCAAGTCTTGTTGCTCTAATAAATGAATTTGCTTCGTTTCTTTAACATAAGAAAGGGAATGGAAAGGTTGAAGAGGCAACGGTAATTGAATCCGAGAACCATTATGCAATACTTGGCAAGTTTGCAAGGTTTTTAGCAGAGGCTAAAGGTGTACCACATGAAGCTGTCCCAGGTATTCTTCATGCTCTCTTCACTGCTCTAAATAATAGTTATGTGCATGATTGTTGAATCATTGATTCGGGTGCCACTGACCACATGACAAACCAAAGAACAAACTTGCATGAATTTCAAGATATGTCATCTCAAGTGTCTGTTGCTAACGGAAAAGGAGTCTCCGTTATGGGTAGAGGAAAAATTAGGTTATTATCGAACCAAGTTGAGTCCACTGCCCTATATGTCCTTGCCTTCCCAGTTCAACTTCTTTCCATTGGGAAAATTACCAAAACTATAAATTGTCTTACAATTTTCTCACCAACAAATGTAATTTTTCAGGACCTAGTCACCGGAAAGACGATTGTTGAAGGTTTCTTTCTCAATGTCTCTACTATTTGGAAAGAAAAGATTCTCTGTGCAAAGGCTTCCAAGTTAGTGCAGCCTCAAGTTCAAAATAACCCCAAGATCCACATTTATGGCACCAACGTCTAGTACATCCGTCCAACCCTATTTTGTCTAAGTTATTTCCTACTATGTGTGAAACCCTTATCAAATGTGACACTTGTAATTTCTCCAAATTTGGTAGATTACCTTTCAGTTCTTCTTTGTCTAAAGCTAGTAAGCCTTTTGAAATTGTACATTTGGATATTTGGGGTCCAATTAATGAATCATTTGATGGCTACAAATATTTTGTGACATTTGTTGATGATTTCGCAAGAATTACTTGGTTATATCTCTTGAAATTCAAAAGTGAAGTGTTTACCATGTTTAAAGACTTTCACAACCTTGTTACTAATCATTTTGAGTTCAACCTTCAAACATTAAGATCGGATAATGGCACCAAGTACATGTCTAACAACATGGCACAATATTTGAGCATGCATGGCATATTTCATCAAACAAGTTATGTTGGGATGCCCCAACAAAATGGGGTGGCCGAGAGGAAAAATAGATACCTCCTAGAGAAGACACATTCTTTGATGCTTCACATGAACATTCCTAAGAAGTTTTGGTCACAAGGCGTGCTCACTACCACATATTTGATAAACAGTCTTCCAAGTCGTCTTTTGGGGTTTAAATCACCTACGAAGTTCTTAAACATAGGCCCATAGATTTGTCACATTTAAAAGTGTTTGGATGTACATGTTTTGTGCATATTCAAGCATCTCATCGTGATAAGTTGGATCCCCGATCTATTAAGTGTGTGTTTTTGGGCTATTCTTCAACCCGGAAAGGGTATAAATGTTTTAATCCTGTTACTAACAAGATTGTGGTGTCTCGAGATGTAAAATTTGAGGAGTCCATTCCTTATTTTCACAAAGGAACTGCAGATTCAAGTAAAGGGGAGACTTGGGAGGACTTCATTCCGTTGCCTAATCATATTGGGGATATTAACTTGGACTATCTTCAAGTTGATGTTACTTATGCACCTACTTCTGATGCCTCTCATCCTCCTGATTCTTCAAGCCATCAAGAGGTTGATCAAGTTAATGCCACTCATGCTCCTGCTTCGAATACATCTCCCTGCAATCAAGAGGTTGATCCACTTCCAGTTCGAAGAAACCCTCCAAGAGTTCGCCAACCTCCACCCAAACTGCTGGATTATGTTACTTATGCAGCACGACATCCAATCAGTCTTGCATATCATCATTACTCACCTTCCCATGCAGCTTTTCTCATTGCTATTTCAAACCACCATGAACCCTGTACGTTTCAGGAAGCTAACATGCATACCAAATGAAGACAAGCTATGGACGAGGAATTGCAAGCCCTTAACGACAATCACACTTGGAGTATTGTTCATCTCCCTTATGGCAAGAAAGTTGTAGGTAGTAGGTGGGTTTACAAGCTAAAATTCCATTCTGATGGCTTGATGCGAGAATTATACGCGCACAAATTAAACCCTCTTTTTGACAATTGTAGTGAAGTGTGTAAGTAGGGATCGTTCTGGACCGGGGATTAGGAGGGATTGTTAATCACTTGGAATTTGACTCAAAAACGTAAAAACAATATAAAACACTAAACTAGACTCAAAGAATGTGAAGCTAAACGTTAAAACATTGAGACAAACCAAAAGACTCAAAACTAATTTTGGACGAATTTAAGATTATGGCTTGATTCAAAATACTTTAAAACATAAACTAAACAGATTCTAAGCACTAAAGAACAAGAAAGTAAAGGGGGGGAAAAGTTTTGATTTGACGAAAATTGAAATAACAAAACAAGTTAATAAACTAAGCGGAATGTAAATATGAATTTGTGATGGAATGAATGGAATGAAGGCTAGCTAAGGGGTTCTTCTCCATACATGTTACACTTGCATACAAGATTGATTCTCAGTTGGTCTTTCGATAAATTATGATTTCTCAACATCCCGGGTTAATTAGGTCCGCTTAAATTAACCGTCAAGTTTTCCTTAAGTTAATGAATTGGATGACATCATACTACAACCCAAAGCATTCTTCAAAAGTTCCTTACATGACATCATAATAAAGATACAATCAAAGATCATTACGTTCAATGAAAACTATAAGTGTTGACGAGGCATTCGTTACTATGATTGCATGAAACTTATGCCAAGAATTTGTTTAACGCGATTGTTTATAAGCAACCTCCACTACTTGTGAATATAAGTTCATAACGATTAGGTGAAAATCACTTATATTCTAGCGTCATATTCATGCATGAAAATTAAGCGCGCATTCTTAATAAACATACATAAATAAGTTATCAATCAAACAGTTAAACAAATTGAATCCACAACTTATGAAATTCCAACGAAAGTTAATCTATTCATATTGCAAACATAAACATAGTTTCGAATCACCCCCTAGCTAAAGGGGGTTTAGTTCCTCATAACTTTGAAATCAAAGAAACACCTAAACATTCCAACAACTCAACTTGAATTGTATGAACGTTTAGGCACTCTTCTCTTCCGTACAAAACAAAGAGAATTGAATTTAAACATTGAAATCAAAGAAACACCTAAACATTCCAACAACTCAAACTTGAATTGTATGAACGTTTAAGCCCTCTTATCTTCCTCTTTATTGTAGCATAAGGTCTAGGGATAGTTGGTTGGGGGGATGGAAGTGTGGAATGGAGTGGGGGATTATGGAAATGGAAGAAATGGAAGGGAAACTCACGGCCAAAGGGGGAAGAATGGATGAATTTGAAGAGTGTTGTGTTGTGAATGAGATGATGAATGAATGAATGAATGCAAGGGTATTTATAGGAGTAATGGAGGTGTAAATGGCTGTTTGTTTAAGGTGTTTGTGTGGAGGAATGATGGAAAAACATGGTGGGAAAGTGGGTGGAAAGCTGGAATTGCACAAGGGGGCCAAAGGGAACCCACGGCAAAGGAGTTTTTGGTGCATGTGTTGGCTGTTTTGGGTGTTGGTTAAAGCTTGTGAAAGCATGTGCAATGTATGGTGGATGAATGAGATTGCATGTGGCTTTATGGTTGAATGTTTAAAGGGTGCATGTGAGTGGATATGTGGCTGAAAATGCATGTGCAACAACAAAGAAGAAAGCTGAAAATGCATAAGGTGTACACGGCAAGACTTGGAATTGCATGTGTTTGGGAAGCTTTCTTGCTCATTTTCTGGATGCAATGATGAAGAGTTTAATAATTAATGTATGTAGGTGGCTGAAATGATGAAGAATGAGTGGTGGAAATGAAAGGGAAAGCTAGAAAGACATATGAAGATGTTGGAATGTCAATGAAGTGCACGGCATTGATTTTCAGGATGGGTCTTTGTGTTGTGTAATGTGTTGTTGTGCATGTGTTTGCATGTGTTGATGAATGGGATTGTGGAAAGGCAAGGGTGAATGATTATGTGGCTGAATTAAAGAATGCAAAGTGAATGAATAATGAAATAGGAAAGCATGAACAAGGTGGAAATGCATGTGAAATGTAAAGGGAAAGCTGAAATTGTGATGGAGAGCCACGGCATTGATTGGATTTGTGGTGGGTGGATGAAAGAATAATGTCAAGGTGTGGGATTGTTAAAGGGGGAAGTGCATGTGAGTGGCTGATTTGAGTGTTGGGAAATCATGTGAATTAAAGGGATGAAGGTGGCTGCAATGATGAAGTGTAATGGTTGAAAATGTGTAAGGGAAGTAGCTAAGGGGATTCACGGCAAAGGAGATGTTAAAGGGGTTGAGTGTGTTGGAAATGCATGTGATGCATGGCAAGGTTGGAGAAAATGTGTGATAAGTGATAAGTGATAAGTGATAAGTGAATGGTATGTGGTGAGTGATAAATGAATGATATGCTAAGTGAGTGATAAGTGAATGGAAGTGATAAGTGATTGGTTTGATAATTGATAAATGAATGATATGCTAAGTGATAAATGAATGATATGTTAAGTGATAAATGAATGATATGTTAAGTGATGATAAGTAATGATAGGTGGTTATGATAGTTTGGTCTTTAGTTTCGTCCATTCCTTTTGCTCCAAATATAAGCTATCCAATCCAAGTCCGATTTTGCTCCAAAATGCTCCAAAAGGCATCCTTTTGCATACCTTGCCCTTAGAACCTGAAAACACACAAAAGAAGCATAAAGGACTAAAATAACTAGAGAAACATAACGTAAATGCACGAGAACAAGCCATTTAAGTCGCATGAATATGCTCCTATCAAATACCCCCACACTTATCTTTTGCTAGTCCTCGAGCAAAACAGAAAGAAAAACAAAACAAAACGAAACGAAACAAAACAAGTAAAACACAACCTAAACCTTCCAACAACTGTCTTAGGGATTTCCAATGCACATGACACGTTAAAAATCATCATTCCCACAGATTTTAGTCATCTTCACACTTAAGTACATTCTTAATCATAGTCACCATATACTAGTTCACAATTAAGCATTTAAAACCATGTTTTGAATGTAGTAACATGCCTTAGAGAATTTGCTCAATTCCTTACAAGATATGCACTCAATTTTCACTCAGATTTTCTAACTACACACCCTAATCTAGTCATATGTGAGAAGATTGATGTAAACATGAAAAGGAACACTCACATATATGTATCACAAAGAACGCAATTTTTGGAGTTAATAAGCATGTTTAGATTATGATCTCATGAATGGAATGCTACTACTTAGACGCGAGAACCAGTGACACCATATGCTCATACCAAGTTCAAACTCCACAAATTGAAACACATAACATTCAAGATTGAAGTCAAGGGTTGTAATGGGGCTTGGGGCGTGTGGATAACAAAGAAGGGATATGGAAAACAAAGGTTCTTAAAGAAATAGTGAGCAAGGCAATTGAATCAACTTAGAATTCACTTTTGAATGAAAACTCAACTTTGGAACAAAAAGGGAGACAATTTAGGGCCAGAATTGGTGTTTTGAGCCCTTTCTTCAATCACTCATTCTTTCATTTTTCAAGCTCTTTTTTTTTTCTTTCTTTCTTTCTTTCTTTTCTGTTTTTCTTTTTTGTTGAAACTCAAAACATACTTAAGAACAAGCATTCCTTCCCCCACACTCATTTTCTTGCATAATGTAACTCAAAAGGAATTCATTTAAGTTATGCTCACTATCTTTTAAGAACAAGGGTGTGGATTGTCCTAAACTAGGCTAGGTGAGGATAATGTGGGTTGACAAAGAATAAAGGCTAAACAAAGCTCAACGGGGGTAAAACTTACAACGTATACGAAATATGGGAAGTGAGGTTATTTGGCTATGGTGGCAACTACACAACTTCATCTTGATATATGTTATGTAAATCAATAACATGCTTTGAATGAAATGGGCATGAGTTCTAGCATTTGGAACTATATGATGAAACGCCTTCTAAGTAGTAACCAAGCAAAGAATAATGAGATCATGCAACGACTTTAGAAAACAAGAAATCACAGATTATACTCTCCAAAGAACGTTATAGGCTCAAGTCTTTCAGGGTTGTAGCGTTTGTTTGAGTTCCTTCCTTCAAGCATGTTACAAAAACGAAAATTTTTTATGATTGCATGTGAAGTCATACATTATAACCATAACCAAGCATATACCAAAAGTAAATCAAACTTTTCTCTATGTTTATAACTCTTTTTAACAGTCATGCAATTAGAAACCAAATCCTTATCATTGTGTTGGAAGGTGACCTACGACACAAAAACGACTTAAAAACACTTTTTTTAGGCTTTTCAAAACATGTTTTTCAAATTTTTATGTGATTTTTGAATTTTTAAGTCAAAACACACTAAACACACTTTAAAAACAGCAAGAAACAACATTTGAAGTTATGGTGGATAAAACCCTATGAATTTGCATTAAACACTTTAGTAACTAATACCCCCACACTTAAATCAAACATTGTCCTCAATGTTAAAAACCACACTAAACACAAACATATAAACAACAATTAATCATACTAAACATGGCAGAATGTATCTAACAAAGAGAAGAGTTTAGAGATGCAAATCTGGTTATGGAGTTTTCGTTCCATCTTCTCCTTGGTGATTTCAGTGAGGCTTGGATCTTTGTGATTCCACAGGCTTACTCTTGAACTGCGCTGCTCCATCGTTGATTTTCCTTTGTGCTACTCTTGAACTGGGCAGCAGGCTTCCTTTGGTCTCCCCCGAAGGTCTGAGCTTCCTCCTCTTATCTGTTTCTTTGTTCAATCTCTCCAATTCGTATTGAAGAGGGTTAGAGGATAGCTCAGCAAAGCTAGGTAAGCAACCAGGGAATACAGTCCAGATAGACTCCAAGTGCCGGCTGATTGCTTCTTTCACTTTGCCATGCAAGTAATATCAAGGACAAAGGAAAAGACAGGGAAAGGGCATGATATGAGATACCTTTGCTTTTGCCCTTGATGATATGAGATACCTTTGCTTTTGAAGAAGCGGTGAATGAATCAGCACATGTATTTATGGTGCTGTTTCCTCCTGGGTCATCTGTACTCCAGGCATCTGGTATCATCTTTGGGGAAGAAGAAAGAATGGAGTATTTCAAAAGGCTTTGCTGGGAGTGCGCCCTCAGAGGTGAGGAAGAGTTGGGCATTTTCTTCAGTTCTGTCTTGCCATAAAAGATGAAGGTCGACATATATAGGGAATTCAATAGCAAGTGATGATACTGTTCTTTTACCGTTGTCGACAACCATTTTGATCCCGCAAATCCGGCTTTTTGGAATAGTGACGACTCCTCGATCTTTGAAGACGTCTCTTCGATAAAGCTGCACGCGTTTTCTGAAAAGCAGATAAAGCGTCGCTGAACTTTGCGCTTGTCGGCTAAAGACGTGTAGTTGCGATGATGACCTCCACGTGTTGAACGCGTTTTCTGAAAAGCCGAACTTAACGCATGAACTTTCGGCTTTTTGAATTGGTGGACGCGTTGCCTTGGCTTTTTATAGAGCTATCGATCACCGCCAACTTACACACTCTGAAGATTTCCCATTCTTGAAACTCGTCTCCGGCCCTTTGAAAATCTACTCCGTCCACCCCTTCTCTTTTAACTTCGTGAACAATGGCTAACTCATCCAACCCATCGAACCTTTGCTTAGATTTGAGTCTAAGCAGTGATCCGGTCGCGTCCCGTCAGGGTAAGGTATGGTGCCCGTCTTTCTTATCTTCCCATGGCCCTCTTACAGATGAGGACTCTGTGATGACGGATCCCACAACGGCTACGATAGTGGCTCGGAACCTCCTCATTCCCAAAGACAGTCAGCTACTTTCAGGACGGTCCGATGAGTTGGCCGTTCAAGAATCCCTGGCTCTGAGTGTTCAGTGCGCTGGCTCTGTGTCCAACATGGGCCAACGCCTTCTTGCTCGCTCCCGTCAGGTTGAATCCTTGATGGCGGAGGTGGAGAGTCTTAAGCAGGAGATCAAACAGCTTAAGTACGAGAACCGAAGTTTGCACGTGCTTGCCAACAATTATTCGTCAGGCATGAAGAGGAAACTTGACGAGCTTGATGACTGTCAAAGGCTTGCAGCTTTCTTCCAGAGGCACCTCTTTCCTGGGTCATCCAGCGTTCCACCAAGGTTTGGGGCCTTGAATGATCTATCTTCGGTGCCTCCCGCTCCTATGCCTTCCGCTCCGATGCCTCTTGCTCCAATGCCTTCTGCTCCGAGACCTCCTGTTCCGATGCCTCCTGCTCCGATGCCTCTTGCTCCGAGAGTGTTGCCACGTAGTGGGGCCTCACGTACTCAACCTTTGTAAAGGCTCCATCTTTCTGCCATGTTTAGATACAATTGTAATTTATCGAAAAAAAAAAATCAATGAACAAGCAAAAGTTTTATTTACTGTATTGGGCTGCCTCCCAAGTAGCGCTTTCTTTTACGTCTTGCAGCCGGACGACGAACACAATCATGCCTTAATGGAACCCACGGCATGGAGTTGATCATTGAATGGATGATGATACTTGAAATGTTCCGGCAATGGTTGAATTTCAAGAGTGGGTGCCCTAATCATTGACATCAACAACATATTAGTCAAAAACGACTTTGGATTTTGAGTTGGTGGCTTACCTATGGGCTGCAATATTGGCTCTAAAGTCGCAGCACATTCAACAAATGCACAAGGGATGTTTTCATTCAGATTGGACATTTTGAAGGTTGTGGCTGTGTGATCCACTCCAATTTCCTCCTTGATGAATTCAAGATGCTCCTCAACCACTTTTTCCTCGTGAATTGTTGGAAAGGTGTCCAAGATGTCTTTCTTCCCCTCATCTTTCATGGATTGCATGAACTTGCCAGGGAAGGGTGCATTTGGGGGAACAAAGTTAGAAATAATTAAATTTGGAACAACCTTACTTGAATGGGGTGGTGTAGGAATATTGGGAGGTTGCGGCAAGGGTTGTTCTTCCCTTGCCGTGCCTTGTGCATCCTCCTCCTCTTCGAGCAGTAGCAATTCATCCATGGGCTCATCTTCAACCATTTGTTCTTGAATTTGTTCCATGCATTCTGCATTCTGCCTAAATTGACTGTTCCACTCAGCCAACTTTTTTGCTTGATAGAAATCCTCAATTGGTCGCCAAAATGCGTCTTGTTGAAATGGTTGAGCTTCCCTGCCCTGCTCCACAGAATTCAGTTGTTGAATAACTTCCTTATAATAATTTGATATACCTGAATTTGGATGTGAAGATTGAGGGGAAGGCTGTGGTGGTGCATATGAATCCTCATATGGTTGCCAATATGTTTCTTGGTGAGTCTCCTTAGCTTGATTTTGTGAACCCTGCACCAAAGAGTTTAATTCATTAAGAATTTGATTATAATCTATTGACGAATTTGAGTTTGGTTGGGCATATTGAATATGAGGTGGCTCCCAATATCTTTCTTGTTGAACATTTTGAGGTTCCCACCACATAGAAGTTGAATGATCACTCCAATCCGAATTGTAAGTATTGGAAAACACGTTATTCCTTGATTGAAGATCAACTATATCAACGTTTTGCATTTGGGACCTTTCCATGAGCTGTGACAAAAGATAAGCATTATCAAGTGCCATGTTGTGCTTCTAAAATCAACAAAATAAAACTAAAAATATATACACACAAACGAAAATAAAACAATCCAAGAGATTAGCAAAGTTGCTAATCCCCGGCAACGGCGCCAAAATTTGATGCGAGAATTACTTGACACTCAAATTAAACCCTCGTTTGACAATTGTAGTAGAATGGATAAGTGAGGGATCGTTTTGGACCGGGGATTAGGAGGGATTGTTAATCACTTGGAATTTGACTCAAAAACGTAAAAACAATATAAAACACTAAACTAGACTCAAAGAATGTGAAGCTAAACGTTAAAACATTGAGACAAACCAAAAGACTCAAAACTAATTTTGGACGAATTTAAGATTATGGCTTGATTCAAAATACTTTAAAACATAAACTAAACAGATTCTAAGCACTAAAGAACAAGAAAGTAAAGGGGGGGAAAAGTTTTGATTTGACGAAAATTGAAATAACAAAACAAGTTAATAAACTAAGCGGAATGTAAATATGAATTTGTGATGGAATGAATGGAATGAAGGCTAGCTAAGGGGTTCTTCTCCACACATGTTACACTTGCATACAAGATTGATTCTCAGTTGGTCTTTCGATAAATTATGATTTCTCAACATCCCGGGTTAATTAGGTCCGCTTAAATTAACCGTCAAGTTTTCCTTAAGTTAATGAATTGGATGACATCATACTACAACCCAAAGCATTCTTCAAAAGTTCCTTACATGACATCATAATAAAGATACAATCAAAGATCATTACGTTCAATGAAAACTATAAGTGTTGACGAGGCATTCGTTACTATGATTGCATGAAACTTATGCCAAGAATTTGTTTAACGCGATTGTTTATAAGCAACCTCCACTACTTGTGAATATAAGTTCATAAC
This sequence comes from Pyrus x bretschneideri, assembly GCF_019419815.1. NCBI lineage: Eukaryota > Viridiplantae > Streptophyta > Magnoliopsida > Rosales > Rosaceae > Pyrus > Pyrus x bretschneideri. The sequence goes on from NW_025999504.1 coordinate 79,282, forward strand.
GATTAGGTGAAAATCACTTATATTCTAGCGTCATATTCATGCATGAAAATTAAGCGCGCATTCTTAATAAACATACATAAATAAGTTATCAATCAAACAGTTAAACAAATTGAATCCACAACTTATGAAATTCCAACGAAAGTTAATCAATTCATATTGCAAACATAAACATAGTTTCGAATCACCCCCTAGCTAAAGGGGGTTTAGTTCCTCATAACTTTGAAATCAAAGAAACACCTAAACATTCCAACAACTCAACTTGAATTGTATGAACGTTTAGGCACTCTTCTCTTCCGTACAAAACAAAGAGAATTGAATTTAAACATTGAAATCAAAGAAACACCTAAACATTCCAACAACTCAAACTTGAATTGTATGAACGTTTAAGCCCTCTTATCTTCCTCTTTATTGTAGCATAAGGTCTAGGGATAGTTGGTTGGGGGGATGGAAGTGTGGAATGGAGTGGGGGATTATGGAAATGGAAGAAATGGAAGGGAAACTCACGGCCAAAGGGGGAAGAATGGATGAATTTGAAGAGTGTTGTGTTGTGAATGAGATGATGAATGAATGAATGAATGCAAGGGTATTTATAGGAGTAATGGAGGTGTAAATGGCTGTTTGTTTAAGGTGTTTGTGTGGAGGAAATGATGGAAAAACATGGTGGGAAAGTGGGTGGAAAGCTGGAATTGCACAAGGGGGCCAAAGGGAACCCACGACAAAGGAGTTTTTGGTGCATGTGTTGGCTGTTTTGTGTGTTGGTTAAAGCTTGTGAAAGCATGTGCAATGTATGGTGGATGAATGAGATTGCATGTGGCTTTATGGTTGAATGTTTAAAGGGTGCATGTGAGTGGATATGTGGCTGAAAATGCATGTGCAACAACAAAGAAGAAAGCTGAAAATGCATAAGGTGTACACGGCAAGACTTGGAATTGCATGTGTTTGGGAAGCTTTCTTGCTCATTTTCTGGATGCAATGATGAAGAGTTTAATAATTAATGTATGTAGGTGGCTGAAATGATGAAGAATGAGTGGTGGAAATGAAAGGGAAAGCTAGAAAGACATGTGAAGATGTTGGAATGTCAATGAAGTGCACGACATTGATTTTCAGGATGGGTCTTTGTGTTGTGTAATGTGTTGTTGTGCATGTGTTTGCATGTGTTGATGAATGGGATTGTGGAAAGGCAAGGGTGAATGATTATGTGGCTGAATTAAAGAATGCAAAGTGAATGAATAATGAAATAGGAAAGCATGAACAAGGTGGAAATGCATGTGAAATGTAAAGGGAAAGCTGAAATTGTGATGGAGAGCCACGGCATTGATTGGATTTGTGGTGGGTGGATGAAAGAATAATGTCAAGGTGTGGGATTGTTAAAGGGGGAAGTGCATGTGAGTGGCTGATTTGAGTGTTGGGAAATCATGTGAATTAAAGGGATGAAGGTGGCTGCAATGATGAAGTGTAATGGTTGAAAATGTGTAAGGGAAGTAGCTAAGGGGATTCACGGCAAAGGAGATGTTAAAGGGGTTGAGTGTGTTGGAAATGCATGTGATGCATGGCAAGGTTGGAGAAAAGGTGTGATCAGTGATAAGTGATAAGTGATAAGTGAATGGTATGTGGTGAGTGATAAATGAATGATATGCTAAGTGAGTGATAAGTGAATGGAAGTGATAAGTGATTGGTTTGATAATTGATAAATGAATGATATGCTAAGTGATAAATGAATGATATGTTAAGTGATAAATGAATGATATGTTAAGTGATGATAAGTAATGATAGGTGGTTATGATAGTTTGGTCTTTAATTTCGTCCATTCCTTTTGCTCCAAATATAAGCTATCCAATCCAAGTCCGATTTTGCTCCAAAATGCTCCAAAAGGCATCCTTTTGCATACCTTGCCCTTAGAACCTGAAAACACACAAAAGAAGCATAAAGGACTAAAATAACTAGAGAAACATAACGTAAATGCACGAGAACAAGCCATTTAAGTCGCATGAATATGCTCCTATCATGGCTTTATTGAGAGTTATAAAGCACGATTGGTGGCTCGGGGTTTTACTTAAACATATGGAGTAGGCTATAAGGAGACTTATGCTCCTGTGGCCAAGATGAATACAGTTCGGGTCCTTCTTTCTATGGCAGTCAACCAAGGTTGGTTCTTATTCCAAATGGACGTAAAAAATGCATTCCTGCATGGGGAACTTGAAGAATAAGTATATATGCAACTACCTCCTGGACATCCTCAAGCCTCCCAAAAATGCCTTGGTTGTAAGCTCCACAAAGCCATTTATGGGTTAAAACAGTCTCCATGAGCATGGTACACTAAGTTGAGCTCAGTGTTGGAAAAGGTAGGATTCTCCAGGAGTAATGCAGATTCATCCTTGTTTATTCGCATAGGTTCATTGGGTAAATTGGTGGTGTTAATTTACATCGATGATCTTATCATAATTGGCGACAATATGGAAGAGATTGTGTCTCTCAAACGGTCTCTTCATCAGAATTTTGCTATCAAGGATCTTGGTAAGTGATAGGAGCATATTTAGGCGACTTACTTAGCTTGTTTTCGTGCATCTATGTTGGTAATTCATAGTTATTTTAGTCCTTTATGCTTCTTTTGTGTGTTTTCAGGTTCTAAGGGCTTAGGGAGCAAGAAAGTGCATTTTGAGGCTATTTGGGGCACTTTTGGGCATGGATTGGATAGCTTAATCATGGAGCAAAGAGGATGGACGAAATTGAAGCCTTGTATGCTCTTTGGGGACATCAAACAAAGGGCCTAGCCCAATCAAACAAATCCTTTGAGCCATGGAAAACCTCTAGCCCAATCAAACATATTATGCCATGCAAACCAACCTATTTTAGGCCCATTCTATGTACTTAAACCCTAGCCCTTTAAACTAGTCCATTTATCACTTATCACTTTCATTCACTTATCACTCACCACATATCATTCATTTATCACCACATATCATTCATTTATCACTTATCAAACCTTTCACTTATCACTTCCATTCACTTATCACTTATCATTTCCATTCACTTATCACTCACCACATATCATTCATTTATCACTTATCATACTCATAATCATCTACACATTTCAAACATATGCATTTCATCTCACATGCACACCCACCTCTTTCCAAACTAATTCACATGCATACCTATTCTTTAAATCAACACATGCATTCACACACATGCACATCATTCACTCACATTTCCACCATTCATTCTTTATTCCACAAACAAGTCACATGCATTTCCACCTTCCTACTTCATCATTTCACCACATTCTCCCTCTTTAACTCATTTCATTATTCATTCACTTTGCATTCATTCAATTCCACCCCACATGCACCCTTTATTCTTCATCATTGCAACCATGGCACATTTACACCAACAAAACAACTCCCATGCCATGGCCTACTCATATTCCCATTTCCTTTCCAACATCTCACATGCATTTCCACCTTCCTACTTCATCATTTCACCACATTTTCCCTTTTATTTCCACATGCAATTCTTCATCATTGCAACCACAAACACCTTAAACAAATAGCCATATACATCTCCACTCCTATAAATACCCTTGCATTCATTCATTCAAAAGTCATCTCATTCACAACACAACAACACACCACAAACACATTCCTTTCTCCCTTAGAATCCAAAAACCATCTTCCATTTCCACCAATCCTCATCCATTTCCATAATTCCCCAACACTTCCATCCCCCCAACCAACCTATCCTTAAACCTTGTGCTACAACAACGAGGAAGAGAAGAGTGCCTAAACGTTCATACAATTCAAGTTTTGAGTTGTTGGAATGTTTAGGTGTTTCTTTGATTTCAAAGTTTCATTTTAATTCTCTTTGTTTTGTACGTATGAGAAATGGAAGAAAAGAGTGCTTAAACGTTCATACAATTCAAGTTTTGAGTTGTTGGAATGTTTAGGTGTTTCTTTGATTTCAAAGTTATGAGGAAATAAACCCCCTTTAGCTAGGGGGTGATTCGAAACTATGTTTATGTTTGTAATATGATTTGATTACTTTTAATTACGTTTCATAAGTTGTGAATTCAATTTGTTTAACTGTTTAATTGATAACCTATTTATGTATGTTTATTAAGAATGAACGCTTAATTTTCATGCATGAATTTGACGCTAGAATATAAGTGAGTTTCACGTAATAGTTATGAACTTATATTCACAAGTAGTGGAGGTTGCTTATAAACAATCGTGTTAAACATATTCTTGGCATAAGTTTCATGCAATCATAGTAACGAATGCCTCGTCAACACTTATAGTTTTCATGATGCTTAATGATTCTTGCTTGTATCTCTATTATGCAATTCATGTAGGGAACTTGTGAGGAATGCTTTGGATTGTCGTATGCAATCATCCAATTCATTGACTTAAGGAAAACTTGACGGTTAATTTAAGCGGACCTAATTAACCCGGGGCGTTGAGAATTCATGGTTTATTGAAAAGCAATTAGACATCGTTTTGTATGCAAGTATAACATATGTGGAGATGAACCCCTTAGCTAGCTTCCCATCCATTCATTTCCGTCAAATCCATATTTACAATTTGTTTTATTTCCAAGTTTCCATTTTTAGTTTAAAGTCATCCAAATCCAATCCCCCTTTACTTTATTGTTCAATTTAGTTAGAAATCAATTTAGTTTGTGTTTTTAAAGCATTTTGAGTCTTTTGGTTTGTCTTAGTGTTTTAACGTTTAGTTTCACATTCTTTGAGTCTAGTTTAGTGTTTTATCTTGTTTTTACGTTTTTGAGTCAGTTTCCAAGAGATTAACAATCCCTCCTAATCCCCGGTCCAGAACGATCCCTACTTATACTTATACTACAATTGACAAAAAGAGGGTTTAATTTGTGTGCGTATAAATCTCGCATCAAATTTTTGGTGTGATTTTCGAATTTTTAAGTCAAAACACACTAAACACACTTAAAAACAGCAAGAAACAACATTTTAAGTCATTTGAAGTGAAGTTTTATAAAGGAAAGCGCCCTGACTTGAAGTGTGATCACCGTCTTGGAATTGGCTATCACAGGATTGGTCACACCAAGGATCGGTGCTGGATAATTCATCCTGAGTTAAAACCCAAGTTCAACAAGGACATCAAGGGACCATACAGGGTTACTGGTAGTTCACCATACAAAGTTAGTCATATGGCAAACCTGGTAGAGTCTACTTCAAATCATGCCTCTACTAATGGGTTGTTGGATTTTTCTTCAAGTCTTGTTGCTCTAATAAATGAATTTGCTTCGTTTCTTTAACACAAGAAAGGGAATGGAAAGGTTGAAGAGGCAACGGTAATTGAATCCGAGAACCATTATGCAATACTTGGCAAGTTTGCAAGGTTTTTAGCAGAGGCTAAAGGTGTACCACATGAAGTTGTCCCAGGTATTCTCCATACTCTCTTCACTGCTCTAAATAATAGTTGTGTGCATGATTGTTGAATCATTGATTCGGGTGCCACTGACCACATGACAAACCAAAGAACAAACTTGCATGAATTTCAAGATATGCCATCTCAAGTGTCTGTTGCTAACGGAAAAGGAGTCTCCGTTATGGGTAGAGGAAAAATTAGGTTATTATCGAACCAAGTTGAGTCCACTGCCCTATATGTCCTTGCCTTCCCAGTTCAACTTCTTTCCATTGGGAAAATTACCAAAACTATAAATTGTCTTACAATTTTCTCACCAACAAATGTAATTTTTCAGGACCTAGTCACCGGAAAGACGATTGTTGAAGGTTTCTTTCTCAATGGTCTCTACTATTTGGAAAGAAAAGATTCTCTGTGCAAAGGCTTCCAAGTTAGTGCAGCCTCAAGTTCAAAATAACCCCAAGATCCACATTTATGGCACCAACGTCTAGTACATCCGTCCAACCCTATTTTGTCTAAGTTATTTCCTACTATGTGTGAAACCCTTATCAAATGTGACACTTGTAATTTCTCCAAATTTGGTAGATTACCTTTCAGTTCTTCTTTGTCTAAAGCTAGTAAGCCTTTTGAAATTGTACATTTGGATATTTGGGGTCCAATTCATGAATCATTTGATGGCTACAAATATTTTGTGACATTTGTTGATGATTTCGCAAGAATTACTTTGTTATATCTCTTGAAATTCAAAAGTGAAGTGTTTACCATGTTTAAAGACTTTCACAACCTTGTTACTAATCATTTTGAGTTCAACCTTCAAACATTAAGATCGGATAATGGCACCAAGCACATGTCTAACAACATGGCACAATATTTGAGCATGCATGGCATATTTCATCAAACAAGCTATGTTGGGATGCCCCAACAAAATGGGGTGGCCGAGAGGAAAAATAGATACCTCCTAGAGAAGACACATTCTTTGATGCTTCACATGAACATTCCTAAGAAGTTTTGGTCACAAGGCGTGCTCACTACCACATATTTGATAAACAGTCTTCCAAGTCGTCTTTTGGGGTTTAAATCACCTACGAAGTTCTTAAACATAGGCCCATAGATTTGTCACATTTAAAAGTGTTTGGATGTACATGTTTTGTGCATATTCAAGCATCTCATCGTGATAAGTTGGATCCCCGATCTATTAAGTGTGTGTTTTTGGGCTATTCTTCAACCCGGAAAGGGTATAAATGTTTTAATCCTGTTACTAACAAGATTGTGGTGTCTCGAGATGTAAAATTTGAGGAGTCCATTCCTTATTTTCACAAAGGAACTGCAGATTCAAGTAAAGGGGAGACTTGGGAGGACTTCATTCCGTTGCCTAATCATATTGGGGATATTAACTTGGACTATCTTCAAGTTGATGTTACTCATGCACCTACTTCTGATGCCTCTCATCCTCTTGATTCTTCAAGCCATCGAGAGGTTGATCAAGTTAATGCCACTCATGCTCCTGCTTCGAATACATCTCCCTGCAATCAAGAGGTTGATCCACTTCCAGTTCGAAGAAATCCTCCAAGAGTTCGCCAACCTCCACCCAAACTGCTGGATTATGTTACTTATGCAGTACGACATCCAATCAGTCTTGCATATCATCATTACTCACCTTCCCATGCAGCTTTTCTCATTGCTATTTCAAACCACCATGAACCCTGTACGTTTCAGGAAGCTAACATGCATACCAAATGAAGACAAGCTATGGATGAGGAATTGCAAGCCCTTAACGACAATCACACTTGGAGTATTGTTCATCTCCCTTATGGCAAGAAAGTTGTAGGCAGTAGGTGGGTTTACAAGCTAAAATTCCATTCTGATGGCTTTATTGAGAGTTATAAAGCACGATTGGTGGCTCGGGGTTTTACTTAAACATATGGAGTAGGCTATAAGGAGACTTATGCTCCTGTGGCCAAGATGAATACAGTTCGGGTCCTTCTTTCTATGGCAGTCAACCAAGGTTGGTTCTTATTCCAAATGGACGTAAAAAATGCATTCCTGCATGGGGAACTTGAAGAATAAGTATATATGCAACTACCTCCTGGACATCCTCAAGCCTCCCAAAAATGCCTTGGTTGTAAGCTCCACAAAGCCATTTATGGGTTAAAACAGTCTCCATGAGCATGGTACACTAAGTTGAGCTCAGTGTTGGAAAAGGTAGGATTCTCCAGGAGTAATGCAGAATCATCCTTGTTTATTCGCATAGGTTCATTGGGTAAATTGGTGGTGTTAATTTACATCGATGATCTTATCATAATTGGCGACAATATGGAAGAGATTGTGTCTCTCAAACGGTCTCTTCATCAGAATTTTGCTATCAAGGATCTTGGTAAGCTCAATTACTTTCTTGGCATTAAGATGGCAACTTCCCAAAATGGACTGTTTTTTAACCAAAGAAAGTACGTGTTGGATCTTCTTCAAGAGGTAAATATGCTTGATTGTAAACCAGTCACTACTTCCTTTGATTGCAAGCTCAAGTTGGATACAGCTGAGGAACTTCTCACTCATGTAAGTTACTATCAACGATTAGTTGGTAAACTTATTTATCTTACTATTACACGACCCAATATTACTTATGCCGTGAGTCTTGTTAGCCAGTTTATGCATGCTCCCACTGTTACACATCTTCATGCTGTTAAGGGGATACTACGGTATCTCAAAGGGTCCATTGGGCGTGGTATTCTCATGAGAAATAATGGTTCCACCCAAATACAAGGCTATACGGACGCATATTAGGCGGGCAATGCTCTAAATCGAAAGTCAACCACGGGTTATTGTACTTTCATGGGTGGAAATTTGGTCACTTGGAAAAGCAAAAAACAGAATGTCATTGCTCGCTCTAGTGCTGAGGCGGAATATCGCATAATGGCTTCCACTATATGTGAACTTTTCGACTTGGGGTTCCCTAGCAATGCACCAATGTCACTCATGTACGACATCCAAGCTGCGATGCACATTACATCCCATCCGGTCTTCCGATGAAATTTGATAGCTCTCTTCGTAACATTGGCACCTTCGCCACATGGTTCATGGCTGCTATCATCCTTTACCCACTTGGCGAGAACCCCTGATTGAATCGCATGCTTGTATGTCTTTAGGAAATCCCGAAACAACTCGTCAGAATTGATCTTGACACGAGTAGCTTAGAAGTAACCCACATTGTCCGAGGAAAACATCTCAAAGTTTTTGCAAAAAAAGTGCGAAGAAAAATATTCAGGAGGCAGTTCGCGACAAGAGAAAACAAAAAATATATATATCTATATGCATGGTGGACCGCAGGAGCGCAGCCTTCACTCCAAGCCCCATGACCCCAATCACCACCTCAGCTAGGCCACAGAGGGCCTAACCCTCCCCTCCTCTCCTCTTTCTCCTCCAACTCGAGCCCAACCTATAGGAACCCAGCAGTCACGCCAGACCTATAGCCTAGTCATTCTCTCTCTTCTCAGCCAAGAAGCCAAGAGGCCTATGGTCTATTCTCTTTCCAGCATTCGACAGGCCAAGCTTCTCTGGCCCAAGAAGCTTAGCTCCAACCCATAGCACCAACAAGAGAGATTACGCCTGATATGGTAAAAACTAACACACAAATTAAACCTTTTTTAAACAATTGTAGTATACGTAAGTAGGGATCGTTCTAGGCCAGGGATTAGAAGGGATGCTAGTCAACACAAATTAGACTTAAAAACACAAAACTAGATTCTAATGACTCAAAACAATAAGGGGGAAGGTTTTTGGATGAATTCTGACTTCAAACAAGTAAATTGCAGAAACAAAGTAAGTTTGGTATGAAAATTGGGTAAAAGGCTAGCTAGAGGATTCTTCTCCACACATGAAACATATGCATACAAATTGATTTCCAATTACTATTCCTATAAACCATGAATGACAATGCCCTAAGTTAATCGTGAACTGCACAAATTAACCATCATATTTTCCCAGATTCATTGAATTGGACTTAGCAACGCAATCAAATTATTCTTATCAAGTTCCCTATATGAACTGCATGATAGAGATACATATCAAAGATCATTAAGTTCTATGAAAATCATAAGCATTGACAAGGCATTCATAACTATGAAAAGCATGATACTCCTGCCAGGAATTTACTTAACACAATCATGACTAGTGATTTCCATTACTTATAAATATAAGTTCATAACTATTAGGTGAAATTTCCTTATATTTTAGCATCAAATTCATGCATGCAAACTAAGTAGGCCTCTTTAATCAACATACAAGAATAAGTTATCAATCAAACAGATAAGTAAATTGCATTCACGATTTATGAAACAATAACTGGATGTAATCAATTCATATCACACATAAGTTCAAGGTTTTGAATTCACCTCTGGCTAAAACGAAATTAGTTCCACATGTCTATCATAACTGAAAACCAAATTAAAATAAACATTGAACTAAAAACTAAAGACAGAATACACCTAGAAGAGCTCCAGCAATCCAAAGGCCTTGGATGGCAGGCGCGGCTCCAAGCTTTCCTTCCTTGCAAGTTGTGACACTATGTGTTTATTCTCTATATTTTAATCTCTAAAAACTCTCTCTCCTTCTCTCTAGTTTTGTGCGGCATATATCATGCATATTTCTAGGGCGAAAAGGATATTCATGGCACAACCCACTATATGAAGGAAAAGGACTAGGTGCGGCAGATTTCTAGGGCGAAAAGGATAGTCAACTTCAACATGCCATATATGTTGTTGATAAACAGGATTTGAGGTGACTGAGATGGTGCTAATATTGTCACATTATAACTGAGGTAGAGCAAGATGAAGATGAAGCTCACAGAATAATGTGGGATACCAAGAGAAGGCGACGGCAGTGTAAGCAAGTTGACGGTATTCAGCTTTCGTACTCGAATGAGAAACACCACGTTTTTTCTTGGTGATCTAGGAAATTAAGTTGTCGCCAAGGAAGATACAATAATAACCAGTTGAGCGGCGACCATCAGCTTCCCTAGTATAGTCCGCATCGGCATAAGCAGTAAGTGTAAGGGAACTAGGTCGATAAGCAATGCCATGATTGGGAGTGGCTTTGAGATAACGCAAAATACGTTTAACAGTAACCCAATGAGCCGTTGTCAGTTTATGCATAAACTGACAAACTTGATTGACGACAAACGCAATGTCAGGGCAAGTGAATAGAAGATACTGCAAGGCGCCTACAACACTACAAAACGTAGTGATGTCAGACAAGGGTTTACCGTCATGCAAACTTAAGCAATGACCACTGATTGCAGGAGTAAAGATCAATTTGCATTCTAGCATCTTGGTGCATTTAAGAAGAACAATGATATAATTAACTTGAGTAAGATGAAGACCAGAGCTACTACGACGAACTTCCATGCCCAACAAGTAATAGAGAGGCCCAGGATCCTTCATGGAAAACAACATTCCAACTAATGAATTAAACGAGTGATATGCAACATGTTATTTCGAATAACAAGAATATCACCCACGTAAATTGACAAGTAGATAACAATAAAGTCATCAAAGTAGGTGAACAAGGATGAATCATAATACAATGAGATAAAGCCTAAATTTTCTATATGTTGAGAAAAGCACTGAAACCAAGCACGAGGAGCTTGTTTGAGACTATACAGAGATCGACGCAGTTGGCAGACATGTGAGGGACGTTAAGGGTAATGAAACCTTGTGGTTACCTCATATTTACTTCTTCATTCAAAGAGCTATGGAGGAAGACATTTTGTACATCATGTTGCCGAAAAGGCCAATTGAAATGAATTGCAATGGAAAGAATTAACCTAATAGTTGCATGATTAACGAAGGGACTAAATGTCTCACCATAGTTTATCTTCCTTATTGATGGAACCCATTAGCCACTAATCGTGCCTTGTAGCGCTCAATTGATCCATCGGAACGCCGCTTGATCTTGTAAACCCATTTCTTTCGAAGAATATTCATATTAGTGAGAAAAGGAACCAAAGTCCAAGTGCCATTCCTTTTAAGGCATTGAACACGTCAGTCATAGCGATGTGCCATTCTGAAACTTTATTAGCCTGACTAAAACATGTAGGCTCAATCAAGTTGTGATCAACAATAGTAACAACAACATATTTAGATTTACCAAGAGCATCCTTGGATCGAGTAACCATTGGATGAGTCGAATTACTTACTTCGGGAGTGGATGAAATGGGTACAAAGGAAGGTGCATGAGGCGGCAGGGCTGAGGGAAGGACAGGATTGGGAGCAGAAGGGGTGAAGGTAGGTGGCTGGGCTATAAAGACATGAGATGTTGGCTTCGATCTTTGGTATAAACCAGCAGGGGGTACAGCTGCTAGGTGGCAAAGGAATTAGGAAGCTCGACTAGGACACTTAGAGGCTTAGGCAGTGCAGCTGGTTATGGGTAGACAGTAGGCAAGGACGATTTAGGTGGTTATCTCCATTTCAAAGACGAGATCCGCATGTGAAGAGAGTGACGAGAACGAAGTAACAATGGATTCTTGATGTGGAAACTTGTTTTCATCAAACACAACATGCTGAGAAAGAAAAACATGTCCCTTAGAGGGATCCAAACACCTATAAACTGGTGATTTAATGAATATCCTAAGAATACACAATGTTTAGAATGAAATTGTAACTCATTATTATAATATGGACGCAAATAAGGATAACATGCACAACCAAAAACCTTAAAAACATATATTGAAGAGCTTTACGAAACAATTTTTCAAAAAGGGAAATATGTTGTAAAATACGAGTACACAACCTATTAATTATATAATTTGAAGTGTGAAACTCTTCTACCCAACAGGAAGTGGGTAAACCTGACTGAGCTAAGAGAGTAAGTCCAGTTTCGACCAAGTGTCGAAGTTTACGTTCGGCTAAACTGTTTTGTCCAGGGTGATGGGGACATGTAAGATGCCGTGTTCATTAAAAAAAAATTGAAAGGAAAGAGCAATCATCCATAAACATGTAAGATGCCGTGTTCATTATACATGTGAGACTATGTATAACGAGAGCAATCATCCATAAACACAACATAATATTTAAAACCAAAAACAGACAGAGATGGTGAAGACCAAACATCATAATGAATTAATTCCAAAGAGAACAAGACATAGAAGGAGATAAAGAAAATGCTAACTTATGACTTTTACCTAAGGGACAAAATTGACTGGAAAACGAGTCTTGAATTGACAACTTATTCGCATAAATTAAATGTTTTAAAATTGAAAACGAAGGATGGCCTAGCCTAGAATGCCACAAAGCATTAGTTACATGTTCACCTAGGAAAGCAAAAACACCATGAGATGGACGAAAGGGACGGCATGGCCAGAGTCTATTCTTACTCCGGCATTGTAAAAGGGTCTTCCTTATCCAAGAATTCTCCACACGATAAAACTTGGAATATAAGGTAAAGAAACAATTATTATAGATATACCTACGATATGTTAGAACTGATCATTTCAACAATTAATTTGCAAAATAATCAGTCTACCTTTTTTTTTTTTCTCTCTTTTTCATTACATCAATAGTCAAGTAACGAAACAAATAAAAAGAAAAGAACATGCAACATAATTCTTGAGAATTACTCTCAATGTGTAATAGAAAAATTCAAATATGGACAGATCGAATCAGAGAATGCAATGCATAATAACAGTTTCCACATACCGTACTCATTTCTGTCCAACTTTTAAGTCTCAATTCGTAACACACATTTTTTCTGTCCACATGTGAGCTCCACGGCATATTGTCCCCTCCGAGCTTTTTCTTGCAGCTGACACAATTCACCGTTAGTCTTTATCCCCTAAAAAAAAAAATAAATTGATTCCCAATTCATGCATCTTAAGCGCCCCCCACCCCTACCCCCACCACCACCATGTCTGACCATCAAGCGGAACTCATATGAAACGGACTCATTCCAGCAAGTAATGTAAAGTCTTCTTATTACTAAACAGAAACCGCACCTAGCGGTAAAATCATTTCGTACAAGTTGTTCTTGTGAACTATTTTGGACAATTAGCAAGAATGCTCAGTTTTTTATATTTGGTTGCATAAATAATTAGTGTTTATTATGTCTTTATTGTATCATCGTTATGTTGTTGTTATCTTATCGTTCAGTCATCAATATATGATCAATATGTTGTCGTTACTAAAAAATAATCATTTTGGAACCAAACTTAAAAGATTAATCATTCTTGCTAATTGCCCAACTATTTTTTGGTCAAGAACGCTCTCGTGAACTCAGAACCAATAAATTGGAGGCCTTTTAGCCAAAATGGTGTTTGAGGTTGGCATAACTTCTCACTTTGGTCCTTGATAATGAAATCAATATGAATGATCCATGAGTTTGTCCATTGTAAATCATTTGGTCATTCTGTGAAAAAGTGCCAATATCCTCGTTAAGATGATGAGCTAGTTTCACAAAAATACCATTAAAAGTGATTACTTGGTCGTTCACGTAAGAATTTAACGAGGATATTAACAGATTTTTCACCAAATGACCAAAATGATTTACGGTACCCAAACTCAAAAACTATTTTTGTCGATTTTCATTATCAAGGACCAAACTGAAAAGTTATGGCAATGCCATAAATTGGATTCACCATCTTAGCTCGATAACTTGGTTGATTAGTCGAGTCTAGAACTCCATTTTAATAGTTTAACAGCTTAGTTGGTACTTTGTCATACTATTTCAAGCACCAATGCAATGAGAGATCAGAAATGTTGCAACTTTCAAGTACATACTTTGAACAAGATAAGGATCTCAAATTTTTATATTCCTGCTTCACCTCTTTTTGGAGATTGCATTTGTGACGTGTAAAATCGATTCACACTAGATTTGGTCGTCCACAGATAAGGGATGTCCAAATGCCAACAACAATATTATAATCACATTGAATCAACGCTTTGGTTTAACCATTTTAACGAAAAACTGTTCGTTTTAACGAAAAATCACATATTTACACTAAAAAGTCAATCTTTGTATTATTTATTTTATCCTTTATTTTATCCTTATTATTAAAATTCAAATTATTAAACATGTTACGGTCTATCACACATACGTACGAGACTAATTATCTAATCTTATCACTACTATTGCTTACATTATACATGTATGATTAAGCAGGTAACATTAGAACAACCCACATGTGTATGTTGTTGCGTGACTTTTGATAAACTTAAAAAAATGATTCCATAAAGTTTGAGAAAAGAAAACTAATCAAATGAACATTGAAATAACGTTATGAATTTAATGATGATCATTTAAAGGTTTTTTAGTCAAAATAGTTTTTGAGATTTGCATAACTTATCACTTTGGTCTCTGAGATTTGAAATCAATATAAGTGCTTCCTGAGTTTATCCACCATCAATTATTTTGGTCCTTAAAAAATTATGTTAAATAAGGAGCAAAATGACAAAAATACCACAATTTAATGAACAATGGACCAAATGATTTGACAAAAATTGAGGGTATTTTTGTCATTTTAGACTTATTTAATGAAGATTTTTCATGAAAGTACCAAAATAATTGATGGTGGACAACCTCAGAGATTACTTCTATTGATTTCAAATTTCAAGTACCAAAGTGAAGAGTTATACAAATCTCAAAGACTATTTTGGCTAAAAGGCCTCATTTAAATAAGTGAAATGCTTTTATACTTTTTTTTTTAACAAACAATAATATTTACACTAAGGGGATAGGAAAGTATACTAAGTCTTATAATGAGTTTGTTGTAATAATGTGGTTCACCTTCATCTTTTATAAGAATTGAATCTAACTAAGACCTTTCACTTATAAGTAAAAAGAAACACTACTAAACTGTACTATTAAATGACAAAAGTTTTTATACTCATTGAGTTTTTAGAAAAATAGTGGAAAGATGTATCACTATCACGTATCCTCCCAACCTACTTACTCTAATACCTAACAAGGCCTAGCCTTCTATCCATACAAGACTACTCATCTATACGAGCAGATAAGATAAGAATGACCTAAAATCTGGAGATAATCTCAAAGATTGATTGATTGACAGGAACCAAAACATAAACAATTTTAATAAAGTTTTGGATTCAGACAGAGTTAATCTTT
Source organism: Pyrus x bretschneideri (assembly GCF_019419815.1). Taxonomy (NCBI): domain Eukaryota; kingdom Viridiplantae; phylum Streptophyta; class Magnoliopsida; order Rosales; family Rosaceae; genus Pyrus; species Pyrus x bretschneideri. The sequence goes on from NW_025999504.1 coordinate 94,785, forward strand.
GTCGGAAGAGCATCATCTCCCGATTTACTTTGTAGGGATTCTAGAGATCCCTATATTCTAATTGTTCATAATATATCGTATGGTCAGTTTATATCAAATATTATTTGTGTTTAATTTTAAATAAAAAATCAAATAATTTTTGACCGCATGATAAATGATGAATAACTAAGATGTGGAGATTCTTAAGATTCCTACAAAATAAATCCGGAGAAGATCCAATTCCGTTGTCATGCTAAAATATCAAGAAAAAGCAAAACATGACATGTCCTCTAACAAACCTCCTCATTTTCCTTTTCATGGTTAGTTATTTAGGGCTGGCATGACACTAAGAAACCATAATATTAAGTTGCAAATGATCAGTCTTCTTAGACCATCTCCAATGGTTGGGTTAAAAGCCAAATATTTTAGCTCGGAAAATTTAGTTTTTAACCCAGAAACAACTTTTCTGCTCCAACCGTTTTAGCCTAAAATTTTAGCCTGGGATTATTAAAGAATGAACTTAGGCTAGTTTTTTTGGTTAAATTAAATTTAAAAAATAAATAAATATGTAGACTATCGTAAATTAATTTTATAAACATTTTAATCTAAAAAAATTTAAATTCCGATAAATATTGGGTGGAGTCCACTTTGATTTCTGGGCTAAATTTTGGGGGGAATTTGGCCTTGGTTTAGCATTTAGCATTTAGCCTCAATTTTCCCCTTAGGTTGGAGTGGGTTTGGGGGGAAATTTTGAGAGGTAATTTGGCTTTTAACCCATCATTAAAGTTGGTCTTAGTATTATTCTTTACAAAAATAAAACAATTTTTTTGTAATTGAGGACGTCATATGTGTTTGGAAAAGCAAAAGGATGATCTACCATGTTTCTAAAAAGAATGTTTTTTTTTTTTCTTTCAAAGCATTGTAATTAGTGTCAATTTATGAAAACTTTAAATGATAAGTATATTCCTCATATGTTACAAAATTATAATCATTATTCCTACATTATTCTCTTTTTAATTATTATATTATATTAAATATCATATTATTTTTAGTCATTTAACAAGTGGCAATGCATTGCTAGCGACCTGAGCAACATTATTGACCCTTCTTCTAGCATTCTTTATATTCCCATCCATAAAACGACATCAAAACCCATCAAGGCAAATGCCTTCATCAGTGAATGCAGCACTAACCCATGTCTCCACATTGCTCATTTACCAGATCAAGTCCTTGCCCAAACGCCCTCCACATATGCCCTAGATCCCCATGTTCTCTATACGCAGTCCTTGATAGCTCTCTACTCCCTAGGCTGCACTAACCCATGTCTCCACATTGCTCATTTACCACATCAACTCCTTGCCCAAACGCCCTCCACATATGCCCTAGTTCCCCATGTTCTCTATACGCAGTCCTTGACAGCTCTCTACTCCCTAGGCTTATTCTGCCTAACCCTAGTTAGCTTCGCCACGAACGACGCGGCAGATCGCAGCAAGGCTAGGCTCACTGTCAAGGCAGTTTGAGCTAGTTGCCTTTCACTTTGCCTTATTGCACTTGTGTATGCTGCAAGGCTTTGGACACAGAGTGCAGGGTACTGAGTGGTTCTGCACGATGCTTTGATGAAATCTGTCGAGCTTGAGAGTCTGGCAACTGCGGCCCTGTCGACCGTGCCAAACATGGAAAAAACATGGAAGAGACGGACTACAAAGGAAAGGAAAGGAAAATATCGCCAAGTCTTGCGATGTCTCTAAGGATGGAGATGCACATGATTTGAATGAGTGTGAAAGTTGATAGAAGAGAGAGCTCATAATAAGGCTTTTTATTTTGTTGGTTATTGAATAAAAGGACTGTTTTATAGATGTGGACATAACGACATTAGCTAGAATGATGCGTCTGAGTTTAAATCTTTTTTTTCTTAGATTAGTTTAAAGTAAAAAATTGTCCTTAAAAATGAAGTGGCCACATGGCCAAAATTGGACACTCAACTCAGCCCAAAAGCTCTCCTAACTCCACATTTGCTAGAACATGTGTTTTCTCTATGCATTCGAGTTTAAATCTCCGTTCTTATAATTTGAATTAATGTAAAGTATAATATCGTCGATACAAAAAGATCATCAATTCTTTTCTGTATTAATTAATCTACATCTTATCATCTATTTTGTGGAGTTGACGTAAGACTAACCCTTTTAATTAATTCCAAAGCACCTAATTATCTACTTATTACATTGAATTTTAATAGGTTGGGGGAAAAAGTACAATGAAAGTAAGATTTGGCCAATAAATATTAGTCCAGTGTTGAGTTACTGTTAAATGGTCCACCATAAAAACTAAATATACAACTGTTCAATAACTAGTCTAAGAGTACTAATAGTTACAAAAAGTACTTCGGAAGCGGGATTCGATACTTCAAGGCGACCAGTGGATCAATTGGCTGATCCCGTAATCCTGCACCTTCAAGGGCAGAATGGGACTTTAAGCATGAAACAGAAGGGCCAATGACCGTTACTATATGGTACTATATGGCAAGTTGCTCAAACCCTCATGCATAATTATCTCAAGTTTTACTATTATTTTTAAGTAATGCAAAAAACCCTACGCACCCACCTTCAACTAAAAGCATACACAGAAAAGCAAGGATATGTTATTTATGCAAGTCCAGAGCTCGTTGATTTGAGACAAACCCAGAAAGATAGGGCACTAACTCAACAGAAACATGCACCAAACAGAGGCACTTATAAATTAATGAAATATTGCAGCCATTTTGGATGTTTGCATAATCTTGTAGGAAATTTCTATGGTACTTATGAACATCAGGTGCGAGAATTATACGCACACAAATTAAACCTTCTTTTTATCAATTGTAGTAAGTATGTAAGTAGGGATCGTTCTGGACCGGGGATTAGGAGGGATTGTTAATCACTTGGATTTGACTCAAAAACGTAAAAACAAGTTTAAAACACTATACTAGACTCAAAGAATGCAAAACTCAAAATAAGATAGATTAAGACTAAGACTAAACAAAATATGGGAGGGATTGAGGTTTTGACGAAATTAAACTAAAATGGACAGATTGTAAAGAAAACAAATTGTAAATACGAATTTGACGGAAATGAATGGATGGGAAGCTAGCTAAGGGGTTCATCTCCACACATGTTATACTTGCACACAAAACGATTTCTAATTGCTTTTCAATAAACCATGAATTCTCAACGCCCCAGATTAACCGTGAATTGCACTAATTAACCCTCAGGTTTTCCTAACGTTATTGAATTGGATGATTGCATATGACAACCCAAAACATTCCCCACAAGTCCCCTACATGATTGCATAATAGGGATACAAGCAAGAATCGTTAAGTTCTATGAAAACCATAAGCATTGACGAAGCACTTGTTACTATGATTGCGTGAAACTTATGCCAAGAATTTATTTAACGCGATTGTTTATAAGCAACCTCCACTACTTGTGAATATAAGTTCATAACTATTAGGTGAAACTCACTTATATTCTAGCGTCATATTCATGCATGAAAATTAAGCGTGCACTCTCAATAAACATACATAAATAGGTTATCAATCAAATAGTTAAACAAATTGAATCCACAACTTATGAAACGCAATTGGAAGTAATCAAATCATATTGCAAGCATAAACATGTATTTCGAATCCCCCCCCTAGCCAAGGGGGGTTTAGTTCCACATACGTACAAGACAAAGAGAATTGAAATTAAACATTGAAATCGAGGAAAAGCAACACCTAAAAATTCCAACAACTCAAACTTGAATTGTATGAACGTTTAGGCACTCTTCTCCTCCTCTTTGTTGCGGCACAAGGTCTAAGGAAAGGTTTGGATTGGTGTTTGTATGGAGGAATGGTTGGATAGTGTTTTGGAGGGTTGGGGAGTGGTGGAAATAGAAGAGAAGAATTATAGAAATGGAGTGGGGATGCACGGCACCAAGGGATTTCAGGATGTGTTTTGTGTTGTGTTGTGTATGAATGGAGGTGTGGAATGAATGAATTGTGTGATGGGATTGCATGGTTCTATATGGAGAGAATGGGTGAAAATGTGAGAGAATGTGGCTGCAATGATTAAGGGAATGCATGTGAAAAACAGCTAGGTTGGTTGGTGGAAAGCTGGGATTGCACAAGGGGAATGCATGTGCACGGCAAGGAGTTGTTTTTGGGTGATGGGTGCATGTGTTGGCTGATTTATTGAAGGGAATGCATGTGAGTGACAACTAGGGTGAATGATGATGAATGCATGTGGATTAAAGAGTGAATGGTGGCTGCAATAATGAAATGGAATGGCTGGAAAGTGGAAGTGCAAGGCACGACAAGGAAGGTGTTTGTGTGAAGTGTGTGTGAATGGTGGTTTTGCATGGCTTTGATGGATTGTTTGATTGGGCTAGAGGTTTTGCATGGCTCAAAGGATTGTTTGATTGGGCAAGGCCCTTTGTTTTATGTCCTAAAGTTCATACAAGGCCTTCAATTTCGTCCAACACTTTGGCTCCAAGCATAAGCTATCCATTCTAAGCCCAATTTTGCTCCAAAATGCACCTTATTGCTTCCTTAGCCATATGAACCTAGAAACACACGAAAATGGCATAAAGGACTAAAATAACTAAAGAAACACAACGTAAATGCACGAGAACAAGCCAATTAAGTCGCATAAATATGCTCCTATCAAATTCCCCCACACTTCGCTTTTGCTAGTCCTCGAGCAAAACAGAAAAACAAAACAAAACGAAACAAAAAAAAACAAACGAAAGACAATCTAAACCTTCCAACGTTGCCTCAGGGATTTCCAATGCACATGACATGTTAAAAATTCATTATCTCCACAGATTTTAGTCATCTTCACACTTAAGTACATTCTTAATCATAGTCACCACATACTAGTTCACAATTAAGCATTTAAAACCATGTTTTGAATGTAGTAACATGCTTTAGAGAATTTGCTCAATTCCTTACAAGATATGCACTCAATTTTCACTCAGATTTTCTAACTACACACCCTAATCTAGTCATATGTGAGAAGATTGATGTAAACATGAAAACGAACACTCACATATATGTATCACAAAGAAAGCAATTTCTGGAGTTAATAAGCATGTTTAGATATGATCTCATGAATGGAATGCTACTACTTAGACGCGAGAACCAGTGACACCATATGCTCATACCAAATTCAAACTCTACAAATTGAAATGCACAACACTCAAGATAGAAGACAAGGGTTGTAATGGGGCTTGGGGTGTTTGGCTAACAAAGAAGGGATATGGAAAACAAAGGTTCTTAAAGAAATAGTGAGCAAAGCATTCGAATCGACTTAGAATTCACTTTTGAATGAAAACTCAATTTTTGAACAAAAAGGGAAAATTTAGACAATTTAGGGCCAGATTTGGTGTTTTGGACCCCTTCTTCAACATTCAACACTTAATCACTCATTCTTACATCTTTTCAAGTTTTTTTTTTTTCTTTCTTTTCTTTTCTTTTGAATCTCAAAACATACATATAAACTTAAGAACAAGCATTCCTTCCCCCACACTCATTTTCTTGCATAATGTAACTCAAAAGGAATTCATTTAAATCATGCTCACTATCTTTTAAGAACAAGGGTGTGGACTGTCCTAAACTAGGCTAGGTGAGGATAATGTGGGTTAACAAGGAATAAAGGCTTAACAAGGCTCAACGGGGTTAACTTAAACAAATAATGAAGTAGGATACATGGCAATTTGGCTTTGGTGGTGGTCACTACACAACTTCTTCTTGAATATGTGTTATGCAAATCAATAACATGCTTTGAATGAAATGGGCATGAGTTCTAGCATTTGGAACTATATGATGAAACGCCTTCTAAGTAGTAACCAAGCAAAGAATAATGAGATCATGCAACGACTTTAGAAATAATGCACAGATTTTAACTCTCCAAATAACGTTTAGGCTCAAGTCTCACAAGGTTGTAGCGTTTGTTTGAGTTCCTTCCTTCAAGCATGTTACAAGAACTAATTTTTTCTTTTAGGCTTGCATGTGAAGTCATACATTATAACCATAACCAAGCATATACCAAGAGTAAATCAAACTTTTCTCCATGTTTATAACTCTTTTTAACAGTCATGCAATTACAAACCAAATCCTCATCATTGTGTTGGAAGGTACCCTAAGACACAAACACAAAAACGACTCAAAACACTCTTTTTAGGCTTTTCAAAACATGTTTTTCAAATTTTTATGTGATTTTCGGAGTTATAAAACAAAACACACTAAAACACTCCAAATCAGCTTAAAAACATTTTAAAACAGCAAGGAACAACACTTGAAGTTATGGGTGATAAAATCCAACGAATTTGCATCAACATACTAGTTACCCCCCCCCCCCCCCCACACTTTAATCAAACATTGTCCTCAATGTTTTAAGCCTAAATTCACATCAAACAAAAGTAAACACATAAACAACAACTAAACATACTAAACATGGCAGAATGTATCTAACAAAGAGAAGAGTTTAGGGATGCAAATCTGGTTATGGAGTGTAAATTCCATCTTCTTCTTGGTGATTGCATTGAGACTTGATCGTGAGTTTTTCCACAGGCTACTCTTGTACTGGGCTGGAGGATTCTGACACATGGCCGGCAAGCACGAGGTGGAGGTGATGACCTGTTTCTTTGTTCAATCTTTCCAATTCGTATTGGAGAGGGTAGATCGGAAGACTGACTCCAAGTGCCGGCTGATTGCTCTCTTTCACTTTGCCATGCGAGTAATAACAAGGACAAAGGAAAGGACAGGGAAAGAGCATGATATGAGATACCTTTGCTTTCGCCCCTGATGATATGAGATACTTTTGCTTTTGAAGAAACAGCGAATGAATTAGCACATATATTTGTTGCGCTTGTCTCCACATGCTTCGATCCACCGTTTCCTCTTGCCTCATCTGTACTCCAGGCATCTGGTATCTTTTTTAGGGGATACATCAATGGTTGAATATGTGTTCTCAAGGGAAGAAGAAAACTGAGCATGTTTGAGAGGTGTGGTTGCAGCTACATTCTCGGCCGAGAAGGAAAGTCATGCGTTTTTAGGTGTATGCCTTGCCATGAATGTTGATGTATATAGGAAGTGTAATGGCAAGTAGTAATGCGGATGCGGCAATGACCTCCACGCGTCTTCAACTTTGTTAGAGATCTTTTGACAAAGTTGCACGCGTTTTCTGAAAAGCCGGGATTTCGGCTTTGTCACCCACGCTTGTCGGCAAAAGTGTAGCTGCATTCTCGGCCTCCACGCGTCTTCAACTTTGTCAGAGATCTTTTGACAAAGTTGAACGCTTTATCTGAAAAGCTGGGATTTCGTCTGAAGAGTTGGCGAACTTTACGCAGGAAAATCCGGCTTTGAAGAGTGGTATCTCTTCAATTCTGAATCGGTGATTGTGTCGCCTCTCCATTTATAGAGGTGATCGATCACCTCTAACATGCACACTTTGAATATTGCCCATCCGTGAAAATAGTCTCCGACCCTTTGAGATTTTACTCCATCCAACCCTTCTCTTTTAACTTCTTGAAAATGGCTAACTCATCTAACCCATCTAATATTTGCTTAGATTTGAGTCTCAGCAGTGATCCGGTCGCGCCGCGTCAAGGTAAGGTATGGTGCCCGTCTTTCTTATCTTCTAATGGCCTTCTTACAGGTGAAGACTCTGTGATGATGGATGCAACAACAGCTACGATAGTAGCTCGGAACCTTCTCACTCCTAAAGATAGTCAGCTAATTTCAGGACGGTCCGATGAGTTGGCCGTTCAAGAGTCCCTAGCTCTCAGTGTTCAGTGCGCGGGCTCTGTGTCCAACATGGGCCAACGCCTACTTGCTCGCTCCCGTCAGGTTGAATCATTGATGGCAGAGGTGGAAAATCTCAAGCAAGAGATCAAACAGCTTAAGTACGAGAATAGAAGTTTGCATGTGCTTGCCAATAATTATTCGATAGGCATGAAGAGGAAGCTTGATGAGATGCAAGAATCTCAAGGTCGAATTCAAAGTGACCGTCAAAGGCTTGCGTCTTTCTTCCAGAGGCACCTTTTTCCTGCATCATCTAGCGTTCCACCAAGTATTGGGGCCTCGAATGATCTATCTTCAGTGCCTCCCACTCCTATGCCTCTCGCTCCAATGCCTCCTGCTCCGATGCCTCCCGTTCCTAGAGTGTTGCCACGTAGTGGGGCTTCACGTAAACAACCTTTGTGAAGGCTCCATCTTTCTCTTTCTTTGTTAGATACAATTTTTTTTTTTTTATGCACTTGTAATTTCTCGAAAATCAATGAACATGCTTTGTTTTATTCAGTGCATTGGGTTGCCTCCCAAGTAGCGCTTGCTTTAACGTCGTACAGCCGGACGAAGACCTCATTCACTCCTTACTAGGGCCCACGGCTTCCAAGGGTATGTCATCCACGGCATGCTCCACAAAGGTGTCATAATAGGGCTTCAAACGATGCCCGTTCACCTTGAATTCGTGTCCCGTTTTCAAGCTTTGGATTTGGACTGCACCATGAAAAAAAACATTAGTAATAACAAATGGTCCAATCCATTTAGAACGTAACTTACCGGGAAACAAACGTAAACGGGAATTGAACAATAGCACTTTCTGCCCAATTGAGAATGATTTCCCACGGATCATGTTGTCATGGAAAGCTTTGGTCTTTTGCTTGTAAATGCTTGCATTATCGTAAGCCTCGTGCCTTATCTCATCAAGCTCATTTAATTTCAATCTCCTTTGACTTCCTGCTTCATCGAGGTTCATGTTAAACTTCTTGATGGCCCAAAGTGCTTTGTGCTCCAATTCAACGGGAAGATGGCACGCCTTGCCATAGACAAGTCAAAAGGGGGACATCCCAATGGGGGTTTTGTACGCCGTACGATACGCCCAAAGTGCATCATCTAACCGTAAGCTCCAATCCTTCCTTGTTGGCCCAACGGTCTTCTCAAGTATTTGATCTCTCGGTTGGAAACCTCAGCTTAGCCATTCGTTTGAGGATGGTAAGGTGTAGAAACCTTATGGGTGACATGGTATTTCCTCAATAACGCTTCAATGGTCCGATTGCAAAAGTGTGACCCTCCATCACTAATGATCACTCATGGCACTCCAAACCTTGCAAAAGTGTTAGTTCTAATAAAATCTGTAACCACTTTAGAATCATTAGTCCGGGTGGCCTTGGATTCCACCCATTTTGACACATAATCAACCGCAAGCAAAATATACATGAAACCATACGATGAAGGGAAGGGACCCATAAAATCAATACCCCAAACATCAAAAATTTCAACATTTAGGATAGAAACCTGCGACATTGGGTCCCTTACACTAATTCCACCCATTCGTTGGCATTTATCACAAGTTAAGCAAAAAGTTTTAGCATCTTTAAAAATACTAGGCCAATAGAATCCACTTTGTAACACCTTGAGGGCTGTGCGTTGTGTGCCAAAGTGCCCTCCACATGCATATGTGTTACAAAAACTCAAAATTGAATGACATTCAAATCGTGCACACAATGACGTGTAATCTGATCGGGGCAAAATTTCCATAAGTACGGATCATCCCATACATAAAACCGTGCATCATGCCTAAGTTTGTCACGTTGGTGCCTATTGAACTCACTTGGAATACGTTTTGACACCAAAAAATTGACTATATCGGCATACCAAGGTGTACTAACCTTTATGGACAGCAATTGTTCATCGGGGAATGTCTCTGCAATGGGTAGGGACTCCTCATTATGCACCATTCGGCTTAGGTGGTCAGCCACCACGTTTTCACTTCACTTCTTGTCACGAATCTCGATGTCGAACTCTTGAAGTAACAACATCCACCGAATTAGCCGGGGCTTGGCCTCCTTTTTGGTGAGCAAGTACTTTAGAGCTGCATGATCAGTGAAAACAATTACTTTAGTACCAATTAGATATGATCGAAATTTATCTAAAGCAAAGACAACGGCAAGAAGTTCTTTCTCCGTAGTGGAGTAGTTCAACTGGGCATCGTTCAACGTCCGTGAGGCATAGTAGATGACATGCGGCCTCTTGTCCTTTCTTTGTCCCAAAACAGCCCCTAAAGCATAATCGGACGCATCACACATAAGCTCGAACGGGAGGCTCCAATCCTGGGGAACAATAATGGGTGTCGTGGTCAACAACTCCTTGAGTTGGTTGAATGATGCCGTGCACTCCTTAGTGAATTCAAACGCCACTTCTTTTTGTAGGAGACGGCATAGTGGTTGTGCAATCTTGGAAAAATCCTTGATAAATCGCCTATAGAATCCTGCATGGCCAAGAAAAGAACGGACCTCTCTAACCGAAGTAGGAGAGGGTAAGTGACGTACAAGATCTATTTTAGACTTATCAACTTCAATTCCTTTTTCAGAGATGATATGACCCAAAACTATACCTTGTTTAACCATAAAATGACATTTTTCCCAATTCAAAACAAGGTTAGTTTCCATGCATCTTTTCAAGATTAAAGTGAGATTATGCAAACAAGCATCAAATGAGTCTCCAAACACACTAAAATCGTCCATAAATACTTCAATTATCTTTTCAACATAATCAGAGAAGATACTTACCAAGCATCGTTGGAAAGTGGCCGGTGCATTGCATAAACCAAATGGCATACGACGATATGCAAACATACCAAATGGACAAGTAAAGGTGGTATTTTCTTGATCATCCGGCGCTATGACAATTTGATTATAACCCGAATAACCATCAAGAAAGCAATAAAAAGAATGACCGGCTAACCTTTCAAGCATTTGATCAATGAATGGCAAAGGGAAGTGATCTTTCCTTGTTGCGGCATTGAGCTTCCTATAGTCAATGCACACCCTCCAACCGGTTTGAATGCGTGTAGGCACAAGTTTATCTTCTTCATTCTTCACCACCGTGACTCCGGACTTCTTGGGAACCACTTGGACCGGTGAAACCCAACAACTATCCGAGATGGGATAGATGACGCCACAATCTAGCATCTTGATGATTTCCTTCTTCACTACTTCCATCATTGGTGGGTTGAGTCGACGTTGGGCTTCCCTTGATGGTTTGGCACCTTCTTCCATGAGAATTTGATGCATGCACGTGGTAGGGCTTATACCCTTGATATCGGCCAAAGTCCATGATAGGAGCATATTCATGCGACTTAATTAGCTTGTTCTCGTGCATTTATGTTGTGTTTACTTAGTTGTTTTAGTGTTTAAGGCCACTTTTGTGTATTTTCAGATTATAAGGCCAAAGTGTGCAAGAAGATGCAAATTGGAGCTTTTTGGAGCAAAAGAGGAATGAATGAGTTGAAGACGTGAAGAAACGACGAATTCCTACTCCAACGATGAATTCTTACCAAAACAAGGAATCCTACTCAAACAAGGTTTCCTATTTTAGGAAAGTTAACCCTAAGTTTCCTGTTTTGGTAACCTTTCCTAACCTTAAACGTCCGTATTTTCTAGCCACTTTGAAGTCCTTGTAGGCGCTTTAGGACACAAAACGAAGGCCCTAGGGCCCTTATCACCCTTTGTCGTGGGCTTTAGCCCAATTCCCTTCCCTTGCCGTGCAAGGGGGGGCATTTTAGGCCCATTCCATGCTTCTAAACCCTAATCCTTAATTCTAGCAGCCTTTAATTTTATTTTAGTTAATTATAATAAGCTAGGGTTTATTTTCTGAAACCCTACATATTTTACAACTTAGCCGCAAGTCCCCATTCATTTTTTTCACCCTAAGCATTCTAAATCCCATATCAGCCTTACCTAATATTGACCCTAAAGGCTATTCATTCATATCATTCAACACAAAAACCTAATTACCTTAAAAAAGCCGTGGCCCCCCATTTGATTATTCTTTTCCATTTAGCCGTCACTTCCCATTAGCCCATTCTTTTCCATTTAGCCGTCACTTCCCATTATCCCATTCTTTTCCATTTAGCCGTCATGCATTCTAATTGATGCATCCTAATTCTCATTAATCCCACCATTCCATTTTTCTCTCCTAATTCACTCCATCAATCCATGCATTTTTCCATTAACCCTAATAAAATAATCAGCCATTTTTTTTCCCATAAAAAACCCATCCTGCCGCAGCCACCTTGACCCATTTTTTCTTTTCTACAACCTAATTCCATCCATTCTCCCCCCTTAAGCCGTGACTTCCCAAAAGCTTCCAGCCGCATAATTCCACCCGAGGCCGTGGCATCCATTCACCCTAATTCATCTTCTCCATCAGCCGCACCATCTCCCCTTCCATTTCACAAACTGCCGCAGCCACCATCTACATTTTCTTCCATTTTCCTTCCATAATCCGTGCCTTCTCCCAAAACAGTGCAGCCACCATTCCACACCTTCCTACATCATCTCTGCCGCAGCAAGGAGAAGAGGAAAGATTAGCTTCGACGCGCACCAATTCACGTGGATTCGTTGGGCGTTCTAGGTGTAATCAATCCTTTGTGCTTTATGTTAAATTCATTTGTAATTCTCTTTTTGTGGACATGAGAGGCTAAATCCCCCTAGTTAGCTAGGGGGTGATTCGAAACCATGTTTATGCTTGCAATATGAATTGATTACTTTTGGTTGGAATTTCATAAGTTGTGGATTCAATTCGTTCATCTATTTGATTGATAACTTATTTGTGTATGTTGATTGAGAGTGCACGCTTAGTTTTCATGCATGAATATGATGCTAGATTATGAGGGAGTTTCACCTAATAGTTACAATCTTATAATCACAAGTAGTGAAGGTCGCTTGAAAACGATCGCGTTGAATGAATTCTTAGCATAGGTTTCATGCAATTCATAGTAACGAATGCTTCGTCAATGCTTATGTTTTTCATAGAACTTAATGATTCTTGCTTGTATCTCTATTATGCAATTCATGTAGGGAACTTGTAGGGAATGTTTTCGGTTGTCGTATGCAATCATCCAACTTAATAACTTGTGGAAAAACTGAGGGTTAATTAGTGCAATTCACGGTTAATTTGGGGCGTTGAGTTTCATAATTTATCGAAAGACCAACTGAAAATCAAAGTGTATGCAAGTGTGACATGTGTGGAGAAGAACCTCCTAGCTAGCATTCATCCATATTTTCATCACATTCATATTTACATTCTGCCTTAAATTTACAATCTGTGCATTTAATTTATTTTCGTCAAAACCACAATCCCCCTTTACCTTAGTGTTTTGTATTCTTTGAGTCTTTTGATTTGTTTGAGTGTTTTTATTGTTAGTTTTGCATTCTTTGAGTCTAGTTTAGTGTTTCAAACTTTATTTTACGTTTTTGAGTCAGTTTCCAAGTGATTTTGCAATCCCTCCTAATCCCCGGTTAAGAACGATCCTTACTTATTTATATACTACAATTGTCACAAGAGGGTTTTAATTTGTGTGCTTACTTAGTTCGCATCAGTCCACCCAATGGCTGCTTTGTGCTCTTTAAGAACCCTCACCAATTTCTCCTCCTCTTGTGCTGTGAGTGATGAAGCTATAATGACTGGCAATGTGTCTTGCTCGCCCAAAAACACATACTTCAAGTGATTTGGCAATGGTTTGAGCTCAAGTGTAGGTGGTTGTTCTATAGAAGGAAGCAACTTATTAGTCGAAATTGGAATTGAATTTGGACTAGGGGACTTACCTTGGAGCCGTGGCAATGACTCTAGGGCTGCCACGGTCTCAATCACATCTTCATCAAAGGCCACGGCATGGGTGTTCAATTGTGTGCCGTGGAGTGTTATGTGGTCCTTCATTTCGATGCCATTTGTAATGACCGTTTCAAGTGCATCACCATGTAATTGATCAAGGTGTGCCTACACCAAAGAATCAAGAATATCAATAGAGAAACTTGAGTGATCATCATTAGGAAATTTCATAGTTTCAGAAATATTAAAATCAATCACTTCCCCATCGAATTCCATTGTTAAAGTGCCTTTAAACACGTCTATCTTCGTTCGGGCCGTCTTCATGAATGGCCTCCCAAGAAGAATCGGGAAGGATGGAGCATGGGTGGTTTCCTCCATTTCAAGGACATAGAAATCCGCCGGGAAAATCAAATTATTCACCTGCACTAAGACATCTTCCAATACGCCCTTGGGATAGGCATTAGATCTATCGGCCAACTGAATAATCACACCATCATTTTTCAATTCACCAAGGTTCATTGAAGCATAAATAGAGTATGGCATGACGTTAATTGAAGCTCCTAAATCTAACATAGCATGTTCGAACTTAGTTTGACCAATAATACAAGGGATTGTAAAGCTACCTAGATCTTTGCACTTTGGTGGTCACTTTCTTTGTAAAACAGCGGAAACATTCTCACTTACCCTTACTACCTCTTTGTGTGACGCCCTCTTCCTCGTAGTACAAAATTCCTTCAAGAACTTAGCGTATTTGGGCACTTGCTTTATGGCATCTAGGAGCGGGATATTGACTTGAACTTTCCTAAACGTTTCAAGAATGTCCTTCTAATGCTCCTCCTTCTTTGTTTGCAAAAATCTGTGAGGAAAAGGAACATTGGGTGGAACGGGGTTAGAATTAATCAAATTTGAACCCAACTTACCTTTGGTGGCCGAATGGGATGCATTGGATGAATTTGGGTCCTTGTGTGCTTGCGGCAAAGGAGGTTGTGTCCTTCCCGTGGGCTTCCGTTCAGCCTCCTCTTCATGTTGCAACGTTTCTTCTTCATTAGGATTTGTTGTGGGTGGTGTAGATGTGGTGCCAACCTCTTTTCCACTCCTCAAAGTGATTGCTTTGGCAGATTCGAACCCTCCCTTTGGATTGACAATGGTTGAGCTTGGAAGCTTGCCTTGGTCTCGGAATTGTCCCACAAACTCCGCAATTTGCCCTATTTGCTTCTCTAATTGGTCCACCCTTTTGTCTTGGTTTTGCATCGCCTTGTTTTGATTTTCTTGTTGATAGGAGCATATTTAGGCGACTTACTTAGCTTGTTTTCGTGCATCTATGTTGGTAATTCATAGTTATTTTAGTCCTTTATGCTTCTTTTGTGTGTTTTCAGGTTCTAAGGGCTTAGGGAGCAAGAAAGTGCATTTTGAGGCTATTTGGGGCACTTTTGGGCATGGATTGGATAGCTTAATCATGGAGCAAAGAGGATGGACGAAATTGAAGCCTTGTATGCTCTTTGGGGACATCAAACAAAGGGCCTAGCCCAATCAAACAAATCCTTTGAGCCATGGAAAACCTCTAGCCCAATCAAACATATTATGCCATGCAAACCAACCTATTTTAGGCCCATTCTATGTACTTAAACCCTAGCCCTTTAAACTAGTCCATTTATCACTTATCACTTCCATTCACTTATCACTCACCACATATCATTCATTTATCACCACATATCATTCATTTATCACCACATATCATTCATTTATCACTTATCAAACCTTTCACTTATCACTTCCATTCACTTATCACTTATCATTTCCATTCACTTATCACTCACCACATATCATTCATTTATCACTTATCATACTCATAATCATCTACACATTTCAAACATATGCATTTCATCTCACATGCACACCCACCTCTTTCCAAACTAATTCACATGCATACCTATTCTTTAAATCAACACATGCATTCACACACATGCACATCATTCACTCACATTTCCACCATTCATTCTTTATTCCACAAACAAGTCACATGCATTTCCACCTTCCTACTTCATCATTTCACCACATTCTCCCTCTTTAACTCATTTCATTATTCATTCACTTTGCAATCATTCAATTCATCCCACACTTCCATTTCATTCAATTCCATCTCTCCATTCTCACACCACAAATAAACACTTCCCCTTAGAATCCAAAAACCATCTTCCATTTCCATCACTCCCCACTCCATTCCACACTTCCATCCCCCCAACCAACTATCCCTAGACCTTATGCTACAATAAAGAGGAAGATAAGAGGGCCTAAACGTTCATACAATTCAAGTTTGAGTTGTTGGAATGTTTAGGTGTTTCTTTGATTTCAAAGTTTAAATTCAATTCTCTTTGTTTTGTATGTATGAGGAATGGAAGAGAAGAGTGCCTAAACGTTCATACAATTCAAGTTTGAGTTGTTGGAATGTTTAGGTGTTTCTTTGATTTCAAGGTTATGAAGAACTAAACCCCCTTTAGCTAGGGGGTGATTCGAAACTATGTTTATATTTGCAATATGAATTGATTAACTTTCGTTGGAATTTCATAAGTTGTGGATTCAATTTGTTTAACTGTTTGATTGATAACTTATTTATGTATGTTTATTAAGAATGCGCGCTTAATTTTCATGCATGAATTTGACGCTAGAATATAAGTGAATTTCACCTAATCGTTATGAACTTATATTCACAAGTAGTGGAGGTTGCTTATAAACAATCGCGTTAAACAAATTCTTGGCATAAGTTTCATGCAATCATAGTAACGAATGCCTCGTCAACACTTATAGTTTTCATAATGCTTAATGATTCTTGCTTGTATCTCTATTATGCAATTCATGTAGGGAACTTGTGAGGAATGCTTTGGGTTGTCGAATGATGTCATCCAATTCAATAACATTAGGAAAACTTGACGGTTAATTTAAGCGGACCTAATTAACCCGGGGTGTTGAGTTTCATAATTTATCGAAAGACCAACTGAGAATCAATTTTGTATGCAAGTATAACATGTGTGGAGATGAACCCCTTGGCTATTCCATCATCCATATTTTCATCTCATTCATATTTACGTTTTGCCTTTAATTACAATTTGTCCATTTAATTTAATCTCGTCCAAACACAATCCCCCCTTTACTTTATTGTCAAATTAGTTAGAAATCAATTTAGTTTGTGTTTTTAAAGAATTTTGAGTCTTTTGGTTTGTCTTAATGTTTTAACGTTTAGTTTCACATTCTTTGAGTCTAGTTTAGTGTTTTATATTGTTTTTACGTTTTTGAGTCAAAATCCAAGTGATTAACAAGCCCTCCTAATCCCCGGTCTAGAACGATCCCTCACTTATCCATTCTACTACAATTGTCAAACGAGGGTTTAATTTGAGTGTCAAGTAATTCTCACATCACTTGTCCCTGAGACAAACTAGTAAGTAACTTAAGAATTGTAGCATTATCTAAAGACGTACCTTGATGGTTTTGGTCGAATTGATGTTGGTTTTGGTCTTGGCTGTGGGTTTTGGTGTAAAACCCCGGGGGTTGTTGTCTAAAGCCTCCTTGTTGTTAATGTTGTTGGGGCTCCCTCCACTTGAAGTTTGGATAGTCTCTCCAACCCGGATTGTATGTGTTGGAATATGGATCATTCCTTGGTTGATTGTGGCTTGGAAATCCAATGGCATTTGCACTCTCCCATCCCCCATTCTCAATCAATTGAGGGCACCTTTCCGAAGGGTGTCCTTGGATAGAACATACACCACATACAATTGGTCCTTGTATCTTCATTCCTTCAGCCATCTGAGACATAATAGAAGTAAGATTAGCTAATTGAGATTGAATATCGGATTGAGAACTTACCTCATTCAATTGTTGCCGCGGGGGGTCCCTTTGCCCAAGTCCTTCATATTGTTGTGCATTTAGATCACGGTTTGCAATTAGGGTCTTGGCTACCATAGGAGTTTTGTCCACCAATGCACCTCCCGCCGAAGCATCGAGCATTTGCCTTTCAATGGGAAGAAGGCCCTCATAGAAGTATTGAAGGAGAAGCTCTTCCTTCATTTGATGTTGAGGACATGATGCAACAAGGGCTTTAAAACGCTCATAGTATGCCGGAAAAGATTCTCCTTGACTTTGTTGGATTCCGCTAATTTTCTTCCTCAAGAGAATGACTCTTGAAGTAGGGAAAAACTTCTCCAAGAACGCTCTCTTCATGCTTTCCCAAGAAGTCACTGTCCCGGGTGCCAATTCATAAAGCCAATCCTTAGCCTTTTCCACAAGAGAGAATGGAAAAGCTTTCATCTTCAAAATATTCCCATCAACATTAATGGGTGTCATGCTTAAGCATACAACTTCAAACTCCTTCAAATGCTTGTTTGGATCTTCCATGGACAGCCCATGGTACTTAGGCATATGATGCAGCAAGCTTGACTTCATTTCGAACTCATCGGTCTTGCCTAGAGCCGCCCTAGGATATTGAATACATAGGGGTGCGGTATTGTCCAATCCCGAAGCGGAAAGCTCCTTGATTGTTCGGTTGTCTGCTGCTATGTCTACTTCACCCACTGTTGTCTTGGGTTTCTCTTCTTCAGATTTAGAAACGGACTCGGAGCTTTCACTTGATTTGCTAGGTTCTAGGTTCTTTCGCTTTCGTCTCAATTCTCGCTCGAAATCGGCGTCAAAGTCCGAGATATGTTCACGAATCAGATGAGAACTCCGAGTCATAAACTAGTACCTAAAACAAGAAACAAAACAAGATTAAGAATCTGGAATAAAATAAAAACAAAAGAAAATAAAACAATCCAAGAGATTAGCAAAGTTGCTAATCCCCGGCAACGGCGCCAAAATTTGATGCGAGAATTATACGCACACAAATTAAACCCTCTTTTTATCAATTGTAGTAAGTATGTAAGTAGGGATCGTTCTGGACCGGGGATTAGGAGGGATTGTTAATCACTTGGATTTGACTCAAAAACGTAAAAACAAGTTTAAAACACTATACTAGACTCAAAGAATGCAAAACTCAAAATAAGATAGATTAAGACTAAGACTAAACAAAATATGGGGGGGATTGAGGTTTTGACGAAATTAAACTAAAATGGACAGATTGTAAAGAAAACAAATTGTAAATACGAATTTGACGGAAATGAATGGATGGGAAGCTAGCTAAGGGGTTCACCTCCACACATGTTATACTTGCACACAAAACGATTTCTAATTGCTTTTCAATAAACCATGAATTCTCAACGCCCCAGATTAACCGTGAATTGCACTAATTAACCCTCAGGTTTTCCTAACATTATTGAATTGGATGATTGCATACGACAACCCAAAACATTCCCCACAAGTCCCCTACATGATTGCATAATAGGGATACAAGCAAGAATCGTTAAGTTCTATGAAAACCATAAGCATTGACGAAGCACTTGTTACTATGATTGCATGAAACTTATGCCAAGAATTTACTTAACGCGATTGTTTATAAGCAACCTCCACTACTTGTGAATATAAGTTCGTAACTATTAGGTGAAACTCACTTATATTCTAGCGTCATATTCATGCATGAAAATTAAGCGTGCACTCTCAATAAACATACATAAATAGGTTATCAATCAAATAGTTAAACAAATTGAATCCACAACTTATGAAACGCAATTGGAAGTAATCAAATCATATTGCAAGCATAAACATGTATTTCGAATCCCCCCCTAGCCAAGGGGGTTTTAGTTCCTCATACGTACAAGACAAAGAGAATTGAAATTAAACATTGAAATCGAGGAAAAGCAACACCTAAAAATTCCAACAACTCAAACTTGAATTGTATGAACGTTTAGGCACTCTTCTCCTCCTCTTTGTTGCGACACAAGGTCTAAGGATAGGTTTGGATTGGTGTTTGTATGGAGGAATGGTTGGATAGTGTTTTGGAGGGTTGGGGAGTGGTGGAAATAGAAGAGAAGAATGATAGAAATGGAGTGGGAATGCACGACACCAAGGGATTTCAGGATGTGTTTTGTGTTGTGTTGTGTATGAATGGAGGTGTGGAATGAATGAATTGTGTGATGGGATTGCATGGTTTTATAGGGAGAGAATGGGTGAGAATGTGAGAGAATGTGGCTGCAATGATTAAGGGAATGCATGTGAAAAACAGCTAGGTTGGTTGGTGGAAAGCTGGAATTGCACAAGGGGAATGCATGTGCACGGCAAGGAGTTGTTTTTGGGTGATGGGTGCATGTGTTGGCTGATTTATTGAAGGGAATGCATGTGAGTGACAACTAGGGTGAATGATGATGAATGCATGTGGATTAAAGAGTGGATGGTGGCTGCAATAATGAAATGGAATGGCTGGAAAGTGGAAGTGCAAGGCACGGCAAGGAAGGTGTTTGTGTGAAGTGTGTGTGAATGGTGGTTTTGCATGGCTTTGATGGATTGTTTGATTGGGCTAGAGGTTTTGCATGGCTCAAAGGATTGTTTGATTGGGCAAGGCCCTTTGTTTTATGTCCTAAAGTTCATACAAGGCCTTCAATTTCGTCCAACACTTTGGCTCCAAGCATAAGCTATCCATTCTAAGCCCAATTTTGCTCCAAAATGCACCTTATTGCTTCCTAGCCATATGAACCTAGAAACACACGAAAATGGCATAAAGGACTAAAATAACTAAAGAAACACAACGTAAATGCACGAGAACAAGCCAATTAAGTCGCATAAATATGCTCCTATCAACATCACACATATCAGTTTTGAGTAAGAATCTGTCAGCAAAGTGATCAATTCACTGATAGGGAAAAGAAGAAAACGTGAATGGTGATAAGATTGATGATAACATAGAATGTTGAATTCTCTACAGGATTTGATTGAACAACAAGAAAATGACGAAGAAAATTAATGAATTTGATTCCATAACCCTTGTTTACTGGAAACGTATCAATAGACTACAACATTATGCTAATCAGTCTCATCCCACCAAATATTGACTGTTATTAACATTTCATATGTACCAAATTTACTGTAACTATATTACTTATATTTGTGATGACGAAGATGAAACTATGATTTTTCGTAATAGTAGAAAGATGTAGGATGTCTCTATATGTATATTATTGCCTGCCAAAGCATGTAGTGATACAATAGTGTTCCCAATGTTTACAGTTTCCTTTTCTTTCTGAATCTAAATACATATTCCACTGTATATGGTATGGAAAAACATGGACAGATTAATGTAACTAAAAACATGTTCAAAAAACTAATCAAGCACTAAATATTTACCACCTCAGTACTACGCTGTCATGTTCTTGAGAACAGCCCCACGAGACTTTTGCATGAACTCAGTAGCTTGCTTCTGAAAGACATAAATTAACACTAATAACTTCACAGTTTAAGTCACCATACTGAATAAGATTTAGCAGTAACTTTTTATGTGCTTGTATATCTGGTTACAGATATCTTGAGCTACAGGAGTTCAAATGGCACATAATGTACCGAGGAAAACGTTGACCTCTACGAAAAGTTGCATTCGCATAAAATGAGACCAAAACACGGTTACCTTCGATTAAGTTTTAGAACAGAAAATATCTTGCACTTTTACTATATATCTAAGTCCTCTCTATATGTGATCTTCTAAAGGCCAGTCCAACAGAATAGAAAGCTTTTTTTCGTAACTTTTGCGTATTAGGTTAGCGTTCGAGTAGTTTTTCTTTAATACGAGACTGAGCTTTGCGTTCCTCACTGAGCAGTGAGACGACAGATAAGGAACTAAGTTGCACCTTTTGAGTTGATTGAGAAAGTGCTTCGTTACATATTCTTCCTTCATTTATAATAATATGAAACTTCCATCAGAACATCTACTACACTATTAGGAGCATATTTAGGCGACTTAGTTAGCTTGTTTTCTTACATTTATGTTGTTAGTTCATACTTATTTTAGTATTTTAAGCTATTTTCATGTGTTTATAGGTTCATTTGGCTAAGGTAGCAAGAAGGTGCATTTTGGAGCAAAATTGGACTTGGAATGGATAGCATATGCTTGAAGCAAAAGGGATGGACGAAATTGAAGGATTCCTAATCAAAGAAGGATTCCTAATCAAAGAAGGATTCCTAGTCAAAGAAGGTCTCTTACTTGAAGTAGGAAAGTTAAGCCAAGATTTCCTATTTTGGTTTGACCTCTCCTAATCCTAAAAGCCCTATGTTCCAGCAACATTGAAAGATTCTTATGCATTTTAGGACACAAACTAAACCTTCCTTGCACCCTTATTGCCCTTGCCGTGCATTGCATAAACTTGCCCTTTCCTTGCCGTGCAAGGGGAATGCTTATTCCCTATTTTGTGTCGCAAGATCACATTCCTCTTTCACCTTAGTTAATGCCACACCTTGCATTCCTATTCTATCCTAAATCCTTGCCTAATTTCAGTCTTAAAACACATTCCCTTTCCTACTCTTTTTGGCTACAAGTTTCCTTTCCTTTTTCCCTTTGATTTCTGACTTTATGTCTCCTTTTCCTTATGGATTTGGGGTCTAATTCTTTCCTAAACTATTGAATAAAAGTTAAGACCCCTTTCCTTCAAATAAATGGTCAATGCTGCACCCATAGAGAACC
The DNA here is from genome assembly GCF_019419815.1 of Pyrus x bretschneideri. Taxonomy (NCBI): domain Eukaryota; kingdom Viridiplantae; phylum Streptophyta; class Magnoliopsida; order Rosales; family Rosaceae; genus Pyrus; species Pyrus x bretschneideri. The sequence continues at coordinate 116,981 of NW_025999504.1, forward strand.
CTATTCACTCACTCACACAATATGGCATCCTTCATCCTTACCACCTACCTTTGCCGCAACTTTCATCCTCTCTTCCACCACTCCCATACTTTCATACCTTCAACCAAACATCCATACACCATTTCTATCCCTTGCGGCACCCCCTTACCAACCTAAATCCACTCCTAACCCAGAAATCCATCCAAAATCACCCCTAAACCCTTTGTGCTGCAGCATAGCAAGGAAGAAGAAGAGAAGAAGAAGCCTTGGACGTTTTTGCATTCAAGTTGGAGTGTTGGAACGGTTTTAGGTGTAATCTATCTTTTGTTTTCAATGTTTAATTGAAGTTTTCTTTGTTTTGTTGTGAACATGAGAGGCTAAACCCGTTTTAGCTAGGGGAGGCTTTGAAACCATGATTATGTTTGTGATATGAATTGATTAATTCCAGTTGTGATTTCATAAATTGTGAATGCAATTTACTTAACCGTTTGATAGATAACTTATTCTTGTATGTTGATTAGGGAGGCCTACATAATTTGCATGCTTGAATTTGGTGCTAGAATATAAGGGAGTTTCACATAATCGTCACAAACTTATGTTCATAAGTAGTTAAGGTTGTTTTCACAATCATGTTAAGTAAATTCCTAGCATGAGTATCATAATGTCATAGTTACGAATGCTTTATCAATAGTTATGATTTTCATAGAACATAATGATTTTTTATTGTATCTCTATTATGATGTCATGTAGAGAACTTTTGAAGAATACTTTGGGTTGTCGAATGATGTCATCCAATCCAATAACAAAAGGAAAATCTGAGGGTTACTTAGTGATGTCACGGTTAATCTGGGGTGTTGAGGTTCATGGTTTATCGAAAAAGCAACTGGAAATCAATTTGTATTCGAATGTATCATGTGTGGAAAAGAATCCTCTAGCTAGTTAATCATCCATAGTTTTTCCTAAATTCGTCCAAATCTTATTTAAGTCTTTTAGTTACTTGTTTTTATCTTAAATTCGTCAAAAACCCAATCCCCTTTCCTTAGTTGAGTCAAATATGTCCTATTGTGTGTTTTTAAGTATTTTGAGTCAAAACCAATTCTATTTTCGTCCAAATTAAGTCCTAGAGTCTAGTTTGAGTTTATTTGATTGTTTTGTGTTGTTTTGAGTCTTTTGAGTTTGTTTTGAGTCATATAAGTTTAGTTAAGAGTCTTTTGAGTTTGTTTAAGTGTTTTTAAGCATATTTTTGTATCTTTGAGTCAGTTTTCATTAGATTAGCAATCCCTCCTAATCCCCGGCCTAAAACGATCCCTACTTATATCGTTCCTACAATTGTCAAAAAAAGAGTTTAATTTGAGTGCTATTATTTATCACATCATACCCTAGTAAGTATTATCATGTTAAAGGTGAATATGGTTTATTTTATGGGGGATCTTCAAATTTCCCTGCCTCAAAATCGAAAATAAAACAAATGATGAAACGAATTATGTCATACAATTTGAAAGAAGCTTTCCCAAGGCGATTTACCTTGTTACCTTTGTGTGCATTTGCTATGTTTTCATCAAGAAGAGTAAAAAAGGATCGATTAAGTTTGTTGGGTTCAACCATCTCTAGTAACTGCATTGTCAAGATTAATTTAGTTGAGCAACATAGAGTACTTAAATATTAAACTTCAAAGTTTGAAGAGTGAAGAGTGAAAAGGGTAGCATACGGTTTGTTTTTACATTCTTTGAAGACATGACTTTGGTCAAACTTAGCTTCGCTTTAATAAGGTCAGTTTGCGTTTCATCATATACTTCTGTAACAGAGTAGAGCATTTCAGTAAGCAGGCAAGAACACCAAGTCTTTCTCGAAAAAGTTCGTGAACTCTCTAACAGACCTGTTCCTTCCTACAGGGCTTTCTGCAATGCTTCCAACTCAATCAGTTATCTTTTATATCCTAGAAAAACCATCAGAAAACCGAATGTATAGTTTCAATGAGGAACCTGAATACACAGTTTCAGAAATTAACCCAAATTTATATATTCAGTAAGGAACCTTAGTTTTTTAAATAGCAAATCGGAGCTGACCAAGCTCATATTTTAGGTGTGAGAAAAATTCCTTGTTTAATCTGCATATAACATATGTAAGGGAAAAAATAGAATTGGGGAAGCAAGTCCGATGTTTTTGGAGAAAAGTTTCAAGAAAATATATAACCTATAAGAACAATAGTGGAAGAAAGGTGGGACTAAGGGTTCAAAATTTAGTGGTAGTTCATTTAACTTGAGGAAACAAAATAACTAAATCATAAAATGTAAATGCTAGATTTATTAATAACTCTTGAACAAAAAGTCACAAAGTCATAGCAAGGGGAACCTGCAACTAGCCCTAGTTTTCAGTAGCAGCAAGTCTTATCGTTGCCCTTCCCACTAAGGGTTTTTAGGTGACTTATCGACGTAAATATCCTTAAATCAAGGAATGCCATTGAAATCAGGAAAATCTTTTTGTTTAGTCCTTAAATCAAGGAGAAGGTGGCGTGTTCCTTCTCCCTTGTTTTTGTTTTGCTGCTTTATATTGTGCTTTTGCTGTAATCCTTTGATTCATCAGAAATACATAACAAAAACACATTTGTCAATATGGTATCAGAGCAGTGTCCTTCTTAGGCCTGACTCTGCAATTTTTTTTTTTTTTTTTACCGTGATTTTTCACTCTTCTCAACCAACAATATGGCAGAAGAAAATTCAGTCAATCAAGAAGCTGAGAGCTCTCTTGCCTCACCGGCTACAAATTCCTCTGAGGTTAATATCAACCCAAATCAAAGACTCAGTTCAATTTTGTTCAATGAGTTTAATTATCTTCCTTGGTCAAGGGCAGTTTCTTTGGCTCTTGGTGGAAGGGCCAAGCTTGGTTTCATCAATGGAGTCATTAAAGCACCAGAAATTTCGTCTCCAAATTATGAAACATGGTTGTGCAAAGATCAGTTAGTTATGCCATGGTTGCTAAATTCATGAAGAGGAAAATTGCTGAAATTTTCAGCTATTCTATTTCATCACAACATCTATGGAACCAAATGAAGGAAATGTATGGCAATCAAAACAACTCGGCCCGTGTCTTTCAACTCAAGAGAGATGTTGTTGGTCTTCAACAAGAAAACAAATCCTTCGTGCAACATCTTGGCAGCCTTACCACTATGTGGAATGAGCTAGATATTTATCGACCTCACACCATAGATGCGACGGTGTTGTTAAAAAGAGCCAAGGAGGACCAAAATTTTCAACTACTAGCAAGCTTGAGCTCAGAGTATGAAGACTTGAGAAGTCACATTTTGATGACTTTAGAGCTTCTATCTTTCTCAAACGTATGTACCACCATTCAACATGAAGAAGTTAGAAAACAGGTCATGGGATTAGACACCAAAGTGGTCGCACGAGAATCATGAGCATATGCTTTGAATTATCAGTCACCTGAAGTGAAGTTTTATAAAGGAAAGCGCCCTGACTTGAAGTGTGATCACTGTCTTGGAATTGGCTATCACGGGATTGGTCACACCAAGGATCGGTGCTGGATAATTCATCCTGAGTTAAAACCCAAGTTCAACAAGGACATCAAGGGACCATACAGGGTTACCGGTAGTTCACCATACAAAGTCAGTCATATGGCAAACCTGGTAGAGTTTACTTCAAATCATGCCTCTACTAATGGGTTGTTGGATTTTTCTTCAAGTCTTGTTGCTCTAATAAATGAATTTGCTTCGTTTCTTTAACACAAGAAAGGGAATGGAAAGGTTGAAGAGGCAACGGTAATTGAATCTGAGAACCATTATGCAATACTTGGCAAATTTGCAAGGTTTTTAGCAGAGGCTAAAGGTGTACCACATGAAGCTGTCCCAGGTATTCTCCATGCTCTCTTCACTGCTCTAAATAATAGTTGTGTGCATGATTGTTGAATCATTGATTCGGATGCCACTGACCACAAGACAAACCAAAGAACAAACTTGCATGAATTTCAAGATATGTCATCTCAAGTGTCTGTTGCTAACGGAAAAGGAGTCTCCGTTATGGGTAGAGGAAAAATTAGGTTATTATCGAACCAAGTTGAGTCCACTGCCCTATATGTCCTTGCCTTCCTAGTTCAACTTCTTTCCATTGGGAAAATTACCAAAACTATAAATTGTCTTACAATTTTCTCACCAACAAATGTAATTTTTCAGGACCTAGTCACCGGAAAGACGATTGTTGAAGGTTTCTTTCTCAATGGTCTCTACTATTTGGAAAGAAAAGATTCTCTGTGCAAAGGCTTCCAAGTTAGTGCAGCCTCAAGTTCAAAATAACCCCAAGATCCACATTTATGGCACCAACGTCTAGTACATCCGTCCAACCCTATTTTGTCTAAGTTATTTCCTACTATGTGTGAAACCCTTATCAAATGTGACACTTGTAATTTCTCCAAATTTGGTAGATTACCTTTCAGTTCTTCTTTGTCTAAAGCTAGTAAGCCTTTTGAAATTGTACATTTGGATATTTGGGGTCCAATTAATGAATCATTTGATGGCTACAAATATTTTGTGACATTTGTTGATGATTTTGCAAGAATTACTTGGTTATATCTCTTGAAATTCAAAAGTGAAGTGTTTACTATGTTTAAAGACTTTCACAACCTTGTTACTAATCATTTTGAGTTCAACCTTCAAACATTAAGATCGGATAATGGCACCAAGTACATGTCTAACAACATGGCACAATATTTGAGCATGCATGGCATATTTCATCAAACAAGCTATGTTGGGATGCCCCAACAAAATGGGGTGGCCGAGAGGAAAAATAGATACCTCCTAGAGAAGACACATTCTTTGATGCTTCACATGAACATTCCTAAGAAGTTTTGGTCACAAGGCGTGCTCACTACCACATATTTGATAAACAGTCTTCCAAGTCGTCTTTTGGGGTTTAAATCACCTACGAAGTTCTTAAACATAGGCCCATAGATTTGTCACATTTAAAAGTGTTTGGATGTACATGTTTTGTGCATATTCAAGCATCTCATTGTGATAAGTTGGATCCCCGATCTATTAAGTGTGTGTTTTTGGGCTATTCTTCAACCCGGAAAGGGTATAAATGTTTTAATCCTGTTACTAACAAGATTGTGGTGTCTCGAGATGTAAAATTTGAGGAGTCCATTCCTTATTTTCACAAAGGAACTGCAGATTCAAGTAAAGGGGAGACTTTGGAGGACTTCATTCCGTTGCCTAATCATATTGGGGATATTAACTTGGACTATCTTCAAGTTGATGTTACTCATGCACCTACTTCTGATGCCTCTCATCCTCCTGATTCTTCAAGCCATCAAGAGGTTGATCAAGTTAATGCCACTCATGCTCCTGCTTCGAATACATCTCCCTGCAATCAAGAGGTTGATCCACTTCCAGTTCGAAGAAATCCTCCAAGAGTTCGCCAACCTCCACCCAAACTGCTGGATTATGTTACTTATGCAGCACGACATCCAATCAGTCTTGCATATTATCACTACTCACCTTCCCATGCAGCTTTTCTCATTGCTATTTCAAACCACCATGAACCCTGTACGTTTCAGGAAGCTAACATGCATACCAAATGAAGACAAGCTATGGACGAGGAATTGCAAGCCCTTAACGACAATCACACTTGGAGTATTGTTCATCTCCCTTGTGGCAAGAAAGTTGTAGGCAGTAGGTGGGTTTACAAGCTAAAGTTCCATTCTGATGGCTTTATTGAGAGTTATAAAGCACGATTGGTGGCTCGGGGTTTTACTTAAAAACATATGGAGTAGACTATAAGGAGACTTATGCTCCTGTGGCCAAGATGAATACAGTTCGGGTCCTTCTTTCTATGGCAGTCAACCAAGGTTGGTTCTTATTCCAAATGGACGTAAAAAATGCATTCCTGCATGGGGAACTTGAAGAAGAAGTATATATGCAACTACCTCCTGGACATCCTCAAGCCTCCCAAAAATGCCTTGGTTGTAAGCTCCACAAAGCCATTTATGGGTTAAAACAGTCTCCATGAGCATGGTACACTAAGTTGAGCTCAGTGTTGGAAAAGGTAGGATTCTCCAGGAGTAATGCAGATTCATCCTTGTTTATTCGCATAGGTTCATTGGGTAAATTGGTGGTGTTAATTTACATCGATGATCTTATCATAATTGGCGACAATATGGAAGAGATTGTGTCTCTCAAACGGTCTCTTCATCAGAATTTTGCTATCAAGGATCTTGGTAAGCTCAACTACTTTCTTGGCATTGAGATGGCAACTTCCCAAAATGGACTGTTTTTTAACCAAAGAAAGTACGTGTTGGATCTTCTTCAAGAGGTAAATATGCTTGATTGTAAACCAGTCACTACTTCCTTTGATTGCAAGCTCAAGTTGGATACAGCTGAGGAACTTCTCACTCATGTAAGTTACTATCAACGATTAGTTGGTAAACTTATTTATCTTACTATTACACGACCCAATATTACTTATGCCGTGAGTCTTGTTAGCCAGTTTATGCATGTTCCCACTGTTACACATCTTCATGTTGTTAAGGGGATACTACGGTATCTCAAAGGGTCCATTGGGCGTGGTATTCTCATGAGAAATAATGGTTCCACCCAAATACAAGGCTATACGGACGCATATTAGGCGGGCAATGCTCTCAATCGAAAGTCAACCACGGGTTATTGTACTTTCATGGGTGGAAATTTAGTCACTTGGAAAAGCAAAAAACAGAATGTCATTGCTCGCTCTAGTGCTGAGGCGGAATATCGCATAATGGCTTCCACTGTATGTGAACTTTTCGACTTGGGGTTCCCTAGCAATGCACCAATGTCACTCATGTATGACATCCAAGCTGCGATGCACATTACATCCCATCCGGTCTTCCGATGAAATTTGATAGCTCTCTTCGTAACATTGGCACCCTCGCCACAAGGTTCATGGCTGCTATCATCCTTTACCCACTTGGCGAGAACCCCTGATTGAATCGCATGCTTGTATGTCTTTAGGAAATCCCGAAACAACTCGTCAGAATTGATCTTGACACGAGTAGCTTAAAAGTAACCCACATTGTCCGAGGAAGACATCTCAAAGTTTTTGCAAAAAAAGTGTGAAGAAAAATATTCAGGAGGCAGTTCGCGACAAGAGAAAACAAAAAATATATATATATCTATATGCATGGTGGACCGCAGGAGCCCAGCCTCCACTCCAAGCCCCATGACCCCAATCACCACCTCAGCTAGGCCACAGAGGGCCTAACCCTCCCCTCCTCTCCTCTTTCTCCTCCAACTCGAGCCCAACCTATAAGAACCCAGCAGTCACGCCAGACCTATAGCCTGGTCATTCTCTCTCTTCTCAGCCAAGAAGCCAAGAGGCCTATGGTCTATTCTCTTTCCAGCATTCGACAGGCCAAGCTTCTCTGGCCCAAGAAGCTTAGCTCCAACCCATAGCACCAACAAGAGAGATTACGCCTGATGTGGTAAAAACTAACACACAAATTAAACCCTTTTTAAACAATTGTAGTATACGTAAGTAGGGATCGTTCTAAGCCAGAGATTAGAAGGGATGCTAGTCAACACAAATTAGACTTAAAAACACAAAACTAGATTCTAATGACTCAAAACAATAAGGGGGAAGGTTTTTGGATGAATTCTGACTTCAAACAAGTAAATTGCAGAAACAAAGTAAGTTTGGTATGAAAATTGGGTAAAAGGCTAGCTAGAGGATTCTTCTCCACACATGAAACATATGCATACAAATTGATTTCCAATTACTATTCCTATAAACCATGAATGACAATGCCCTAAGTTAATCGTGAACTGCACAAATTAACCATCATATTTTCCTAGATTCATTGAATTGGACTTAGCAACGCAATCAAATTATTCTTATCAAGTTCCCTATATGAACTGCATGATAGAGATACATATCAAAGATCATTAAGTTCTATGAAAATCATAAGCATTGACAAGGCATTCATAACTATGAAAAGCATGATACTCCTGCTAGGAATTTACTTAACACAATCATGACTAGTGATTTCCATTACTTATAAATATAAGTTCATAACTATTAGGTGAAATTTCCTTATATTTTAGCATCAAATTCATGCATGCAAACTAAGTAGGCCTCTTTAATCAACATACAAGAATAAGTTATCAATCAAACAGATAAGTAAATTGCATTCACGATTTATGAAACAATAACTGGATGTAATCAATTCATATCACACATAAGTTCAAGGTTTTGAATTCACCTCTGGCTAAAACGAAATTAGTTCCACATGTCTATCATAACTGAAAACCAAATTAAAATAAACATTGAACTAAAAACTAAAGACAGAATACACCTAGAAGCGCTCCAGCAATCCAAAGGCCTTGGATGGCAGGCGCGGCTCCAAGCTTTCCTTCCTTGCAAGTTGTGACACTATGTGTTTATTCTCTATATTTTAATCTCTAAAAACTCTCTCTCCTTCTCTCTAGTTTTGTGCGGCATATGGCATGCATATTTCTAGGGCGAAAAGGATATTCATGGCACAACCCACTATATGAAGGAAAAGGACTAGGTGCGGCAGATTTCTAGGGCGAAAAGGATAGTCAACTTCAACATGCCATATATGTTGTTGATAAACAGGATTTGAGGTGACTGAGATGGTGCTAATATTGTCACATTATAACTGAGGTAGAGCAAGATGAAGATGAAGCTCACAGAATAATGTGGGATACCAAGAGAAGGCGACGGCAGTGTAAGCAAGTTGACGGTATTCAGCTTTCGTACTCGAATGAGAAACACCACGTTTTTTCTTGGTGATCTAGGAAATTAAGTTGTCGCCAAGGAAGATACAATAATAACCAGTTGAGCGGCGACCATCAGCTTCCCTAGTATAGTCCGCATCGGCATAAGCAGTAAGTGTAAAGGAACTAGGTCGATAAGCAATGCCATGATTGGGAGTGGCTTTGAGATAACGCAAAATACGTTTAACAGTAACCCAATGAGCCGTTGTCAGTTTATGCATAAACTGACAAACTTGATTGACGACAAACGCAATGTCAGGGCAAGTGAATAGAAGATACTGCAAGGCGCCTACAACACTACAAAACGTAGTGATGTCAGACAAGGGTTTACCGTCATGCAAACTTAAGCAATGACCACTGATTGCAGGAGTAAAGATCGATTTGCATTCTAGCATCTTGGTGCATTTAAGAAGAACAATGATATAATTAACTTGAGTAAGATGAAGACCAGAGCTACTGCGACGAACTTCCATGCCCAACAAGTAATAGAGAGGCCTAGGATCCTTCATGGAAAACAACATTCCAACTAATGAATTAAACGAGTGATATGCAACATGTTATTTCCAATAACAAGAATATCACCCACGTAAATTGACAAGTAGATAACAATAAAGTCATCAAAGTAGGTGAACAAGGATGAATCATAATACAATGAGATAAAGCCTAAATTTTCTATATGTTGAGAAAAGCACTGAAACCAAGCACGAGGAGCTTGTTTGAGACTATACAGAGATCGACGCAGTTGGCAGACATGTGAGGGACGTTAAGGGTAATGAAACCTTGTGGTTACCTCATATATACTTCTTCATTCAAAGAGCTATGGAGGAAGACATTTTGTACATCATGTTGCCGAAAAGGCCAATTGAAATGAATTGCAATGGAAAGAATTAACCTAATAGTTGCATGATTAACGAAGGGACTAAATGTCTCACCATAGTTTATCCTCCTTATTGATGGAACCCATTAGCCACTAATCGTGCCTTGTAGCGCTCAATTGATCCATCGGAACGCCGCTTGATCTTGTAAACCCATTTCTTTCGAAGAATATTCATATTAGTGAGAAAAGGAACCAAAGTCCAAGTGCCATTCGTTTTAAGGCATTGAACACGTCAGTCATAGCGATGCGCCATTCTGAAACTTTATTAACCTGACTAAAACATGTAGGCTCAATCAAGTTGTGATCAACAATAGTAACAACAACATATTTAGATTTACCAAGAGCATCCTTGGAACGAGTAACCATTGGATGAGTCGAATTACTTACCTCGGGAGTGGATGAAATGGGTACAAAGGAAGGTGCATGAGGCGGCAGGGCTGAGGGAAGGACAGGATTAGGAGCAGAAGGGGTGAAGGTAGGTGGCTGGGCTATAAAGACATGAGATGTTGGCTTGGATCTTTGGTATAAACCAACAGGGGGTACAGCTGCTAGGTGGCAAAGGAATTAGGAAGCTCGACTAGGACACTTAGAGGCTTAGGCAGTGCAACTGGTTGTGGGTAGACAGTAGGCAAGGACAATTTAGGTGGTTATCTCCATTTCAAAGACGAGATCCGCATGTGAAGAGAGTGACGAGAACGAAGTAACAATGGATTCTTGATGTGGAAACTTGTTTTCATCAAACACAACATGCTGAGAAAGAAAAACATGTCCCTTAGAGGGATCCAAACACCTATAAACTGGTGATTTAATGAATATCCTAAGAATACACAATGTTTAGAATGAAATTGTAACTCATTATTATAATATGGACGCAAATAAGGATAACATGCACAACCAAAAACCTTAAAAACATATATTGAAGAGCTTTACGAAACAATTTTTCAAAAAGGGAAATATGTTGTAAAATACGAGTACACAACCTATTAATTATTTAATTTGAAGTGTGAAACTCTTCTACCCAACAGGAAGTGGGTAAACCTGACTGAGCTAAGAGAGTAAGTCTAGTTTCGACCAAGTGTCGAAGTTTACGTTCGGCTAAACTATTTTGTCCAGGGTGATGGGGACATGTAAGATGCCGTGTTCATTAAAAAAAAATTGAAAGGAAAGAGCAATCATCCATAAACATGTAAGATGCCGTGTTCATTATACATGTGAGACTATGTATAACGAGAGCAATCATCCATAAACACAACATAATATTTAAAACCAAAAACAGACAGAGATGGTGAAGACCAAACATCATAATGAATTAATTCCAAAGAGAACAAGACATAGAAGGAGATAAAGAAAATGCTAACTTATGACTTTTACCTAAGGGACAAAATTGACTGGAAAACGAGTCTTGAATTGACAACTTATTCGCATAAATTAAATGTTTTAAAATTGAAAACGAAGGATGGCCTAGCCTAGAATGCCACAAAGCATTAGTTACATGTTCACCTAGGAAAGCAAAAACACCATGAGATGGACGAAAGGGACGGCATGGCCAGAGTCTATTCTTACTCCGGCATTGTAAAAGAGTCTTCCTTATCCATGAATCCTCCACACGATAAAACTTGGAATATAAGGTAAAGAAACAATTATTATCATAAAAAAAATGGTTCAAGGAAATGTCGTTAGTGGAGGCTTGAGGACAATAGAGTATTGGCAAATGAAAGGAAGCATATTTAGTTCTAAGATACGAATCACCTATTTTGGATATTTGCAAACCTGGACCACCAAGCACACTACGAATGTGGTCAGTTCCATGATACTTATGTGGATTTTGGAGTTGTACCTCGTCATTGGTCATGTGAGAATTGGCACCAGAATAAAAAAGCCATTGTTGAACAGAAGGAGCAGTGGCAGAGGCATGAGAAAAGGATGCAATTGTATATGCTTGAAAACAAGACAAATGAACCTGTCCTTCATATGACATGTTAAGGTGATTGAAGCAATCGATAGCCAAGTGACCAAAGCGTTGATAAATCTGACATTGGATGCGTCCTGAGGATGAAAAACCTGAAGACAAAAAGTAAGATTGTTGGAAGCAAGGGCAGAATCAAGGAGGCCATTAGAGGATGATGAATTACTGTAGAAAGGGGCTACAGATTAAGAAGAAGCTTTCGAGAAACTTGAGTCAGGGGTATAATTGCGAGAGAAACTACCTTCATGGGAGTAACCACCGCTGCAACCGCCACGGAACTGACCATCAAGACCACGGAAGCTACCACGGCCACCATGGTTAGCAGCAAATGTGGAAGTGCCAACATCTGAGGGAAGAGAGAAAGCATTGTGACGTTGCTCGGTGCTCAATAATAAAGCTTCCAGAGCGTTGTAAGTGATAGCAGTGTCACAGGCCTGTACAGAAGCAACAGTAATCTCATACTGAAGACTGACTTTGCTCATAATAATAGCAACTAAATCAGATTCTAAACTGGAAGACCCAGAGAAGGAAAGATTGTTGGCAATGACATTAACTTTGTTAAGATAATCGGCAATGGAAAGATCACCACAAGAAGTATTCACCAATTCGGTGCGCATATGAATAATACGATTCTATGACGTAGTAGCATATCTTTCTTGGAGAGATGACCAGGCAAAGGTAGAATCAGTTTTGTTGACGATCATAGCAAGAAACTTAAAAAGAACTAGTAATCCATGAGAGAATCATCTGATCAGTTTGTTTCCATTCGTTGTATAAATGATTGACTTTGTTGATGATTTTGCTGTTGGCATCAAGGAGAAAAGCAATAGGGCAGGAACAGTCGCCAGTGACATAGGAGAGCAAATTATGACTTCTAAGAAGAGGAGAAATTGACCACGCCATAGAGGATAGTTGTTGTGATCGTGCTTGATTGTGAGAAAGTTGGTTACCGAGGGAATGGAAGCAGCAACAGCAGAGGAGGATGCCATATCTGTAAAAAAAACTACAAAAAAAAATAAAAAAATAAAAGTTGAACTTGAACCGTTGTCGTTAGACTTGGGCTCGTGATACCATAAAAGGTAATCTAATATGTTTGTAAACTCAACTCAATAATGAGAGAGTTGGATTCTATTAACATTTATAGGAATACAAAACTAATCAATACAAGATTAGGAGATTAGAATACAATCATAATTACATAACAACTAGAAGCAGGCTAAACAGGCTAGGACTATGACTTGTCTTCTCTAGGGGTGTCGTCTTTGTTGTCCTTGTTAAAATAGGACTAAGACTCAGAAGAATCAATCACAACTGATGTTGGTTTATCAGTTTGGTCCATGTGTGTGTAATGTAAGCACTGTTTGTGTCTGTCTCCGTGGACTAGAGATAGTTAAGTAATGAGGGACTGCAAGTGAGATGATAAGAGCTGGTGGGTAGAACTTTGCCCTTGCAAAACCACAAACTAATCAAATACAAATGAGACGATATTTAGAGAAAACTCAAATAAGAAGACCTTCAACTGCAAGCATGACTCCCACGTTGCTTGACAAAACAATAATGACACTGCAGATGTCATTCTTTATACTTTATTTATGCAAAATGGAAACATGAACATGTATCCGATTAGTCTTGAGCTTTTACAAATGAATTACATCATGTAATACAAGTGAATATTATAAGCACAATTTTTAAACAAAACACATACTTAAGATAGTGGAAAATTACCTTACTCATACATTCAAACATGATCTATAATTGTTTGTATTCCTATATTTGGCAAAATGCCTTTGAAATGTTGTTACATGTAATGCTTTTGTCAATGGATCTGCAACCATGTGATAAGTACCAATATGCTCCAAATCGACAGTTCCTTTTCTCATTTCATTTCTGTAGACATCGAAATTTCAATGAAATAAATGTTAACCAATGTATTAAAATTACAACATTTATTCATTTCACTTACATCACACATTCATTTCACCTACAAACTCCATTCATTTCACCAACCTCACACACTTATTTCACCTACAACACCTACTCACTTCACCAAAAAAATGGATGGTGGTGATTCACTCTCAAAGCCTATAAATAAGCTTCTCCATCAAGAGAAAAAGGAGGAAAAAATTGAGATACACACCAAAAACCTTGAAGTCTTGAAGCTCTAAAGGCTGGTTTGGTATTGCTGTGCTTTGAAAAAAAGCTGCTTCTGCTGTGTTGTGAGAATAAGCAGCTGTGAAATAAAGCAACAGAGTGTTTGGTAAACTTTTTTGTAAAAGTGCTTTTGAAAAAAAAAAAAGCAGTATTAGAGTGTTTGGTAAACTTTTATGTAAAACAGATGTGAAAAAAAGCTGGTTTTTCAAAGCTAGGTTTTGCAGCTTCTTGTTTTTGGCTTTTTTTCATCCAAAACTGTGAAAAAAAGCTGAAGCTGAGTATTTACCAAACACAAAAACAGCTCCCAGCTTTTTTTGATAGCAGCTTTTTTCAGAATCACCTCAGTACCAAACCAGGTCTAAAGCTCTCAAGAAAATCCCGAAGGATCAAGAAAGCACTCTTCGTTCCTCGTCAAATCCTCCTTCAAGATCAAGCCCCAACGGCCCTTGAAGAACTCCCACCAACTCAAGATCAAGCCCCGACGGCCCCTTGAAGAAAGTGTTCATCATTCATCATCCGTTCATCCTAAGATCAAGCCCCAACGGCCCTTTGGATCAACAACCTCAACAAACCTATACACCCATTCTTCAAGATCAAGCCCAACGCCACTTGAAGATCCATTCATCAACTGTTCATCCTTAGATCAAGCCCCGACGGCCCTTTGGATCAACAACTCATCCACAAACCTACACCCCACGAAGATAGAATCAGAGGACCAAATTACAAAGAGATTGTAACCCCAAAATCATTAATACAAAAATATTATTTTGTACGCGTATTCTTGTTCTTGTTTTAGGAATTTTTCGTGTTTACAAATTTAGCACGCCCGGTGGGACATCTCTACCTCTCATCTCTATCCTCAAATCATCGAAAAAACGCAAATGGCATCAAGAAAGGATCAAGCTGTTCCTGCAATCAAAGCGAAGAACAAGAACATTATTGCCGCAACTGATGATATTTCGGGCATCACAACCCGAAGTAAGGCAAGAGCTCTTTTTACCGCGGCATCCACCCCTGCATTAACTCTGTCAAAGGAACAAGAGCACCTGAGGCACGAGCCTGTGATCACCCTAGCCTCACTAAAGGCATCAAGAGGGGAAAGCCCGAGGAAATACTCAGAGTCCCTACTCTCCGATGCTGATTCGAGCGGCAGTACAACTATGCAAGTCATGACCACTGGAGCTGTTGGAAATGTGCCCTAAAACCAATCATATGATGATACTTTATAGACATTTCACATGTTAAACTAATCTAGTTTAATATTAAGGGCAAACATTATTGTTTGAGCCGTCTCATATAAATGTTATATGCTTAAACGATAAGTCCAAGGAATATGTGATTGGAAGAATGCGATCTAAAGAAGTTAGATTCATGAGACCATTCTTTCGTTGACACATCCTAAACGTTCCTGATCATAGGATTGTCAATTGGGCATTGACAGTCCGTTAAGATCAGTACGTGCTATGTCTTCTCTCAGGGAGAGTGACTAGTCTCGAGTCATTGGTGTGTGTGACATCAAGACAAGTACGTAGGTGCTCAATAGAGAATGAGTTCACTGAACACGATCAACGAAGAGTTCTCATATTCATGTCACATGAGAACTCATGGTTGGGATAATGCAAATTAGTCTTTTGACCTGAGGCATCACATTTGTCTTGTGGTTAGGTCCTTAATCTTTGATTATGTCAAAGTCACTCCATCATGAGGGTGTCCATGGCATCGTTGGGGTTAAGCCACTTAGCCATGGAGGCAAGTGAATGCGCAACAAGGGATCTCTAACCTTCAAACTGTTTGAGGGAGAATACTCTATGATATGATTTAGAATCTTTGGCCAAAGTATGAATGAGATTTAGGAATGTGTTCCAAATCACATTCAAGGTAATCATATAAGCACAAGACTCACATTGGATAGTAAACATGAATAAACTATCAAACCAAACAATGTGGTCAAGAGTATTGTATTAGAGAAAGACCGTATTGCATTTGTAATCCTAAAACTGAATAGGTTCTCCACCTCTTCTGATTAGCTTGGGTGACCATGACATGTTGCTAGGCATCAACCATGGTTTGTGGAAGCCCTAAAAGTGTATTATCACTAACGGGAGAATTGAAAGTAAGTTTCAATTCACAATCGATTAGAAAGAGTTTTAATCGCCCACTGCCTCGCTAAAAGGAACCTAATGCATCGTTCACCGAGTAAGGTAGAGTTTGAAGAAACAACGGAGATGAGTAAGAATAATTAAATGGTTTAATTATTTATCTAAGGCTAGGATTAATTAATATGTTAATTAATCAAACGAATAAGTTCGTTAAAGACCTCGGGTTAGTTTTGGGCCGCAAGGCCCAATGGGATTTGAATGTCAAGCCCATTAACTCAAGTTGTATGACAACTTGAATAAACAAAGGGCTTGAAAGCCCAATAAACCTATAGGCCGGCCATGTGTAAAAGGATAGGGTTTTTGGTCCATTAGGTCACTTATTTGAAGGGACTATATAAAGGACTTTATAGCCTAAAATTTACTAAGGGTTATTTTTGGGGGAAAGGATGAGAACACAAGCTCTCCTTTCTCTCTAAAATTTCGGCCAACCTTGGAGGGATCATCTAGCAATCAAACTCCTCCAAGGTCACTCATTTCTTCTTCATTATGCCTTGGTGATGAATAATTAGAGGTTCTCAATTTTGGGAACTTGGAGAAACCTTTTCATCCATCCAAATCCATGGATCTAAGATGCAAGGAATGAAGGCCCTCTCTTTGGGTGATTAGCCTTTGCTTATGCAAAGAGGAATCTACAAAGGTATTGATTTCTCAACTCACTTTGTTTTGAGTTGAGTCTTGGTTCACCTATCTACTAGGCTTTGAATTTCATGGGTAAATGTTTTGTTTTTAAGTGCATACAAGCATGATTCCGCCTTTAATTGTTAATTGCATGCTATTGATGTTGCTTAAATGAACATGTTTTTCACAAATCTTCCTTCAGGAGCAACTTCAATCGAGAAGCAGCTAGCTCAGATGAATGAAGCAATCGCAAAGTTCACATGGACTGTGAAAGAGAAGGACTTGCAGATTGCCGCACTCGTCAACCAACTAGATGCGTGACCTGACGTGAAAGTCGACCTAAATGATAGCCTAGTAAAGAAAGAAGTCGACGAAGAAGAGGAGCCTCCAGCAGAGAAAGTCGAAGAGAAGCTGAAGCTAGACCAAGCAACGGCGTTCATGGGATCTCTCTCTATCCAGCAACTACAGGAGATGATTGCAAGCACTATCAAGACACAGTACGAAGGAAGTTCACATGACTCTGTACTGTACTCAAAGCCCTACTCCAAGAAGATTGATGCTTTGAAGATGCCAAGGGGTTATCAGCCCCCAAAATTCATGCAGTTCGATAGAAAAGGCAACCCGAAGCAACATGTCGCCCATTTCATTGAAACTTGCAACAATGCTGGGACAGAGGGGGACTACCTCGTCAAACAGTTCGTGCATTCGCTGAAAAGTAACGCTTTTGATTGGTACACCGACCTCAAACCCGAGTCTATCAACAGTTGGGACCAGCTAGAAAGGGAATTCCTCAACCACTTCTACATCACTCATCGTACTGTAAGCATGCTAGAGCTAACCAGTACGAAACAGTGGAAAGATGAACCTGTCGTCGACTACATAAATAGGTGGCGCTCCTTAAGTCTAGATTGCAAAGATCGGCTTTCTGAAACCTCTGCCATTGAGATGTGCGTTCAAGGCATGCACTGGGGGTTACATTACATCCTCCAAGGCATAAAACCAAGAACATTCGAAGAGCTAGCAACTCGTTCCCACGACATGGAGCTGAGTATCGCTAATCACGGGAAAAAGGAGCCGATTACTAACTTCAAGAAGGATAAAGAATGCCCCAAATGTAGACAAGACCGGGAAGAAGCCCGCTAAGGAAGCTTTCACCGTCAACACTACCCCCATCAAGACCTTCTCAGCGCCCATCAAGATCTCCTCCAAGAAGAAAGCGAAGGAGATAAAGACAAGTGAGGCTCCTCGCACCCAAGACAGATACAAGAGCACCTTGAGAGAGTTGGAACAGAAAACGTACTCTTTTCCTGACTCTGATATGGCTGCCATGTTAGATGACTTGCTGGAAAAAAAGGTGATTGAGCTACCCGAATGCAAGCGTCCTGAAGAAATGAATCGCACAAACGATCCTAGGTACTGCAAGTACCATCGTATTGTGAGCCATCCTGTTGGCAAATGCTTTGTTCTTAAAGAACTCATCATGAAGCTAGCACAACAAGGGCAAATTGAGCTCGACCTTGAGGACACGGCTGCAACGCATACCACTACAATTGCGTTTGGATCGTTTAATCTTATGTCTCTCCAAGCGACACCTGACCATTCCCGTGAATGCTCAAGCTGCACGGCACCTCCTACACAACCATCACTGGAGGGAAGCGACCAAGATGCATATGCTGATGATGAAGAAGGATGGATATTGGTAACCTACAAAAATACAAGGAAACCAAGACCACAAGTCATACAGCCAAAGGTGGAACAAAGAAGAAATCACCATGGCCGCAACAATGCGAAGCCTAAAAGAAACATAAAGCATGATAAGACAACATATGCTGGGGAACCTATGGAGCAGGAGCCACACATTCCCGTTTCCTTGCATGAGTACTTCCCGAATGACTTTTTCTAACAGTGCACTACCGCGGCCTGTCACATGGTTGAAGTAGAAATAGAAAAGCCCTCAAAAGGCGAAGCTATCGCCACTGAGGTAGAAAAGACCCTCACACCTGAAGAAGGTCTGCCAACACACTTTAGCATCGAGGAAGCGCTACCATTGCCAAAAAAATGCGAAGAGCACTAGCAGCAGTCCTGGCAGGTCCCGGCGACCACGAAGCGCAAGAAAGTAACGACGAAGGCTCGAAGCTTCAGCCACATGAATGTGCCACATGTTGTGCCACCCATGACGCAATTAACTTCATTGACGAAGACCTACTGCTAGGATCAAAGCCTCACAACCGTCCTCTCTTCGTCTCAGGGTACGTAAGGGAATACAAAGTCAACCGCATGCTTGTGGATGGTGGGTCGGCCATAAACATCATGCCAAAATCAACAATGACAATAATCGACATCAAGGTGAATGAACTATCCCTGAGCCGTCTGCTGATCTAGGGTTTTAACCAAGGAGGACAAAGGGTGATGGGCATGATCCGAGTAGAGATGACCATTGGTGAGCTCAAATCAAGCACGATATTCCACGTGATTGATGCAAGAACTTCCTACAGCTTACTCTTAGGAAGACCTTGGATCCACGTAAATGGGGTAGTGCCGTCCACCCTTCACCAATGCCTAAAATTTTACCGAGAAGGAGTGAAGGTGATCCAAGGTGACACCAAGCCATTCACCGAAGCCGAATCACACTTTGCAGACGCCAAGTTCTACATGGACGAAGACATGGTACCCGAAGCTCTTCCGGAAGAGATCAAATCCACAGGCAAAGTAGCACCTAAAAGGCAGGAGTGGCAAGCCATGCCTAAAAAGCAAAAAGAGCAGGCCGTGCCATCTTCAAGCAAAGACGATGACGAGTTTGCTAAACCTGCAACAACCAAAGGGAGTAGGATGCCGTCAGAAGGACCGAACGCACCCATATTCCGGTATATCCCGATGTCAAGAAGAAAGAATGGTCAATCTCCATTCGAAACCGGAACAAGAAAAGCCAACACACAGTGGCACACGGATAATGTGAAGTTGCTCAAGACGAATGCAGTTTTGCCTCTGACACAGTTAGGGGGTGCTAAGGTCGCAAGACTACCATAAGGCTTCATAAAAGCTCTACCAAAGAAAGTGGAATCAAGCTTTCTTCCAACCAAGAGGACCGAGGAAGGTTTCGACCCAAACGCCTACGAACTCATGTCAAAGGCCGGGTACGACTTCGCTTCTTCTGCGGCGGCTGGAAAGAAGGTTTCAAACACTGTCAATGACAAAGAACGTAACCTCACCAAAACTCAAAAGAAGTTGAAGGAGCATGGTTACAGAGTTGACAACAACAAAGCCTGACTTGGCTTCACACCAAATGCACCTGTGATGATTTCAAACAAAGCGAAAAACACTAGCACTCAATACGTCAGCGTGAGCATTGAACAAGACCAAGAAGAGCCTAAACCCGCCCCTCGGACGTCGGTCTTCGATAGGATGAGCCATTCAAGCTCTAGAATTTCAGTACTTAATTGCATTGGTGGTCAAGACCGAACCTCTGTCTTCAAGAGGCTTAACGCGCCAACATCCCAAAGCTCTGTTTTTTAAAGGTTGTTAAAGCCTAAGAAACAAAGCAACACAACTATCTCTCCTCTGTGACGATCAGCTTCGGAAAGATTTGAAGATAATGAGAAGCCTTTTGGAAAGAGGAAGACAACACCAAAGGAAGAAAAGCTCGATGGGTTAGCAGAAAAAGGCGACGTTCGAAGCTTGATTCCTTCAAGGATGAAGCGTCAAGCAATCCTAAAGGTCGACACAAAGGGACCATTGAAAGTAAGAAGGTGTACTATCATCCACACCAGACAATCCTTATGCCAACAAGATCGAGAAGACAGCACAAAAGAGGAGGTCCAAGATGTTTTCCACATCACGGTTCAAGAAGGTAAAGAAGACGAAATCCCCGAGGAAGATGTCACTGCTGCACCACCACAACTCGAAGACGGGGGGCAAGCCACGGTTGATGATCTCACGGAACTCAACTTAGGTACAAGCAAGGAACCAAAGCCTATCTTCGTAAGTGCATTATTAAGTACAGACGAGATAGAGGAGTATTATCAGCTGTTGTTAGAGTACAAAGACGTCTTTGCTTGGACCTACAAAGAAATGCCCGGCCTGGACCCTATCATCGATGTTCATCATCTTGCGGTCAGGCCTGGAACATGACCGATAAAGCAAACTCAAAGACGCTATCGATCTGAGCTTATCCCACAAATCGAGGTCGAGATCGACAAGCTAATCGAAGCAGGCTTTATTCGAGAAGTGCAATACCCCAAGTGGATCTCCAACATCATCATTGTCCTTAAGAAATCAGGACAAATACATGTTTGCGTAGACTTTCGGGACCTCAAAGATGCTTGCCCAAAGGATGACTTCCTCTTGCCAATCATTGAAATCATGGTGGATGCAACCACTGGCCATGAGGCATTATCATTTATGGATGGCTCTTCTGGTTACAATCAAATTCACATGGCCCTCGAAGATGAGGAACTAACAGCCTTTCGTACTCCAAAAGGTATCTACTGCTACAAGGTGATGCCCTTTGGTCTAAAGAACGCCGGAGCTACGTATCAACGCGCAATGCAAAAAATCTTCAATGACATGCTACACAAAAACGTAGAATATTACGTAGATGATGTGGTGGTTAAGACAAAGAAAAGATCAGACCACTTGAAGGATTTGGGAATAGTGTTCGAAAGGCTGCGAAAATACAACCTTAAGATGAACCCGTTAAAGTGTGCGTTTGGCGTCACCTCTGGAAAATTCCTCGGCTTCATCGTCAAGCATCGTGGTATTGAAGTGGACTAATCAAAGATCAAGGCAATTCAAAGCATGCTCGAGCCAAGAAACCTACACGAGCTGAAAAGTCTACAAGGACGGCTAGCCTTCATCATACGCTTCATCTCCAACCTCGCAGGGCGTTGTCAACCGTTTAGTCG
The DNA here is from genome assembly GCF_019419815.1 of Pyrus x bretschneideri. Classification (NCBI taxonomy): domain Eukaryota; kingdom Viridiplantae; phylum Streptophyta; class Magnoliopsida; order Rosales; family Rosaceae; genus Pyrus; species Pyrus x bretschneideri. The sequence continues at coordinate 138,411 of NW_025999504.1, forward strand.
CCTTATGAAGAAAGATGCTCCATTCGTATGGGATGAAGCATGCCATAATGCTTTTGAAAGCATAAAGAAATATTTGTCAAGTCCACTGATGCGAGAATTATACGCACACAAATTAAACCCTCTTTTTGTCAATTGTAGTAAGTATGTAAGTAGGGATCGTTCTGGACCGGGGATTAGGAGGGATTGTTAATCACTTGGATTTGACTCAAAAACGTAAAAACAAGTTTCAAACACTATACTAGACTCAAAGAATGCAAAACTCAAAATAAGATAGATTAAGACTAAGACTAAACAAAGTATGGGGGGGGGGGGGATTTAGTTTGGACGAATTTAAACTAAAATGCACAAATTGTAAAGAAAACAAATTGTAAATACGAATTTGACGGAAATGAATGGATGGGAAGCTAGCTAAGGGGCTCATCTCCACACATGTTATACTTGCATACAAAATGATTTCTAATTACTTTTCGATAAACCATGAATTCTCAACACCCCGGGTTAATTAGGTCCGTTTAAATTAACCGTCAAGTTTTCCTTAACCACATACCTTGCCTCATTGCTTCAAAACAGCCTATATACTCTAGTGGTTTGTTTTATATTTCTCCATGAGACTAAACCACCAGCTAATATGAAAACATACCCAATTTTGCATCACTATAACAAATCACTTCCAAATTCTGAACTCGATGAAAACCTAGGATAGAAGCTTGTGTCTTATTTAAGTATCTCAATAAGCTTATGCCTCGCACCTGAAGATGGAATTTGAGATGAAGGATCTTGGGAAAACTCGTTTATGCCTTGACCTGAAGTTCAAGTGTTGTTCTGACAGTACTTTGGTCTACCAGTCGAACTACACCCTGAAGCTATTACCTTTGAGTGTACTAGTGATCGTCTATACGTTATATGCAAATGAGACCCTTGAATAAGTTATAGAATCTGAAATTTCATATATAAGTTCAACTTTGCGCTTCGTTGTACTTAGCTCATTGTATTAGACATGACATCTCCTTCGTTGTTATTCTATTAGTAAAGATGCAACATTGTGCCTACAAGCAACCATTGAATTAGTATTAAAGATATACCCTGAAGGTATTACAGATTTAGGCAAATCCCAAGGCATCTTGAGCGAATCAAAGCCCTTGATCCTCAGAATGATGCTTACCTTGTTGTTATGTTGACGCTGGTTACTTATCAAAGCCGCACAAGGCAAAATCCCCAAATGGTTATGTCTTTACCATTAAGGGATATTGCAATATCTGTGGAGGTCCACGATATGACCTTAGTTGCGAAATCTTCGAATCGTTCCAAGACTCACCTCACTTCACTACGCCACACATGAGACATGGTTAGGAGTTCTAATTAAGTATATTCGAAGTACTTGATGTGTTTTCATCCATCGTTGAATCCTAACGATAATCCATGAAGATTATGCCACATGTATCCATCCGACCAAGACATGATACATCAACGAAGTCAACACCAAGACATATTGCATCTACATCACATCAACAAAGCATCAGGAGATTGAAGTCATGCAAGCCGATCCCAGATAACCTTGCCAACCTTGATGCGAGATTTACTTGACACTCAAATTAAACCCTCTTTTGACAATTGTAGTAGAATGGATAAGTGAGGGATCGTTCTAGACCGGGGATTAGGAGGGCTTGCTAAAACCTTCTAAATTGACTTAAGAACGTAAAAACAATATAAAACACTAAACTAGACTCAAAGAATGCAAAACTAAAATTTAAAACATTAAGACAAACCAAAAGACTCAAAACTAATTTTGGACGAATTTAAGATTATGGCTTGATTCAAAATACTTTAAAACATAAACTAAACAGATTCTAAGCACTAAAGAACAAGAAAGTAAAAGGGGGGGGGGGAAAAAGTTTTGATTTGACGAAAATTGAAATAACAAAACAAAGTAACAGACTAAGCGGAATGTAAATATGAATTTGTGATGGAATGAATGGAATGAAGGCTAGCTAAGGGGTTCTTCTCCACACATGTTATACTTGCATACGAGATTGATTCTCAGTTGGTCTTTCGATAAATTATGAAACTCAACACTCCGGATTAATTAGGTCTGCTTAAATTAACCGTCAAGTTTTCCTTAAGTTAATGAATTGGATGGGTTTGCGCAACGCAATTCACAACATTCTCCAAAAGTCCTTTACGTGAACAGCACAATAAAGATACAATCAAAGATCATTAAGCATTATGAAAACTATAAGTGTTGACGAGGCATTCGTTACTATGATGAGCATGAAACTCATGCCAAGAATTCATTTAACGCGATTGTTTATAAGCAACCTCCACTACTTGTGAATATAAGTTCATAACGATTAGGTGAAATTCACTTATATTCTAGCGTCATATTTATGCATGAAAATTAAGCGCGCATTCTTAATAAACATTCATAAATAAGTTATCAATCAAACGGTTAAACAAATTGAATCCACAACTTATGAAATTCCAACGAAAGTTAATCAATTCATATTGCAAATATAAACATAGTTTCGAATCACCCCCTAGCTAAAGGGGGTTTAGTTCCACATAACTTTGAAATCAAAGAAACACCTAAACATTCCAACAACTCAAAACTTGAATTGTATGAACGTTTAAGCACTCTTCTCTTCCATTCCTTATACGTACAAAACAAAGAGAATTAAAATGAAACTTTGAAATCAAAGAAACACCTAAACATTCCAACAACTCAAAACTTGAATTGTATGAACGTTTAGGCACTCTTCTCTTCCTCGTTGTTGTAGCACAAGGTTTAAGGATAGGTTGTGTGATGGTATGGAGTGTTTTTGAGGGATGGGAAGTGGTTGGATAGTGGCTGCAATGGAGGAGAAAAACTGCACAGAAATGGAAGGGGAAGTGTTTGTGTATTGCAATGGAAAATGAGATGATTTGGTGAATGGAATGCAAGGGTATTTATAGGAGGAGTGGAGATGTGAATGGATGTTTGTTTAATGTGTTTGTGGCTGCAATGATGAAGAGTTAGAGCTGGAAATGAATGGGCAGCTGGAAAGGTAATGAAATGCACGGCAATGAGTGTGAATGCATGCTGTTTTGTGTGTGAATGCATGTTGGAATTGTATAAGGAAGCTAGAAAGGTAATGAAATGCACGGCACAAAATGGTTGTTGGTGTGTGAATGCATTTGTTAAATGATTTAAAGTGTAAGTGGGTGAATATGTAGCTGAAAATGCATGTGAATGCATGCTGAAATTGTAGGGAACTCACGGCAAGGAATTGTTGTTGGTGTGTGAATGCATGTGTGTTAGGTGTAAATGTGTGTGAATACATGTGTGTTAGGTGTAAATGTGTGTGAATGCATGTGTGTTAGGTGGAATGAAGGGGAAGTCACGGCATTTACTCATTGTTTGTGTAAATGTGTGTGAATGCATGTGTGAGAATGTGATGAAAATGCATGTGATGCATGTCAAAGGGCTTTGTTTATGTGTTGGCATGGGAATTTCTGGTTCTAAGGCTTTGTTTGATTGGGCTAGGCCCTTTGTTTTATGTTCTAAAGTGCACACAAAGCTTCAATTTTGTCCAACACTTTGGCTCCAAGCATAAGCTATCCATTCTTGGCCCAAAAATGCTCCAAAAGGCTCCAAAATGCACTTCTTTGCTCCTTTAGCCCTTAGAACCTGAAATTATACGAAAATGATTTAAAACACTTAAAGAACTAAGAAACAACAACATAAATGCACGAAAACAAGCTAAGTAAGTCGCCTAAATATGCTCCTATCAGATTCCCCCACACTTAGCTTTTGCTAGTCCTCGAGCAAAACAAAACGATAACATACAAACAAAACGACACTAAACAAGTAAAACACAACCTAAACCTTCCAACAATCGTCTTAGGGATTTCCAATGCACATGACATGTTAAAAATCATCATTCCCACAGATTTTGGTCATCTTCACACTTAAGTACATTCTTAATCATCGTCACCACATACTATTTCACAATTAAGCATTTAAAACCATGTTTTGAATGTAGTAACATGCCTTAGAGAATTTGCTCAATTCCTTACAAGATATGCACTCGATTTTCACTCAGATTTTCTGACTACACACCCTACACTAAGTATATGTGAGAAGATTGATGTAAACATGAAAACGAACACTCACATATATGTATCACAAAGAACGCAATTTCTAGAGTTAATAAGCATATTTAGATATGATCTCATGAATGGAATGCTACTACTTAGACGCGAGAACCAGTGACACCATATGCTCATACCAAGTTCAAACTCCACAAATTGAAACACATAACACTCAAGATTGAAGTCACGGGTTGTAATGGGGTTCGGGGCGTGTGGATAACAATGAAGGGATATGGAAAACAAAGGTTCTTAAAGAAATAGTGAGCAAGGCAATTGAATCAACTTAGAATTCTCTTTTGAATGAAAACATCAACTTTTGAACAAAAAGGGAGAATTTAGACAATTTAGGGCCAGAATTGGTGTTTTGAACCTTTTCTTCAATCACTCATTCTTTCATTTTTTTAAAGCTCTTTTTTTTTTTTTTTTTTTTTTTTTTTTTCTTTTCTATCTCAAAACATACTTAGGAACAAGCATTCCTTCCCCCACACTCATTTTCTTGCATAATGTAACTCAAAAGGAATTCATTTAAGTCATGCTCACTATCTTTTAAGAACAAGGGTGTGGATTGTCCTAAACTAGGCTAGGTGAGGATAATGTGGGTTAACAAAGAATAAAGGCTAAACAAGGCTCAACGGGGTTTAAAACTTACAACATATACGAAATATGGGAAGTAAGGCTATTTGGCTATGGTGGTGGTCACTACACAACTTCTTCTTGAATATGTGTTATGCAAATCAATAACATGCTTTGAATGAAATGGGCATGAGTTCTAGCATTTGGAACTATATGATGAAACGCCTTCTAAGTAGTAACTAGGCAAAGAATAATGAGATCATGCAACGACTTTAGAAAACAAGAAATCACAGATTATATTCTCCAAAGAAAGTTATAGGCTCAAGTCTCTCAGGGTTGTAGCGTTTGTTTGAGTTCCTTCCTTCAAGCATGTTACAAAAACGAATTTTTTTCTTTTATGATTGTATGTGAAGTCATACATTATAACCATAACCAAGCATATACCAAGAGTAAATCAAACTTTTCTCTATGTGTATAACTCTTTTTCACAATCATGCACTTACAAACCAAATCCTCATCATTTTGTTGGAAGGTGACCTACGACACAAATACACAAAAACAACTTTAAAACAACTCTTTTTGGGTTTTTCAAAACAATTTTTCAAATTTTTATGGGATTTTCGAATTTTTAAGTCAAAACACACTAAAACAGTTTAAAAACATTTTAAAACAACAAGGAACAACACTTGAAGTTATGGGTGATAAAATCCAACGAATTTGCATCAACATACTTAGTTACCCCCCCCCACACTTAAATCAAACATTGTCCTCAATGTTTTAAGCTTAAAACAAACCAAACAAAAGAAAACATATAAAACAACAACTAAACATACTAAACATGGCAGAATGTATCTAACAAAGAGAAGAGTTTTAGAGATGCAAATCTGGTTATGGAGTGTAAATTCCATCTTCTCCTTGGTGATTGCAGTGAGGCTTCATCTTGAGTGATTCCACAGGCTTACTCTTGAACTGCGCTGCTCTCATCGTTGATTTTCCTTTGTGCTACTCTTGAACTGGGCAACAGGCTTCCTTTGGTCTCCCCCGAAGGTCTGAGCTTTCTCCTCTTATCTGTTTCTTTGTTCAATCTCTCCAATTCGTATTGAAGAGGGTTAGAGGATAGCTCAGCAAAGCTAGGTAAGCAACCAGGGAATAGAGTCCAGATAGACTCCAAGTGCCGGCTGATTGCTTCTTTCACTTTGCCATGCAAGTAATATCAAGGACAAAGGAAAAGACAGGGAAAGAGCATGATATGAGATACCTTTGCTTTTGCCCTTGATGATATGAGATACCTTTGCTTTTGAAGAAGCAGTGAATGAATCAGCACATGTATTTGTGGTGCTGTTTCCTCCTGGGTCATCTGTACTCCAGGCATCTGGTATCATCTTTGGGGAAGAAGAAAGAATGGAGTATTTCGAAAGGCTTTGCTGGGAGTGCGCCCTCAGAGGTGAGAAAGAGTTGGGCATTTTCTTCGGTTCTGTCTAAAAAAAAAAAATGAAGGTCGACATATATAGGGAATTCAATAGCAAGTGGTGATACTGTTCTTTTACCGTTGTCGACAAACATTTTGATCCCGCAAATCCGGCTTTTTGAAATAGGGACGACTCTTCGATCTTTGAACGCGCCTCTTCGATTTCTGAGCAATCGCCCCTTCGATTTCTGAGCGATGCCCTTCACTTTCTGAACGACACGTAGTAGTGCGGATGCGGCTCTGTCTGAGATCTTTTGACAAGTGGCACGCGTTTTCTGCAAAGCCGGGAGCTTTCGGCTCTGTCACCCACGTTTGTCGGCTAAAGTGTGCAACTGATTTCTCGCCTTCCATGCGTCTTCTGAAAAGCTGGGATTGCGTCTGACGAACTGGCGATCTTTACGTCTGAATCGGTGAACGCCTCTCCTTTAATAGAGGTGATCGATCGCCTCTATCTGCACACTTTGAAGACTTCCCAAAAATCATCTTCGGCCCGTCGAGATTTCACTCCACCCAACCCTTCTCTTTTAACTTTGTGAAAAATGGCTAGCTCATCCAACCCATCGAACCTTTGCTTAGATTTGAGTCTGAGCAATGATCCAGTTGCGCCTCATCAGGGTAAGGTATGGTGCCCGTCTTTCTTATCTTTTCATGGCCCTCTTACAGATGAGGACTCTGTGATGACGGATCCAACAACGGCTACGATAGTGGCTCGGAATCTCCTCACTCCCAAAGATAGTCAGCTGCTTTATGGACGTTCCGATGAGTTGGCCGTTCAAGAGTCCTTGGCTCTTAGCGTTCAGTGCGCTGGCTCTGTGTCCAACATGGGCCAACGCCTTCTTGCTCGCTCCCGTCAGGTTGAATCCTTGATGGCGGAGGTGGAGAGTCTTAAGCAGGAGATCAAACAGCTTAAGTATGAGAACCGAAGTTTGCACGTGCTTGCCAACAATTACTCGACAGGCATGAAGAGGAAGCTTGATGAGCTTGATGACCGTCAACGGTTTGCAGCTTTCTTCTAGAGGCACCTCTTTCCTGGGTCATCCAGCGTTCCACCAAGGTTTGGGGCCTTGAATGATCTATCTTCGGTGCCTCCCGCTTCGATGCCTTCCGCTCCGATGCCTCTTGCTCCGATACCTCCTGTTCCGAGAGTGTTGCCACGTAGTGGGGCCTCAAGTACACAACCTTTGTGAAGACTCCATCTTTCTGCCATTTTTTTTTTTTTTTTTTTTTTTTTTTTTTTTTTGTTTTTTGTAATCACTCGGAAATTAATAAACAAGCTTTATTCACTGTATTGGGTTGCCTCCCAAGTAGCGCTTTCTTTTACGTCTTGCAGCCGGACGAAGAATCCATTTACTCCAAATTGGAGCCTACGGTACCTAAGGAGGTGTCATCCACGGTGTGCTCGACAAAGTTCTCATAATAGGCCTTCAAACGATGCCCGTTCACCTTAAACTCTTGACCTATTTTGAAGCTACGAACTTGGACTGCACCATGAGGAAAAACGTTAGTAATAACAAAGGGTCCAATCCAACGTGAACGTAACTTACCCGGAAATAGACGAAGACGAGAATTAAACAACAACACTTTCTGTCCAACAGAGAAGGACTTGGTGCGAATCATCTTATCATGAAAGGCCTTCGTCTTTTCCTTGTAAAGGCGAGCATTCTCATAAGCTTCATTCCGTATCTCCTCAAGTTCATTCAATTGAAGCTTACGATGAATTCCCGCTGCATCCACATCCATGTTGAACTTCCTCACGACCCAATGAGCCTTGTGCTCCAACTCCACAGGTAAGTGACATGGCTTGCCATAAACAAGCCGAAAGGGGGACATTCCTATGGGTGTTTTGTAGGCGGTCCTATAAGCCCACAATGCATCTTCTAGCCTTAAGCTCCAATCTTTTCTTGTTGGACCCACTGTCTTCTCAAGAATCTGTTTTATCTCCCGATTCGACACCTCGGCTTGCCCGCTTGTTTGAGGATGATAGGGTGTGGACACCCTATGTGTAACGCTGTACTTCTTGAGCAAGGCCTCAATTGTACGATTACAGAAATGTGAGCCTCCATCACTTATAAGAACTCGAGGCATTCCGAACCTAGCAAAAATGTTAGACTTCACAAAATCTGCAACTACCTTGGAATCGTTAGTACGGGTGGCTTTTGCTTCCACCCATTTGGAAACATAATCCACCGCCAACAAGATATAGAGAAAACCATGTGATGAAGGAAAAGGACCCATAAAATCAATGCCCCACACATCAAATATTTCAACAGAAAGTATAGGGGTTTGTGGCATTTGATCCTTAGCATTTATATTACCCATTCTTTGACACCGATCACATGTAAGGCAAAACGTCCTAGCATCCCTAAAGATGGTTGGCCAATAAAACCCACATTCTAAGACTTTAAGGGCAGTACGTTGGGTGCCAAAATGTCCCCCACATGCATATGAATGACAAAATGTTAAAATAGATTGAAACTCAGATTCATTCACACAACGTCGGACAATCTGATCGGGACAAAATTTCCAAAGGTATGGGTCATCCCAAACATAAAACCTAGCATCCTTTCTAAGCTTATCACATTGATTCCTATTAAGTGTGCTAGGGGTATGTTTAGACACCAAAAAGTTCACCAAATCTGCGTACCAAGGCTCACTTACCTGGATAGACATTAATTGTTCATCGGGAAAGGTTTCAGAAATTGGCATTGCTTCCTCATGCACCATTCGGCTTAGGTGGTCAGCCACCACATTCTCCACGCCCTTCTTATCTCGAATCTCAATGTCAAACTCTTGTAGAAGCAACATCCATCGAATCAATCTAGGCTTGGCCTCCTTTTTCGTGAGCAAATATTTGAGAGCTGCATGATCAGTAAAAATAACAACTTTAGTACCAAGTAAGTAAGATCGGAACTTATCTAATGCAAAAACCACAGCAAGTAATTCTTTCTCAGTGGTTGAATAATTTAATTGAGCATCATTTAGTGTCCTAGAAGCATAATAGATAACGTGGGGTTGCTTGTTCTTTCGCTGTCCCAAAACAGCACCAATGGCATAGTCCGACGAATCACACATTAACTCGAATGGAAGGCTCCAATCTGGAGGTGTGATAATAGGAGCCGAAGTGAGAGCTTCCTTCAAGTGCTTGAATGCCGTGGAGCATGCTTCATCAAACTCGAAAACCACCTCTTTTTGAAGCAACCGGCATAGTGGCTGTGCAATCTTGGAGAAATCCTTAATGAAACGCCTATAAAAACCTGCATGGCCAAGAAACGAACGAACCTCTCTAACCGAAGTTGGAGAGGGTAAGTGGCGAACAAGGTCTACCTTAGATTTATCTACTTCAATGCCTTTTTCAGAAATGATATGGCCTAGAACAATACCTTGCTTAACCATGAAGTGGCATTTTTCCCAATTAAGTACAAGATTCGTTTCAACACAACGTTTCAAGATTAAAGTCAGATTATTCAAGCAATGATCAAATGAATTGCCAAACACGCTAAAATCATCCATGAATATCTCAATAATCTTCTCCACATAATCAGAGAATATACTCACCATGCATCGTTGAAACGTTGCCGGAGCATTGCACAAGCCAAATGGCATGCGTCTATATGCAAAAGTGCCAAAGGGGCACGTAAATGTTGTCTTCTCTTGGTCCTCCGGAGCGATCACAATCTGGTTATATCCGGAATATCCATCAAGAAAGCAATAAAATTCATAACCGGCTAACCTTTCCAACATTTGGTCGAGGAATGGTAATGGAAAGTGATCCTTCCTTGTCATGGCATTTAACTTCCTGTAATCAATGCAAACACGCCAACCAGTCACAACACGAGTGGGGACAAGCTCTTGTTCTTCATTCTTCACCACTGTGACGCCAGACTTCTTTGGAATAACCTGCACAGGTGACACCCAACGACTATCAGAAATAGGATATATAACACCACAATCAAGTAATTTTATAACCTCCTTTTTCACTACTTCCATCATAGGTGGATTAAGGCGACGTTGAGCTTCACGAGATGGCTTGGCTTCCTCCTCCAAAAGGATGCGATGCATGCACGTGGTGGGACTAATGCCTTTGATATCCGCCAAAGTCCATCCAATGGCAGATTTGTGCTCTTTTAACACCCTTATCAACTTGTCTTCTTCTTGAGCCGTGATTAAGTTTGAAATGATGACGGGTAGCGTTTGATCTTGGCCTAAGAACACATACTTCAAGTGACTAGGTAATGGCTTTAACTCAAGTGTAGGTGGCTGCACAGTTGATGGAAGTAACTTGTTAGTCAAAACCGAATCTAAAAGTGAGATTGGAGACTTACCAGAGTGGAAGGGCAATGACTCGAGGGCAGCGACCATTTCAAGTACTTCATCACAAGGGGGCACGGCAATATGGTCAGATTGCATGCCGTGGGTTGCCAAGACTCCCTCACACTTATTTCTTGTTCCTATGCCGTGGACTAAGGCTACCTCAAGTGCATCTTCGTTCATTTGATCCAAATGCACCTGTACCAAAGAATCAACAATATCAATAGCAAAACAAGAATGGTCCTCAATTGGATGTTTAATGGTTTCAGAAAGATTAAAATGAATAATGTCCCCATCAAACTCCATGGTCAATGTTCCCGTATACACATCAATCTTTGTTCTTGCTGTTTTCATGAAGGGACGGCCTAGCAAGATTGGCAATGATGGAGCATGGCTTGAATCCTCCATGTCTAAAACATAGAAATCTGCGGGGAAAATAAGGTGATTGACCTGCACTAAAACATCCTCAAGGACTCCCTTGGGATAAGCGTTAGAACGATCGGCCAATTGAATTATAACGCCATCTTGTTTTAACTCACCAAGGTTCATTGATGCATAAATGGAATAAGGCATGACATTTATGGATGCACCTAAATCAAGCATGGCATGTTCAAAACGATTATGTCCAATCAAACAAGGAATCGTGAAACTACCGGGGTCTTTGCACTTGGTAGGTAGTTTACGTTGCAAAACAGCGGACACATTCTCGCTTACCTTCACTACCTCTTTGTTTGCCCTTCTTCTCTTTGTATTGCATAGGTCCTTGAGGAATTTAGCATACTTTGGAACCTGTTTGATTGCATCAAGAAGCGGTATGTTCACTTGCACCTTCCGGAACGTTTCAAGAATGTCCTTCTCGCTTTCTTCCTTTTTTTCTTGCATGAACCTGCGAGGAAAAGGTACATTGGGTAGATTAGGACGTGAAGTACATGAATTTGAACTTAAATTACCTGATTTGGCCGAGTTAGGGTGATTGGGGGCCTGCGGCATTGGGTTTTTCACTCTTTCCGTGGGTGAGCTAGACACTTCCTTAGGTTGTGTCGTCTCTTCATCTACTTCCTGGGCAGATTTGGGATTGTTTGGCTCGGTCCCAACTTCTTTTCCACCCCTTAGGGTGATGGCCTTGGCGGATTCGAATCCTCCCTTTGGATTGACTGTGGTTGAGCTAGGAAGCTTTCCTTTATCTCTAATATGTCCAAGGAACTCAGAAATCTGCCCTATTTGTTTCTTCATATCCATCATCTCCTTCTCGTTATTTTCTATCCGGTTGTTTTGATTTTGCAACCCCTGCGAAATAGAGGTTAGTAATTGCATAGCTTGATTACTTTCCAAGGATGTACCTGAATGAGATGATGTCGAAGGTTGTTGGGATTGTTGGGGTGCATACGGCTTGGAATAAAAACCAGGGGGGTTTGGCCTAAATCCTCCTTGTTGGGCAGCTTGTTGTGGCTCCCTCCATTTGAAGTTTGGATGGTCCCTCCATCCGGCATTGTAAGTGTTCGAGTATGGGTTGTGTTGATTTTGTCCTTGGAAACCAATTGCATTGGCAGATTCCCACCCACCATTCTCGATTAGTTGAGGGCACTTGTCGGATGGATGCCCTTGAATTGAGCACACGCCACAAACTTGGTGTTCTTGTGCTTTTGGACCAATCACAAACTGAGAAACAAGAGAAGTAAGATTAGCAAGTTGTGATTGAATTTCAGAAATAGCACTCACCTCATTTACACTTTGTTGCCGTGGGGCTTCCCTTTGGCCCACTCCTTCATATTGTTGAGCGTTGAGCGCTCGGTTGGGTATGAGAATCTTGGCATCCCTTGGTGTTTTGTCCACCAATGCTCCTCCTGCTGAGGCATCAAGCATTTGACGTTCGATAGGAAGGAGGCCCTCATAGAAATATTGAAGGAGAAGTTCCTCCTTCATTTGATGTTGAGGACATGAAGCTACAAGGCCCTTGAAGCGCTCATGATAAGCCGGGAATGTCTCACCATGATTCTGTTGAATACCACTAATTTTCTTCCTGATAGGAGCATATTCATGCGACTTAATTAGCTTGTTCTCGTGCATTTATGTTGTGTTTACTTATCTATTTCAGTGTTTAAGGCCACTTTTGTATATTTTCAGATTATAAGGCCAAAGTGTGCAAGAAGATGCAAATTGGAGCCTTTTGGAGCGAAAGAGGAATGAATGAGTTGAAGACGTGAAGAAACGACGAATTCCTACTCCAACGATGAATTCTTACCAAAACGAGGAATCCTACTCAAACAAGCCACAATAATCTTGCAGCCGCACCCATCAACCATTCACCCTAATCTAATCCGCATTCACTCTTTTTCCCATTTCAATATTTTGCAGCCACCATATCCCATTTTTTATTACAACCTAATTATCCCATTCATTCATTTGTTTTATATTCAACCGCATATCCTATCATCTCATTCTTTATTCAGCCATATTTTCCCATATTTTCCATTCAAACCGTGCATTGCTAATATCCCATTTATATACCCTAAACCGTGTATTCTAACTCCATAACACTAAGCATCCATATCCCATTATTCTAACTCCATAACACTAAGCATCCATAGCCCATTATTCCATTTTTAATCATCCACTTTCCACTAACCCCATTAATTCCACCACCATAACCTAATTCACCATATTGCCGCACTTCCCTTTATTATCCCACCCAAAACCATGCATTCCACTAACCTATAACAAATCAGCCACTAACCCTAATGATTCATCCACCATTCCACCTAATTGTCCACTTCCCATTATAAAATCCTTCAAAAACCGTGCAGCACTTGAATAATGATATATATGCAGCCAATTCCCCATCAGCCGTGCCTTCTTTCAGACCTTATTCACTCAATAAGCCGTGCTTTTTCCCATCAATTTCAGCATTCCATAACCTAAAAACCGTGCAGCCATCTTCCATATACAATCCATCATACCAACCTTCCTCCATCACCTTACACACCTTCCTATACCACCAATCCTCCCTAAATCCATCCCCAACCCAAAATAACATCCAAATCATCCATTTAACCAATCTGCCGCAGAAGGAGAAGAGGAAAGAGGAGCTTCGACGCACACCAATTCACGTGGATTCGTTGGGCGTTCTAGGTGTAATCCATCCTTTGTTCTTTATGTTTAAATTCAATTTTATTTTTCTTGTTGCGAACATGAGAGGCTAAATCCCCCTAGTTAGCTAGGGGGTGATTCGAAACCATGGTTATACTTGCAATATGAATTGATTACTTTTGGTTGGGATTTCATGAATGTTGGATTCAATTTGTTTAACCGTTTGATTGATAACTTATTTATGAATGTTTATTAAGAATGCGCGCTTAATTTTCATGCATAAATATGACGCTAGAATATAAGTGAATTTCACCTAATCGTTATGAACTTATATTCACAAGTAGTGGAGGTTGCTTATAAACAATCGCGTTAAATGAATTCTTGGCACGAGTATCATGCTTTTCATAGTTACAAATGCCTTGTCGATGCTTATAATTTCCAAAGAACGTAATGATTCTAACTTGTATCTTTATCATGCTGTTCATATAGAGAACTTGTTAGGAATAATTTGTTTGCGATGCATATTCATCCAATTCAATGATTCTAGGGAAATTTGAAGGTTAATTTAAGCGGACCTAATTAACTTGGAGTGTCGAGTTCCATAATTTATCGAAAGACCAACTGAGAATCAATTTTGTATGCAAGTATAACATGTGTGGAGATGAACCCCTTGGCTATTCCATCATCCATATTTTCATCTCATTCATATTTACGTTTTGCCTTTAATTACAATTTGTCCATTTAATTTAATATTGTCCAAACACAATCCCCCCTTTACTTTATTGTCAAATTAGTTAGAAATCAATTTAGTTTAGTGTTTTATATTGTTTTTACGTTTTTGAGTCAAAAATCCAAGTGATTAACAATCCCTCCTAATCCCCGGTCCAGAAAGATCCCTACTTATACTTATACTACAATTGACAAAAAGAGGGTTTAATTTGTGTGCGTATAAATCTCGCATCACTTTCGTAGGAGAATCACTCTCGAAGTAGGGAAGAATTTCTCCAAGAAAGCACGCTTCATACTCTCCCACGAAGTCACAGTTCCCGGGGCTAGTTCATAGAGCCAATCTTTGGCCTTGTCCATAAGTGAAAAGGGAAAGGCCTTCATCTTCAATATACTCCCATCCATAGTGACGGGGGTCATGCTCGAACAAACCACCTCGAACTCCTTCAAGTGTTTGTTGGGGTCTTCCATAGACAAGCCATGGAACTTCGGAATATGGTGTAACAAACTGGATTTGAGTTCAAACACCTCAGTCGTCCCCTCTGCAGCCGTGGGGTATTGGATACAAAGAGGCAATGCATTATCCAAACCCGAGGCCGAAAGCTCCTTGATGGTTCTATTATCTGCTACCATGGCTTGTTCTTCTTCAAAAATCTGATCAGTGGGCTTTTCTTCTACACCTACTTCGTCCTCTTCAAGCCCAGGTTGTGGTGGCTCTTGTTGACTCCTCGTTCTCCTCAAAGTGCGTTCAAAATCACCGTCAAAGTCGGAGATGTTCTCTATAATAGGCCGAGAGCTACGAGTCATACACAGTACCTGAAAAACAAGAAAACAAACAAACTAAGAATCTGAAATAAGAATGCACGAAAAACAAAAAAAAAAAAAAAAAATAAACATAAAGACAAAGGATTAGCAAAGTTGCTAATCCCCGGCAACGGCGCCAAAATTTGATGCGAGATTTACTTGACACTCAAATTAAACCCTCTTTTGACAATTGTAGTAGAATGGATAAGTGAGGGATCGTTCTAGACCGGGGATTAGGAGGGCTTGCTAAAACCTTCTAAATTGACTTAAGAACGTAAAAACAATATAAAACACTAAACTAGACTCAAAGAATGCAAAACTAAAATTTAAAACATTAAGACAAACCAAAAGACTCAAAACTAATTTTGGACGAATTTAAGATTATGGCTTGATTCAAAATACTTTAAAACATAAACTAAACAGATTCTAAGCACTAAAGAACAAGAAAGTAAAAGGGGGGGGGAAAAAGTTTTGATTTGACGAAAATTGAAATAACAAAACAAAGTAACAGACTAAGCGGAATGTAAATATGAATTTGTGATGGAATGAATGGAATGAAGGCTAGCTAAGGGGTTCTTCTCCACACATGTTATACTTGCATACGAGATTGATTCTCAGTTGGTCTTTCGATAAATTATGAAACTCAACACTCCGGATTAATTAGGTCTGCTTAAATTAACCGTCAAGTTTTCCTTAAGTTAATGAATTGGATGGGTTTGCGCAACGCAATTCACAACATTCTCCAAAAGTCCTTTACGTGAACAGCACAATAAAGATACAATCAAAGATCATTAAGCATTATGAAAACTATAAGTGTTGACGAGACATTCGTTACTATGATGAGCATGAAACTCATGCCAAGAATTCATTTAACGCAATTGTTTATAAGCAACCTCCACTACTTGTGAATATAAGTTCATAACGATTAGGTGAAATTCACTTATATTCTAGCGTCATATTTATGCATGAAAATTAAGCGCGCATTCTTAATAAACATTCATAAATAAGTTATCAATCAAACGGTTAAACAAATTGAATCCACAACTTATGAAATTCCAACGAAAGTTAATCAATTCATATTGCAAATATAAACATAGTTTCGAATCACCCCCTAGCTAAAGGGGGTTTAGTTCCTCATAACTTTGAAATCAAAGAAACACCTAAACATTCCAACAACTCAAAACTTGAATTGTATGAACGTTTAAGCACTCTTCTCTTCCATTCCTTATACGTACAAAACAAAGAGAATTAAAATGAAACTTTGAAATCAAATAAACACCTAAACATTCCAACAACTCAAAACTTGAATTGTATGAACGTTTAGGCACTCTTCTCTTCCTCGTTGTTGTAGCACAAGGTTTAAGGATAGGTTGTGTGATGGTATGAAGTGTTTTTGAGGGATGGGAAGTGGTTGGATAGTGGCTGCAATGGAGGAGAAAAACTGCACAGAAATGGAAGGGGAAGTGTTTGTGTATTGCAATGGAAAATGAGATGATTTGGTGAATGGAATGCAAGGGTATTTATAGGAGGAGTGGAGATGTGAATGGATGTTTGTTTAATGTGTTTGTGGCTGCAATGATGAAGAGTTAGAGCTGGAAATGAATGGGCAGCTGGAAAGGTAATGAAATGCACGGCAATGAGTGTGAATGCATGCTGTTTTGTGTGTGAATGCATGTTGGAATTGTATAAGGAAGCTAGAAAGGTAATGAAATGTACGGCACAAAATGGTTGTTGGTGTGTGAATGCATTTGTTAAATGATTTAAAGTGTAAGTGGGTGAATATGTAGCTGAAAATGCATGTGAATGCATGCTGAAATTGTAGGGAACTCACGGCAAGGAATTGTTGTTGGTGTGTGAATGCATGTGTGTTAGGTGTAAATGTGTGTGAATACATGTGTGTTAGGTGTAAATGTGTGTGAATGCATGTGTGTTAGGTGGAATGAAGGGGAAGTCACGGCATTTACTCATTGTTTGTGTAAATGTGTGTGAATGCATGTGTGAGAATGTGATGAAAATGCATGTGATGCATGTCAAAGGGCTTTGTTTATGTGTTGGCATGGGAATTTCTGGTTCTAAGGCTTTGTTTGATTGGGCTAGGCCCTTTGTTTTATGTTCTAAAGTGCACACAAAGCTTCAATTTTGTCCAACACTTTGGCTCCAAGCATAAGCTATCCATTCTTGGCCCAAAAATGCTCCAAAAGGCTCCAAAATGCACTTCTTTGCTCCTTTAGCCCTTAGAACCTGAAATTATACGAAAATGATTTAAAACACTTAAAGAACTAAGAAACAACAACATAAATGCACGAAAACAAGCTAAGTAAGTCGCCTAAATATGCTCCTATCAAACCTCTACACGATGTCATTACCGAAGTCAACCTTCCAGAAACTTGTTCGAGTAATTGGTATGCCTAACTATTCATAAGTATTGCTTGTAGTTCTCATTTGGAAGTTTTATCAAACTCAGGGGGAATGTCCAGAAGTATATTCACTTGATCTTAATGTATTCTTTTTCCCTACGATTAGGAGCATTTTTCCCACTGGATTTGTGCTACCTAACTAGGTTCTGGTGAGACACCCATCTTGGGCTGATCATACCCTTGTGAGCTCTTCTACTTGCATTCATAAGATGTATAGTTTTGACTTAATGCAACTTCTCACTTTTCTCCTTAGCCTATGGGTTTTTCTCCCACCTTTGTGAGTTTTACCTTTTATGCATTCTTCCGTTGATTTGAGACTCGTATTCGCTCATTGTGCCGACAATTTCATCAATTGTACTTACTTCATCGCTAAAGACCTGATGCGCCATTTAGTTGAGTATTTACACACTCAAGGGGGAGTGTTGCGGTCTTATTAGATTAGGAATGTGATTGTGTAAATCTTAGTGTATCTAGGGATATCTTTGAATATTCCTCTTAGTAGTTAATATCCTATTAGAGTTGTAATCCTAAAAGGGTAAGGAATTAGCCTTCCTTACTACTGTAAATAAAGGCATAATGGGGTGGAATAGAACACACCTCACAATTACGCATCTCTTTTTTCTCTCTCTATGCTGCACTTTCTCTCTCTTTCTAGCCTCCATAATTGTTCACTAAATTATGTCTACAACATTTCCCACTTATTTTAATTTTTTTGGTGGAATAAAAAGATAAACAAAATGTTTAGGAATTAAATTGTATTGAAGAAGTAATTAATGTAGGATGATAATTAGTTGCATGAAATAAAGGAGATAGGAAAGGGATCATCTCGGGATCTCTTCCACCAAATCCACCAAATCAAGGGATCTGGACCCTTAAAATTTGATTCAACGGCTAAAATTATTATATCTTTTAAAGGGGACCCCTATTTATAGCCGTTGAATCAAATTTCAAGGACCCGGATCTTTTGATATGGTGGATTTGATGGAAGGGATCCGAAAGGGATCCCTTCTCAAGGAGTTAAACACTCAATTAAATTCTTATTTATAATAAAATAATCTAAAATGGTGATGTGGAAATAACTCAAGACTTCGATAAAAAGTTTAAAAGACAGTTTTTACCAAGAAAATGTCACGATTAAGAATTAGAACCTAACTTTTCCTATTATTTATTTATTTTTGCATAACTTTCCTTGTTGACGAAGTCAACTTGACCACTACTAGCTGACAAACGACTATCTGTCATTGCCATTTGTTTCTATCTCAGAGTCCTCATTGACCGCATTGACCAAATTTGTTATCCCATATGTCACATGGATCCATCAGAAATAAGTAGTTGGGGACGAAATTATGTTTAGCTGGTGCGGCCCGCAGCGTCAAATATTGAAATTATGAACGGGTCATCGTCGACTTGCGAATGCGTGTCTTCATTTTCTAGCACGGAAACGACGAGGATTTTTACTTTTTCTTTCCTTCAAGTCTTGCATTCACATTTCATAATCGAAAACTCGTGATTTGACCTCCTACTTGGTAGCATCTTATTGGTCACGTTTCTCTTCTTTTGCTTTTTGGTTTTGTTGTCGGTAGAAGTGAAACTTGAGTTACGAAAAATCAGACACTTAATTGCTAACAGGAGAATAAGTACTCGTAATTGCTTTCGTGATAAGCCTTTTGCATTCATTATTCCAATAAAGAATGTGAGTGGTTTTGATTAAAAAAAAATGTGGGTGACAATGTCATCACATCTTTTGACAATAGAAGTTGCATCAGGACTAAAATGTACATCAACTTGCCCCAAATCAAAGAATAATCACCTCATAATCTATTTCGGTTATCACAGATAAAAAATGTGCATCAACTCCAGCATATCATGTTGCACCACTATTCTCGAAAGTGGGTAAATATGAGACTAAGTTATGAAATAAAAGTTATTAAGTAAAGGTTATGAGTGGTTATGTTTCAGTTTACGAGAGTTAAACTTAAGTCGAACGAAATTGAACTACACATTTGTGGATCACTTTTGCACGTTGGTTATCAATTGTTATATCTGAAAGAAGTTAAGGTTCCATCATAAAACCAATTAGCAATATAGGGAGTAGTCTAATCTCATATAAGCTCATGCAAGATCTCTTCTCTCATCAATGTGAGATTCATTTTCAACATGCTCCTTCACGTGTGGCGAATTTTCAAGACTAACATGTGGACAGCATAACAAAGTGGCGTTGAGAGCGTGTGGTCGTTTGGCTTCACACGCGGGCTAACGTTATTCTAATACCATGAAGAAAGTTGAAGTTCCACTATAAAACCAATTAGCAATATAATCGAAAAGTAGCTCAATCTCTTATAAATCTATTCAAAGTCCTTTATCTTATCGATGTAAGACTCATTCTCAACAATATCTTCGTAACCGTATGCAATATTTTATCAATTTTGAAGATTACAAGCAATTGCGTTGAAAAAAAAAAAAAAAAAAAAAACTCTTAAGAAATCCCTTCTAGTAACACAATGGCGCGTCCGTTTTTTGGGATAATCTTTTACTTGTCCTCAAACCATAAAGCTGAATAAGTGACAACGGCTGTATATAAGCCTCACACGGCATTCGAAAAAAATAGTAAAGCCACCCATCTTCCCAATTTATTAGAGAGAGAGAGGAGAGGGAGAGAGATGGGCAGCTTTACCATTTCCAAGTTGGCGATGGCCACGGTGGTTGTGTTGTTAGGCATGGCAAGTTTGGTCGGACCGTCAGCCGGTCAAACGCCGCCTGCTTGTGCTCAGGACCTGGTGCCCTGCGGTGCCTACCTCAAGAACACAGCTCAGCCAGCTGCCAACTGCTGCACCGCCATCAAGCAGGCGGTGGCCACCCAGTTTACGTGTCTCTGCAACCTCTTTTTCACTCCCGGACTCCTTGAGACTTTTGGCGGCAACGCCACTTCCGGTCTCAGAATCGCCACCGCTTGCGGCGAATCAATGAATACCGCCAAATGCAAAGGTACTATTGCTCAGTTCGCCATTTGTTTAATTTGGATTTTCTCAACTCGCCCGTTTCAGATCTTGAACTAATATGTTTTTGTGGTTTGATTTTGGCAGCTGCCATAGGTGCTCCTACACCAGGATCCACACCTGGAACCCCTGGTACCAAACTTTTCTCTTTCATATTATCATAGTTACAAAAATTGTTTTATATCAATATTTAAATTTCAAAATTCAATTGGGTAATTTAAAATTCTGGTAGCAGAGATGGGATTTGTATTTAATCGCTAATAATCTTGTGTGTTTAAAACTGAGATCATAAACTGCTCTAAGGCATCCCTATACAACTAGGTCTGATGATCGGATCGGAATTTCTGAACGGATTCGGAAATATTAAATAAATTCCGATTCCTATCCAGTTTTTTTTTTTAAGATTTTGGAATTTCAGTTACGAATTTGAACCGGAGGAAATATTTAAGAATATTTTAACCCAAAATTAGTCGTAATCAGATATTGCTATCAAAGTTTCACCCCTGTCATACACCAACTAATTTTTCGATATGTTAATAGCGGTTTGAATTCAAAGTCAATGATAATTATGAGTGTTGAGAGAGAGTTTTTGTTTGGTCTGTCTCGGTTGCTAAGTTTGTTTTTTTTATTCAACAAGTATCGTTTATAACACTTAAATTTATAACTTTTTTCATCTAATGATAAATGTCATTAGATAACATAATTATTAGAGTAAGAATGTTATACATACAATTAAAATATAACTTTTTTCATCTAATGATAAATGTCATTAGATAACATAATCATTAGAGTAAGAATGTTATACATACAATTAAAATATCGTAAAAAATATTTATTTATATGACACGACTATACTTTTACTTCACATGCCACGGAAGATGGCATTATTTTGAAAGTTACTCTACCTAGCCCTGTTTTACAAACTTTTATGTTTTGTAATGAGTGGTGGCTGAGGTCTAACTCTAAGTGCACTTCACCTGGACGTGCCATGTGTTTCAGTGTAATTTGTTAACTTTTGTTGGTGCCTCCAAGTTTGACTGCCCTGTTGAAATTTCAGAAGCAAGAAAATATATGTATATATATTCTTAGTTTTTTTAACTTCTAATATTTTTAATGTCCATATGATGCCAGATTGACACGTGGAACTTAAAATTATGATTTTAAGTATTAAACTTGGACAAAAAACTTGATATATGAAATGTTAAAAATCCAAAAAACTTCAAAGTAATAAATTGATATTTAACCTTATATTTTTATTTTCCACATCTTTTGGAATGTTTCTTGGGCATCAATCAAGAGTCAAACGGTAATGTCATCATACCTTTTCATTGAGTTGAAAATAAAAAAATCTTATAAATTTTTAGCAGTTAGCCAAGTCGTAAATTTAATGTGAAATCTAGCATATGATGTTATAATATTGTGATTAATGTTTGTAGGAACACCGGGAAATGACGGTAGCGGTTCCGGCAAGGTTGAGTGGACTGGATTTTCTGCTCTGCTCTTATTATGGGCTTCTGTCATGTCATATTAGTCCTTGTTCATCAACTTATTTGAGTATATTACTCGGGGTCACGATGAATTCACAGATTTGGAGATGTGTTATTTGATTCGTGTCGCTTCAGATTAATTTTTTCGAATAGTATTTTACTTTTTTACCTTGGATCATATATGTTGGTCATTTTCTTACTCCTCTTACGTTGTCATTGTTTTTTTGTGGTGCTTTGAATCTTTGTAGACTTGGAAGAACTGGGGTGAGCATTGTTCTACTCTGACATTCATACACTGTTCTAAAAATTTCCGTCTAGCACCACAGCTGATCACCGCCTTGATTAATCACTAAGCGTCACCATCCCGATTAATCACTAGATGTTTGAAAATTAAGAAATGACGCCTATAATTGCTTAGGCACCCTCCATAACCAGCCTAGGTTGCAACTCTCATTTAGATAGAAAATAGATAAATTTTATTTTGCATTTTATTTATTTTTCATAAATTATAAAAGACTTGTTAAACACATAGATTGTCACATCCCGGCCCAGACCCCCATCACATCCCGAGCTCGACTCCACCGTAACATGATATTGTGCACTTTGGGCCCCAACCACGCCCTCACGGTTTTGTTTCTGGAAATTCAGACGAGAACTTCTCAGTGGTCACCCATCCTAGGATTGCTCTCGCGCGAACTCGCTTAACTTCGAAGTTCCGATAGAACCCGAAGCCAGTGAGCTTTCAAAAGGCCTCATGCTAGGTAGAGATGAGAATATACATATAAGGCTTAAATGATCCACTCCCTTGGGCAATGTGTGATGTTACAATCCACCCCCCTTAGGGGGCCTGACGTCCTCATCGACACACTTCCGTCCAGGGATTGGCTCTGATACCAAATTGTCACATCCCGGCCCAAGCCCCCATCACATCCCGGACTTGACTTCACTGTAGCATGATATTGTCCGCTTTGGGCCCCGACCACGCCCTCACGGTTTTGTTTCTGGGAACTCATATGAGAACTTCCTAATGAGTCACCCATCCTAGGATTTCTTTTGCGCGAACTCGCTTAACTTCGGAGTTCTGATGGAACCCGAAGCCAGTGAGCTCCCAAAAGGCCTCGTGCTAGGTAGAGATGGGAATATACATATAAGGCTTAAAGGATCCACTCCTCTGGGCGATGTGTGATGTTACATAGATGAACACACATTATATGTTTGTTCCTTATGTTTTCATTATGTTCTAATATTTTATAATATATTTGTCATTCTATTTCTTAGTTTATATATCCTAAACAAATTATGTTTTTTTTTTTAATAAATGATAATATTTATGCTAAAGGAGTGAGACAGTAGGCTAAGCCTTACAATAAGTTTGCCATAATAATATGGTTCAATTTTGCATTTGGCGAGAATCGAACCTAACAACTCTCGCATACTCGCATACAAGTGAAAAAGAATACCACTAGATTGTAGTACTAAGTGGTTAAAATTATGTAGTTTTTAAATATCACCAAACACTTATTTATACGATATTTAGTTAATTTACTTAAATCCGTCTAGGCCCCCACCTAGCTGCCTAGGGACTAGGCCCCAATCCGCTGCCCAGCTAATGCCTAAGCTCTTTTAGAACCTTGCATTCATGTGATTTCAGGAAACCACATTCTATTATGTCATTTATAAAGTAGGGATCTAAACCAAACACGTCGCGTTTAGAGTTGAACAAGTTCTTATATATCTTTATTATTCTG
Organism: Pyrus x bretschneideri; assembly: GCF_019419815.1. Classification (NCBI taxonomy): domain Eukaryota; kingdom Viridiplantae; phylum Streptophyta; class Magnoliopsida; order Rosales; family Rosaceae; genus Pyrus; species Pyrus x bretschneideri. The sequence goes on from NW_025999504.1 coordinate 162,153, forward strand.
TAATTGTAGTTTATGAGATTAAATCTCTAAAAATAGATACAGATAACCTTCCTTTCTCAAGTGGAGACTGATATTCTTTTCTACCAGAATATGGCCTTCCCCTTCTTTTAGAATTTGGACTATCCGACCTCTCTCTTTTAAGCTGTTCTTAGCCATCTATATAGAAAATGGCATTACTTAAATGGTTTGTCAAGAAATATGGATGCTATTGGAAATGACTTGACTACTTGATCCATGTTAAAAATTTTACGAAATGAGCATAAATTCTTAGTAGTTCACACACGAAATTGGTGTGATCATCTTTGTTTTTCAAGTTTAAACGTCTCTTTGGCTTATCTTGACACACTCCGAACCGGAATGTTCACTTGGACTTTAAATCGAGCTGTGCTGGCTGACATCAGAAAGGTGACAAAGCCATAAAGTGTAGTGATGTGAAAAATGTGAGTAAATTTAAACCAGAAGTGCCTAAATGGAAGAGTGCGCATGTGAGCGGAAATGAACCTATTTCACACGTGATGCTAGAGCATAAGTAAAGTACAGTTGTTGACCCTAAAAACTACCTAGCCTACGTGTTGCGCAGGCTGAGTAATTAATAAGGTAACTACGTCATTCGGTCAAATGCAGGGTGTGCTCACTCGTCGATCGAACTTGGTCAGGGAGTAAAATGAATGTTGATGTTTGTGTTGGATGTGCTGCTAACTTCTGCGTCTTGCGAGTGCGGCTGAAGGAGGAACTCGTCTGGGCCTTTGGGTTCTAGAGCCTGAAGACAAGGTTGCTAGTTTCTTCTAAGTTCACGAATCGTCGACGCTGGGTTCGGCCTCAGTAATTATATTTGTGAGAATATAAGTACGCCGAACTAGTACCAGATTGTACGGACACAAATACTCAAAAAAAGATAAGTGTCTTGATTGTAAATGTGGTTCAGCCGTCGCAATGCCGAACTCTAAAATGTGCTTACGAATATCCAATCATAAAATAAACTCAGCTTTCAATGTGCCAAGCATGGTAACACCTCACTCCGCCAAGAAGGCTGATAAAATGACCTCTTCCAACAAGGACTCAGAAATCCTCGTTGATCGAGACTTGGATAGAAAACCAGTCAATCTCAAAGTAGTGTTGTTTATCCAAACTGAAGATGTTGTCAGTTGCCTTCACATTGTTGTTTATCCAAACTAAAGATGTCTTGGCGGGGAAAAAGAAAATAAAAATCTCAAGTTGTTTGAGAGGTTTGCGCATGTCAGTTGTGTGTTGAATTGGAAGGCCCATTTTTCGCATTACTGATGCTTCTGTATTTATATAACATATTTACCTTGGCATAGTCTGACAATTTTGTGGAGCTCATTTGCAACTCAAACTAGCGAAACTGATCTGTGCCATAGGAGACACAACCAATTTTTGTGTAGAGTCTATAGATGCGTGTGAGTGTTATCACTAGAAACCTTTAGGAGACACAACTCCTACTAAGGACACCAAGAGGTTTAAAGGCTTGTTACACATGTTGACTGCAATTGTTCAGCCATCGAAAATGGTATAGTTAGATTTTTTTTTTTAGTTTGTTTGTTTTTAGTTTTAGTTTTGCTCTAGCATTAGCAAAAATCAAGTTTCGGTGTATTTGATAACTCGTATATTTCATACATTTATATCATCTATTCCTAGTCTCTTTGTGATATTTATTAGTTAAACTGCTTAAGTTTTATCCTCTTTTATGTTGGTGTGCAGTTAATCATATTGTAGAGTCCATTTTAGGGAAAATGAGGCAAAATGGTGCTAAAAGTGGAAATTAAATACGAATGCTAATGTTGAGAGGGAATCAAAAGGAGATAATTGAAGATGGTGCTGAGTTGAGGTCTAATTAATCTTTAAAGATGAATTTGGCCATTTAGAAGACCAATAACAGAAAAAGAAAAATGTGCAAGATAAAGGCTTAATTATTAGGATATTTTGACATTCTGTACACAATAAGAACCAAACCTCGTTCACGCTTGGAAGCCCAAAGGTTAACGGCGTCTTCTCCAATGACAGAGGACTCCAATCGTCATTCTCCCTCCCGCTCACACTACCTCTCCCTCTTCCTCTCCCTCTGTCTCTCCCTTCCTCTCTCTCTCTCTCTCTCTCTCTCTCTTTCCTCTCTCTCTCTCACAGACTACCTCTCCTTGCTCAAACAACCATCAACCCAGAGTGGCAATGGCAAGCTTCGAGCAACAACGACGAGCTGTAAAATTGAATAGAAAAGCTAGACAATCTTGAAAAACAAGGAATCAGGTATGTTTTCGAAGAATGACATCTTACTTTTTCTCCATTCTCAATTTTTAGGTTCAATTTTTATGATGTGAGCAGGGTTTTCTCTTAGTAGGATTTGCTCTCGTCATTGTTAAATTTGTTCGAATTATTTAAAAATTGAATTCAATTTTTTCAAATCTCCTTTTTCTTTTCAATTCCAATGGAACCGAATGATCCATTCTCTGATGTATTATTCGATAGTAGGCTATTTTCATCCCTTCTGTTATTGTTCTTGGTGTTGGTATATCAGGGATTGCAGTGTTGCACGAATTCTGGGTTTTTTTGGGTTTTATTTTTTATATTTTTGAGTATGTTTTCTTTTTTGTGTTTGAATGCAAGTAGGTTGAAGAGCTGCATAAAGGACAGCCATAAGGGCAAAGCCATACAAAGCAAAGTTTCCAACACCGTGATGTCAACCATCTGTGAGTATTAGCTTCCATTTTCCATTTTCATGCCTCTTGATTGGTTTTACAATTTGGTCACTTTTTTAAGATGTATTGTGTTCCATTTTTTCTGGGAGTTATCAAGATTCTAGTAATCAACTTGTTCCATTCAATGACGGCCATATAATGAAAGGTATTGTGTTCATATGTTTTCCAAAATATCTCGAATCTCATAATCTGTGGGTCATTTGTGTGCAAGATGTTCATTACGAGGACAAGGAATTGAGAGAAGCACAAGCTCCTCCTAGCTATCACTGACACGTCTCAGATGCCTAGAGTGGAAGGAGTTGATGTCTCTATCTGATATAAATAATGTCTCTGTATATGCTAATGACTATGGTCTAATATGGACATAGATTGTTTCTCAAATTGGTATGAAAGGGTAAAACAATATGTGAGATTCGTCTTAGTCTCATTTATAATTTTGGGTTGGAATCTATAAATCCGTAACGAGCAAGATACTTTTGTTTTGTATTTGTATATTTTGATAGCCTCTTTCAAATCCTCTCTATAAGTCAAACAAAGTTTACTACCTTATGTGTTCTGAAGGAAAACATTTTTGTTTTCATGTACATCTGAAAGTGTCTTTCTCCTTTTTTTTAGTTTTACTTAATTAGGACATTGTCATTTGTGTATCGGGTCAGAGTGTATATGTATTGATGCAGAGTTACATTGAGACACCTACAAAGGAATACATGAGAAAATCAGCATATGAAACCAGTTTGGCTCCTTAGTAGTACATGAAAAATAAGACATTTAGTGAAAGGAAATTTTGTCGTTTGATGAACAAAAACCAAAGTAACAATAGCAATCTCCAAAATTATCACCAAAGTAGCACTTGACTTGTGATATCCCTTCAGTTACTTGTTTAATAGAGTACAAGTTCAACAAAACGATTACAACATCTTCTCCAATTCAATAGAAATTGACTCCATGGTCTCTATTAGGGCCGGGTTCGGTTCAAAACGGTTTGGTTTTTTGCCAAAATCGGTTCGGTTCATTTTTTTTTGGTTTTTTTTCGGTTCGGTTTTTTTCGGTTTCGGTTTTTTCTGATTCTGTTTTGGTTTTTTTTGGTTTTTTATTTTTATTTTTAAATGATGTAAATGGAAGGAACCTACCTATCAACCTCCCAGTTCTCATATATCAGAAAATTGAGAGCCTCAAAATCCTGAATATATTCAAGTAATTCAACTACTTGTGATCAAGCAGAACGAATTCAATTTTTCAAAAGTTAAGCAAATACATAAACATATATTCTTCGAGGAAATGTACATCGCCAGGATTCAAAATTCAAAAACTTTAAAATTTACAAAATCATGAAATAACTCAACAAATTAATTGATCGATGCAAATTGAAAAAAAAAAAAAAGCAATTGGGTTCTTCTAAATACCATAATCGTACTTCAATAACGCATGCCCAGTGCCCACATTCAAATTCATAGTCAAGTCCACAACAGATCTAGAAAATTCCAAAACATATTCAGAGAAAAATACGAACTTTTTCACCTTAAATTACATAAATTTCAAATGGGTAACCATACAATTAAAAACCTATGAACTGACAAATAAATAAAACCACAACCTTTGTTGCAGCGATATCGCCATGATCGTCGCAAGCTCTTTCAATTCCTCTTTTCGTCGGATCTCGAAAAGGGTGAGGGAAAATCATGGTTTGGAAGAAGGAATCCGCGAGGAGGACAAGAGAAGACTGGAGAGAGAGTGATTTGGAGGAAGAGAGGAAGGAGAGGGAGAGGGAGGGAGGGAGAGAGAGAGAGAGAGAACGAGAGGAAGCAAAGGCAAAGAGGAAGCAGCGGACAGAACAGAGAGGTGTTTGGGATTTGAAATGAAATGGGAGTGAGACAGTTAGGGTTTGTAAAGTTAAGAAATTTTATAAAGCATTAAACATAAGAAACCCATAAATAAATTACTGGTACAATTATAACAACACAAAGCCTACAGTCAAGTTGGCTTGCAACAACCAACCCCAACTCGCGGGGAAAGGGTTCAAACCCTGACGGCAACATGCATTTTTTAGTATTTATATATAATTTTTTTTTTCGGTTCGGTTCTGTCCGATTCGGTTTCCAAACCTCAAAAACCGAAACCGAACCAGCCAAATTCGGTTCGGTTCGGTTTGGTAGTTTCGGTTTTGTTTTTTTCGACCTCGGTCCGGTTTGGTTTTGGGTTTTTTTCGGTTTTCGGTTTTTTGAACCTACCCCTAGTCTCTATCTTCTCATTTTCTAGGACCCTTGTTTGCACTGTTACTTTGTGAAAGGCTATGATGGTGCGTCATAACTTCCTATAAATTACCAAACAAATTATTTTATATAAAATCATTCCTAAAAACAATACAATATAATACTTCTTAGATTATACTAGTTACCTGGAAATGTTGAATAAGAGGAATGCTATTATGAGATTTTTGAAATGGACAAAAAAATGGTACTTGAGTTCCATTCTCAATACATGATCCCTATAATAGTGAAATATATAAACATGTCATAATAGGAAAATTATACATATATAAACAGAAATCATTTGGACGAATATAACAGTAATTAAATTATACTAGTTACCTGAAGCTGAAGAAGTTGCTGATTAGTGAAAGGCATGCTTCCGTGCTAATTAGTTGCACTTATATTTGTGCTTGGAAATGATACTTGGGTTCCAACATTCATATAGGTCCCTGCTAAAAACATGATTTTTTTATATGGAGTTTCTTTTTATAAAACAATGAACAAAATAAAATTAAATATGATAATGATATCTTACTTAAGTTAGCACATTGAACATAGGATATCCATGTCGAATAACCTGTTGCTCATTTGAATTGCCACTAAAGGGAGCACAATCTTGTTATATTCATAATGAAAAGAAACAATTCCTAAATGAAAACAGAATCCACATAACTGGGCATAATGATATATAATTTATAACATATTTATGATGAATTACAACATGTACTTTCAAGTGGGTGACTTTTCCTGTTGAAGATTTGGTGGCTTTTGTTTGTGGCTTCCCACGCCTTCCAAGCGGGTCTTTGCATCTACTACGCGGACGTCCAACAATAGTTTTTCTTTTAACTTCGCGTGCTATGACCTCACACTTGTCATCAAGTTGTATCATTTCCTTATGCTCGCTTGCACCACTTTCAACATCAAAAGCTTGACATTTTTGTTTACTTGCTACACTTTCACCATCTAAAATTTGACCCTCTTGCTCAATTGCTCCACTTTTTTGTACTGAAACTTGACCTTCTGATGTTTTATTAGTACATGTATTTCTTGACAATTTTTTTTTTTTCATTTCTTCCAAACCTTTTAGCATATCAACTAAACAGTCATGAGCATATGTTGTGAATTTCTCATGTTCAACTGTTAAGGATGCTATCTCACAAAAATTATGACACAAATGGCTGTAACGCCTCCCCATAGACTCCTTAGCATGGCCATTACCCTCACCTCCACGATAATTAGTTATGCTTCAACCCTTTGCATCTCTTGTCCATTACTTTAAAAATGTAATCATGCGGGATTCTTTTCACATTCTTCTTGTCTAACACTTTTAATGCACGACAACATAAAATCCCAACAAAGCTGAACTTCATGCAACTACATGTGATTCCTTCTATTAAAGCTTTAAATTTGACAAAATGCTCTTGAGGTTTGCCATTATAAGTTACCTTGTACTCATATATCATCCCAGACTTGCTAACTTTGTATATATTGTAATTCAGGATACACATGTACTCCTTTTGGAATAGTCTATAAACTTCTGGGGCATAAATCTCCGCTGCATGTCGCAACATCTCAACATTAATTAATAACATGGGTGTGTTTGCATCATCTTCGAGCTTTATTTCATTCGAGCAAGGCTCAGGGAAAAGTAGGAGGTCGTGAGTAGTATTTTCACAAGTTGTAGGCATTCCATTGCTCGTCGATCATTTTGTCATCCATAGTGGTAAGGGTGTAGTTAGCCTTGTCATCCGCTCTGCTAACTTTGTACATACCTTCTCAGATAGGATTCATCTTTTTGGAGCCTTCTCTTGAGGCATTGATGAATACTTTTCTTAAGACCAGATCTCTAGGCTGAAACTGCTGAATCTTTGCCTCTTTGTTGTAGCTGGAGAGGAGCTGCTGCTGGTATGCTGCAATGGGGATGATGACCTTCTAGCATTCCTTATCTACCAGATCTAGATTTGTGGACATTTTCTTTCTATTCTGCTTCAAAGATGGCAATATAGTGCTGATGTGTTGGCATAATGACATTGGGAGTGATGATTACTTTTGAACCAAATGCCAAGAAGAAATTAGTTTAATCGGTTGCTCGTCGCTTGGTTGTGTGGTATGCCTATAATACACCAGGAAGTTCGTCTGGTCACTTCCCATACTTGTCTGTGAGGGATTTCTTGAGGTAGTCCAGGATTGTCTTGTTGCATGTTTCTGAAGGAAGATTTGTGAAAAACATGTTCATTTAAGCAACATCAATAGCATGCAATTAACAATTAAAGGCGGAATCATGCTTGTATGCACTTAAAACAAAACATTTACCCATGAAATTCAAAGCCTAGTAGATAGGTGAACCAAGACTCAACTCAAAACAAAGTGAGTTGAGAAATCAATACCTTTGTAGATTCCTCTTTGCATAAGCAAAGGCTAATCACCCAAAGAGAGGGCTTTCATTCCTTGCATCTTAGATCCATGGATTTGGATGGATGAAAAGGTTTCTCCAAGTTCCCAAAATTGAGAACCTCTAATGATTCATCACCAAGGCATAATGAATAAGAAATGAGTGACCTTGGAGGAGTTTGATTGCTAGATGATCCCTCCAAGGTGGCCTAAATTTTAGAGAGAAAGGAGAGCTTATGTTCTCATCCTTTCCCCAAAAATTACCATATGTAAATTTTAGGCTATAAAGTCCTTTATATAGTCCCTTCAAATAAGTGACCTAATGGACCAAAAGCCCTATTCTTCTAACATGGCAAGCCTATAGGGTTTATTGGGCTTTCAAGCCCTTTGTTTATTCAAGTTGTCATACAACTTGAGTTAATGGGCTTGACATTCAAATCCCATTGGGCCTTGCGGCCCAAAACTAACCCGAGGTCTTTAACGAACTTATTCGTTTGATTAATTAACATATTAATTAATCCTAGCCTTAGATAAATAATTAAACCATTTAATTATTCTTACTCATCTCCGTTGTTTCTTCAAACTCTACCTTACTCGGTGAACGATCCATTAGGTTCCTTTTAGCGAGGCAGTGGGCGATTAAAACTCTTTCTAATTGATTGTGAATTGAAACTTACTTTCAATTCTCCCGTTAGTGATAATACACTTTTAGGGCTTCCACAAACCATGGTTGACGCCTAGCAGCATGTCATGGTTACCCAAGCTAATCAGAAGAGGTGGAGAACCTATTCGGTTTTAGGATTACAAATGCAATACGGTCTTTCTCTAATACAATACTCTTGACCACATTGTTTGGTTTGATAGTTTATTCATGTCTACTATCCAATGTGAGTCTTGTGCTTATATGATTACCTTGAATGTGATTTGGAACACATTCCTAAATCTCATTCATACTTTGGCCAAAGATTCTTAATCATATCATAGAGTATTCTCCCTCAAACAGTTTGAAGGTTAGAGATCCCTTGTTGCGCATTCACTTGCCTCCATGGCTAAATGGCTTAACCCCAACGATGCCATGGACACCCTCCTGATGGAGTGACTTTGACATAATCAAAGATTAAGGACCTAACCACAAGACAACTGTGATACCTCAGGTCAAAAGACTAATTTGAATTATCCCAACCATGAGTTCTCATGTGACATGAATATGAGAACTCTTCGTTGATCGTGTTCAGTGAACTTATTCTCTATTGAGCACCTACGTACTTGTCTTGATGTCACACACACCAATGACTCGAGACTAGTCACTCTCCCTGAGAGAAGACATAGCACGTACTGATCTTAACGGACTGTCAATGCCCAATTGACAATCCTATGATCAGGAACGTTTAGGATGTGTCAACGAAAGAATGGTCTCATGAATCTAACTTCTTTAGATCGCATTCTTCCAATCACATATTCCTTGGACTTATCGTTTAAGCATATAACATTTATATGAGACGGCTCAAACAATAATGTTTGCTCTTAATATTAAACTAGATTAGTTTAACATGTGAAATGTCCATAAAGTATCATCATATGATTGGTTTTAGGGCACATTTTTAACAATCTCCCACTTGCACTAGAGCCAATCAGCTTAGTCATCAGTGATGATACCTCTTCTATAGTCATTTCATAAATGGCTGAGTAGTAGGCCTAGACAATGGATATCTATATGTTATCCATAGAAGCAACCTTGAGAATAACGACGTCACCATTATACATGATTCTCAATCATGTGGTTCAGTCTCTCATTTGAGTTCAGACCTTGATGAGACCTTGATTCCCTGGCTTGAGCTATCGCCCCATTAGTGTCATACACTTTCTGGTTGGAACCGAATGGAGAGTTCATGAATGAACTTTCCCATCCAAACAACAATGTTGTAAGCTTCTATATGGCAATATATTTTGCATACATGATGGAACACATTAAAGTCATTACTTTTAACGTTTCCACCCAAATATCTCTTTAGTCATAATAAAGAGATATCTCATTATCACTTCATTCATAATGAAGAGATATTCTATGATGAATTAGATTCATAATCTAATACATTTACGCTTCCATTACGTTACTCTAATTCTTCCTCATTCTTGAGAAATCCATCCTTAGTATTTCTTAAATACCTAAGGATTCACTTGACAGTTGCCATGGTTCTGATCCTGGGCTTGCACTGATATCATCTTGTACCGTTATAGGTACAACTTATATCAATGTTTTCATACAATATGAAATACATAAATCACCTTTCTGCGTATGCATAAAGGATTCTATTTACGCATTATTTCTTTGGGAGTCAAAGGGTACATTCCCTTTGAGAAGAACAACTTCCTAGTCTCACTAGAATTGTCATTCTAATTGAAGTTTATCATCATATGAGAAACTTCCTAGCATCTCATTGTCTATTTTAGGGATTGATATAATCCAATTATATCTTGAAATCTATCATTATAGATTTCCATCCCATGTATATAGACTATGTCTTCCATATACATTCTATCATTATAGAATGTTTAAAGTCATAACTTTAACGATGAAGAAATCCTTTCATTTTCAAAATTAATATATATCATGTATATATATTCAAATTTAAGAATATGATTAACTCCCACTAATCTTTTGTAAACCTAGTAAACAAAAGATTCATTTACATCTTTATGAGAAATCAAACAATTGATCTTCTCATAAGACGCTTATAGCTTCCACTAGCTTGCTAAGATCTATGATGGATGAATTTCTAAAACTAACCTGTCTTGTGATTTATTGTTTTAGACATATATTATCAAGACTATCTTAATAATGGTTTCGGAAACCCATATTATGTCCAAACCATTCAACTGAGACGGTTTATAAACCTTGGAGCTTGTGGTATAGGAACTAGGTTGTCTTAGAAGTATATATCATATATATATGGGTAATTGATAATGTCCAACGAACTAAATCTTATTCATGTTCATTCTTCTCCTAATGGAGAAATTCATTATCTTACGATGCTACTTTCCTTGATATTTTTCAAGGAAATTAATCTAAAGTGTTACTTTTACCTTGGATCAAATCTAAGGAGGTAAATACTTTAGACGTCTTACTCATCTACTTACATTTCTTGAATTCTTTGAAACCTTTTGCAAAGTATTCGGACTTGTGTTTATTCAAAATAAACTATAGTCCAACCGAGAGTGATCTTCGGTGAATGTCATACAACATGAGTAGTATTATGTTGTGGATAAGTGCCACTAACATCTAAGTGAATTAACCTCAACAACTTTGTGATTCTTTCTTCTTTCCAAAAGAATAAAGATTCGAACATTTCACCTCTATACAATTTTAACAAGAAGGTATTGGATCCGGATCTAACGATCCTAAGCATCCATCTATTACCAACTTGTAACTTATGTTTTAGAGGTGTCACAACTCAGTTGGGATTAGTCACTCCCTTGCAACCTTTTGGGTTTTAAGCATCATCGTATTCTAAACAGTTAAACTGCCACATCATCTCTACTATAGAGACAACCAATTAAATTACAATAATCTAATTATTGATTAATAAAGAACAATGTTTTGTCAAACAAAACATTCATCCATCTCTACTATAGTGACAGATTTAAGTTCCTTAAAATTGGAATGTAAAGACAATCTTTAGTATTTTCCAATTTCTTTGGTAGTTCATATGAGGAAGTAAGTACAATCCGCTTTCGCAGAGATCTATATTTTATTCACTTTCCGAATGTGAAGTACTTTCTCTTCTCTCATTAATCTTCTACTTTTTATTAGCACACTTTTACAACAATTGTAAAACATAGTTACTAATACGGAATCATGCATTCAAGTAGAAGAACCAACTGTTTTGAACTATTTCAAGAACATATTACAACACCTTCGAAAGGTGTGTTCTTGACACCTGCAAGACATTTCTTGCAAATACCCCTTCCAATGTCCATCCTTTCATAAAGAAAGTTTGTTCCCTTGGAGTTATTTTGCCTTCTTCATTTGACTTTCCTTTTGATTACAATAGTCATGGTCCCTAAACTCCCACTATCTCTCTTGAAACTTATTTCAAATGTGTTATACACATCAAACGATTTGGAGAGCGTGCGGTTATTGTTCACTATATAGTTTGCAATAAACTTAGTGAACCATTAGGATAGGGACACAAAGGTGAAGTCCTTGCCTAGTTTCCGTCTCGTTAAGTGGTTTAACATTTCAACACTCAATGATTCAAAATCATCAAAAGTCCATATAAATGGACTATTTTTGTCAACCAACCATTATGTTCTAAACATAATAACAAACTTTCAAGAGTTGTTCAAGGCAACTCTCATTTCTTCATACAACAATTTGTAAGTGAAGAATCATGGCACATAAAGTGTCCATGCCCTTGTGCTTACTTCTCAAGTTCCTTGTCAAGTTTTGGATAGCGTTTGCAAATATATTGGTAAACAAATACATAACGAATATAAATTGATTGATTTTAAGCCATTTGATTCGGGTCTTTAAATCAAATAGCACCACCCACTATTTTTGGCAAATTCCATATCCCTCATCGGAATTCGAGAGTTTTGTTGAACTCTTAGCAGGGTATGGGAGACTCACCATTACCAAGCCCACCTCAGAATTATATCATATTGTTTAGCAAAAATAATGATGAGAGAATAACACTTTAGTCATTTACAACTCTTGTAATTACCCATCTAGTTTGGCCTCTAGAGAATGAATGCCTCAGAATTATATCATGTTGGCACCATTGCACTTAGTTAAGTTATTCCCACCATGCTTAGTTTATGTAGAGGTTCAAGCACAACCTCAGAATTATATCATGTTGGTCATACTCGTTGTCTACACTCACCTCATCATATGTTTATGGACTCCTCCTGAATGTAAGCACATACTTTGTACTTCCCCATTATAGGGTGAAGCCGGTGCATGAGTCACAAACGATTGGAGCCCACCACGGTGGAAGGCCTACGAAGAGATATTCAAACCATCTCTCGCTTATCAACTTAATAATAGTTTGGTTGAGGGTTTTTAGGTCTCATCACATATAAACATACATTTTAATCCAATTAAAACATTTTGGTCCTATTACAACTATTGGTGCATTTGATTGATTTAGTTGTATATAATACTCCCACTAAGCTTTTAAAACGGTTTTTTAAAGCAAGAGTATATGATACTACTAACATAAAGTTTGCATTCATTGATGGACTATATAGTTGCCTTAGGGCCTTAGGATGACTATGAACCATTGATTCGATTCAACACGAGCCTAGTGTTGAATCTCGGTCTAGGGATGGAGATTGATTTTAGTTACGCGTTTAATCACATTAAGGCGTGTTGTCTTATTGGGCGTTGGACCCAACTACTCTAATTTCATGCATATCGAATAAAACAAGAAAGGAGTATTTCAAAGTAAATAAGAGCTTATGCTCTTTTACAACAATTGATCAAATCAAATTACTTTAAAGTAAAGAAGAGCTTATGCTCTTTTACAACAATTGATCATATCAAATTACAACCAAAATTTAATCTACACATTCCCATGGTTCAAACAAATTTGAAACGGCCTTTCACACAACTCAATTATAGTAGGCTTAGGTTCATAATCACCCTTTCTTTAATTAATTAATGCTTTAACTAATTAAACTTGAATGCAACATTTTCATTTGGTTTTTGTATCCATAGAATTGATTTAAATGGAGCTAAATGAAATAAAAATCCAATTCTCATTTAAAGAGACAAAACAATTTTGTTCTCTACCTAATTTGGGCCAAAATGCTATGACCTCAACTTTTGGGCCATTTTGCAAAACTTAAACTTTTGGGGTCACTTTGTAAAAACACAAAAGTCCACTACTTCATGTAATTACAACTAGAACCCAAAAAATTTCCACAAAAGCTAAAACTTCATTAAAGGAGCAAAACAATTTGTCCTTTTAGTGATTTTGGACCTTTACGTAAAAACGTAAACTTTTGGGTCAAAGTACAAATACACAAAAGTATCAAAACTTTATGTAATTGCATGAATGCCCCACAAAGACCCTAATTGAGTAGGGTGGCCGGCCATTGAAGCAAAGTTTAAAAAAAATTTCAAATTTCAAAGTTTTTGTAAGTGGGGTGTGTGAAATGGAATAAATCATTACACACCAACCCACTAAAATTTCTTTAATTTTTCAAAATAAATACCTAATATATTTAAACATAAGAAATATTTCAAAACAAAAACTTTATGAAATAAATCAAAACTTTGAATCAAAACACCAAACATTTTGTTCTTGGCAAGAACATATCAAGAACAATGAAGAACATCCATGAAAACCCATAAGAGCTCCATGAACATTCTTCAACCAAAAACATACCAAAACCACTCAAACTTAAGGGAAATAACATACAACCATACTAGGGTACATAGGGGTTCCAAAAGTCACTTTAAAACACTTTTAACAAGTCAAACAAGAACCCAAAAATCCACCCTTTGGATTTGGCCGAATTTCCCCAAAAACATGGCACCAAATTTTAGCTCCAAAATTCATGCTCATATGAACTACATCTACAACATTTGAGATGGCAAATTTTCTAACAAAATTTACATTCAAAGAAGCAAGAATAAAGCTTGTAACAATTACAACATTCAAATCACAAACTATGAACTACAAAACCCAAAAGGATTCACCAACTACTAGACTTAGGCTCTTGATACCACTTGAAGGAAGATTTGTGAAAAACATGTTCATTTAAGCAACATCAATAGCATGCAATTAACAATTAAAGGCGGAATCATGCTTGTATGCACTTAAAACAAAACATTTACCCATGAAATTCAAAGCCTAGTAGATAGGTGAACCAAGACTCAACTCAAAACAAAGTGAGTTGAGAAATCAATACCTTTGTAGATTCCTCTTTGCATAAGCAAAGGCTAATCACCCAAAGAGAGGGCCTTCATTCCTTGCATCTTAGATCCATGGATTTGGATGGATGAAAAGGTTTCTCCAAGTTCCCAAAATTGAGAACCTCTAATGATTCATCACCAAGGCATAATGAATAAGAAATGAGTGACCTTGGAGGAGTTTGATTGCTAGATGATCCCTCCAAGGTGGCCTAAATTTTAGAGAGAAATGAGAGCTTATGTTCTCATCCTTTCCCCAAAAATTACCATATGTAAATTTTAGGCTATAAAGTCCTTTATATAGTCCCTTCAAATAAGTGACCTAATGGACCAAAAGCCCTATTCTTCTAACATGGCAAGCCTATAGGGTTTATTGGGCTTTCAAGCCCTTTGTTTATTCAAGTTGTCATACAACTTGAGTTAATGGGCTTGACATTCAAATCCCATTGGGCCTTGCGGCCCAAAACTAACCCGAGGTCTTTAACGAACTTATTCGTTTGATTAATTAACATATTAATTAATCCTAGCCTTAGATAAATAATTAAACCATTTAATTATTCTTACTCATCTTCGTTGTTTCTTCAAACTCTACCTTACTCGGTGAACGATCCATTAGGTTCCTTTTAGCGAGGCAGTGGGCGATTAAAACTCTTTCTAATCGATTGTGAATTGAAACTTACTTTCAATTCTCCCGTTAGTGATAATACACTTTTAGGGCTTCCACAAACCATGGTTGACGCCTAGCAGCATGTCATGGTTACCCAAGTTAATCAGAAGAGGTGGAGAACCTATTCAATTTTAGGATTACAAATGCAATACGGTCTTTCTCTAATACAATACTCTTGACCACATTGTTTGGTTTGATAGTTTATTCATGTCTACTATCCAATGTGAGTCTTGTGCTTATATGATTACCTTGAATGTGATTTGGAACACATTCCTAAATCTCATTCATACTTTGGCCAAAGATTCTTAATCATATCATAGAGTATTCTCCCTCAAACAGTTTGAAGGTTAGAGATCCCTTGTTGCGCATTCACTTGCCTCCATGACTAAGTGGCTTAACCCCAACGATGCCATGGACACCCTCCTGATGGAGTGACTTTGACATAATCAAAGATTAAGGACCTAACCACAAGACAACTGTGATGCCTCAGGTCAAAAGACTAATTTGCATTATCCCAACCATGAGTTCTCATGTGACATGAATATGAGAACTCTTCGTTGATCGTGTTCAGTGAACTCGTTCTCTATTGAGCACCTACGTACTTGTCTTGATGTCACACACACCAATGGCTCGAGACTAGTCATTCTCCCTGAGAGAAGACATAGCACGTACTGATCTTAACGGACTGTCAATGCCCAATTGACAATCCTATGATCAGGAACGTTTAGGATGTGTCAACGAAAGAATGGTCTCATGAATCTAACTTCTTTAGATCGCATTCTTCCAATCACATATTCCTTGGACTTATCGTTTAAGCATATAACATTTATATGAGACGGCTCAAACAATAATGTTTGCCCTTAATATTAAACTAGATTAGTTTAACATGTGAAATGTCCATAAAGTATCATCATATGATTGGTTTTAGGGCACATTTTCAACAATTTCCACCTGCTCGTTGCCTTGGGGATATCTAGGCGTAGACATATGTTGTTTAATGCCATATTTATGGAAAAACTTCGCCAAGTATTTGCCCTTGAATTACAGGTCGTTGTTGGTGATGATAAATTGTGAAATGCTAAATCGGCAAATGATTTTCCTCCATATGAAACGCTCTATCTCTGTTTGAGTAATGGTGGTCATGGGTTCAGCTTCTACCCACTTGGTGAAGTAGTTGGAAACCACGATTATCATGCCTCTGCCTTAGTTGCAAGTGGCATGGGCCCTACCAAGCTGATTGCCCACTGCATGAATGGACATGGGCTTATTTGTGGGCGGAGCTCACTGGCAGGCAATGCGGGTACAGTCTTTAAGCGTTGACAGCTGTCACACTTTTGAATGAATTCGTTAGCATCTTAATGCACAATTGGAGCAGTAGTAGCTGACGTTTAAGACCTTCTCTACTAAGAATCAGCCTCCTAAGTGGTTTCCACAAACTCCTTCGTGGATCAAGCTCAAACCTTTTAAGTCGTCATGAGGCACTAGGCAGATGACATGTGGGCCTAAAAATGACCTTCGGAGAAGAAAGTCGTTCCACATGTAGTAGTGGGCTGCCTTTATTTAGAGCCTCCTAACTTCTAATTTTTCTGCAGGGAATGTCTCATTGACTAGATAGTTGATGATAGGATTTTGCCAGCTTGGGATTGTATTGACTTTTAACACCTCGGTTACTGGTTCTTCTTTAATACTTGGTTTTCCCAAATACTTGATCAGAATGAAGTGTCTGAGCTGGTAGTCCAAAGTGGAGCCCAAGGTTGCCAGGGCGTCTACATGAGCGTTGTTTGCCCGTGGCACCTATGTGAAGGTGTAAGTCTAAAACGCCTCGAGCTACTTTTGTACCTTGTCGAGTTATAGTGCCATCCTTGGATGCTTTGCTGCATGCTTCCCAGTAATTTGGCTAATGATTAATTGAGAATCAGAATAGATTGTGAGCTTCTTGACTGCCAGATCTTGTGCCATTCGAAGGCCTGCCAATAAGGCCTCGTACTCTGCTTTGTTGTTTGATACCTTGAAGCCTAGACTAACTGCCTGCTCAAGCATTGAGCCATCTAAGGTGATGAGAACCAAGCCTGTTCCTATACTTTTGTAGTTAGATGAACCATCGACCTGCAAGCGGTAAAAGTCTTTGTCAAAAAGGATTGGTTTGGCAAAGAGGTGCTCGAGGGCATCTTTGGGCCATGTCTTTGCGTTTCCTAGACCAGAAGTGAACTTTACTATGAAGTCTGCCAAGTCCTGAGCTTTTATTGTCATACGAGGTTGGTAAATGATGCGAGAATTATACGCGCACAAATTAAACCCTCTTTTCGTCAATTGTAGTAAGTATGTAAGTAGGGATCGTTCTGGACCGGGGATTAGGAGGGATTGCTAAAACCTTGGAAACTGACTCAAAAACGTAAAAACAAGATAAAACACTAAACTAGACTCAAAGAATGTGAAACTAAACGTTAAAACACTAAGACAAACCAAAAGACTCAAAATGCTTTAAAAACACAAACTAAATTGATTTCTAACTAAATTGAACAATAAAGTAAAGGGGGATTGGATTTGGACGACTTTAAACTAAAAATGGAAACTTGGAAATAAAACAAATTGTAAATATGGATTTGACGGAAATGAATGGATGGGAAGCTAGCTAAGGGGTTCATCTCCACATATGTTATACTTGCATACAAAACGATGTCTAATTGCTTTTCAATAAACCATGAATTCTCAACGCCCCGGGTTAATTAGGTCCGCTTAAATTAACCGTCAAGTTTTCCTTAAATTAATGAATTGGATGATTGCATACGACAATCCAAAGCATTCCTCACAAGTTCCCTACATGAATTGCATAATAGAGATACAAGCAAGAATCATTAAGCATCATGAAAACTATAAGTGTTGACGAGGCATTCGTTACTATGATTGCATGAAACTTATGCCAAGAATATGTTTAACACGATTGTTTATAAGCAACCTCCACTACTTGTGAATATAAGTTCATAACTATTACGTGAAACTCACTTATATTCTAGCGTCAAATTCATGCATGAAAATTAAGCGTTCATTCTTAATAAACATACATAAATAGGTTATCAATTAAACAGTTAAACAAATTGAATTCACAACTTATGAAACGTAATTAAAAGTAATCAAATCATATTACAAACATAAACATAGTTTCGAATCACCCCCTAGCTAAAGGGGGTTTAGTTCCTCATAACTTTGAAATCAAAGAAACACCTAAACATTCCAACAACTCAAACTTGAATTGTATGAACGTTTAGGCACTCTTCTCTTCCTCGTTGTTGTAGCACAAGGTTTAAGGATAGGTTGGTTGATGGGATGGAAGTGTGGAATGGAGTGGAAATGGAGAAGATGGAGAAGGGGAAGTGTTTGTGTATTACAATGGAAAATGAGATGATTTGGTGAATGGAATGAATGGGTATTTATAGGAAGAGAATGGGTGTTAATGGATGTTTGTTTAAGGTATTTGGTGGATGGGAAAAGGTGTGGATGGTGGGAATTATGGTGGATGGATGGTTTAGTGGATGTAATTTAGGGTTTATTTAGGTGAATGTGGATGCATGGTTTAGTGGATGTAAAGGATAATGGGATGGTGTGGAATTAAAAGCTAAAAAAAATGGGATAATGGGCATTTAAGTGTGAATGGAATGGTGGGATGCACTAATGGAAATTATGGAATGGAATGGTGGGATGCACTAATTAGGAGGAAGAATTAGGGTGAAGGGCTTAATGCATGGATTTGGGCCAATTAGGGTGAAGGGCTTAATGCATGGATTTGGGCCTAAAATGCCCCCCCTTGCATGGCAAGGGAAAGGACTTGGGCTAAAGCCCACGGCAATGGCTCTAAAATGGGCTAAGGTTAGGGTTTAGGTCATCTAAAAGCCCAAAGCCAAGAATAGAAACTCACGACAATGGAAACCTCCAAGAATAGAAACTTCCAACTTTAGAAACTTTGGTTACCAATTCCGACTTCCTTGCTCTTCACTTTCATTTCTTCATTTCTTAAGCTCCTTTGACCTTCAACCTCGTTCATTCCTCGTGCTCCATTTGCATACACCACATTCCAGCTCAGTTTTGCTCCAAAAGCTCCCAATTGCATCATTTCATGTAATATGTCCTTTAAACCTGAAAACACATGAAAGTAGCTTAAAAGACTACTTTAACGAATAAAACATAACAAAAATGCATAAGAACTAGCTAACTAAGGCGCATAAATATGCTCCTATCAAATTCCCCCACACTTAGCTTTTGCTAGTCCTCGAGCAAAACAAACAAAAGAAAGAAAAACAAAACGAAACAAACTAACCAAAACCAAAAACTAAACCTTCCAATGTTCGCCTCAGGGATTTCCAATGCACATGACATGTTAAAGATCGTTATCCCTACAGATTTGAGTCCTCTTTACACAAGCACATACTTAATTAAAGCCACTACTCACTTGTTCACAAGTAATCAATTAAAACAATGCTTTGAATGTAGTAACATGCCTTAGAGAATTCCCTCAATTCCTTACAAGATATACACTCTATTTTCACTCAGATTTTCTAACTCCACACCCTAAACTAGTCATATGTGAGAAGATTGATGTAGATATGAAAACGAATGCTCACATATATGTTTCACAACGAATGCAATTTCTAGAGTTAAGAAGCATGTTTAGATATGATCTCATGAATAGAATGCTACTACTTAGATGCGAGAACCAGTGACACCATATGCTCATACCAAATTCAAACTCCACAATTGAAATGCACAACACTCAAGATAGAAGTAGAGGGTTGTAACGGGGCTTGGGGTGTTGGCTAACAAGGAAAGGTAGGGATAAACAAAAGTTCTTTAAGCAATAGCAAGTAAAGCAATGAAATTAAGACCTAGAATTCCCTTAGAATGCAAAAATCAACTTTTAGACAAATAGGGGAAACTCAAACAACTCTTAGGGCCTAATTCATTGTTTTGGGCCCTTACTTCAACAACCAATACTTTTCAACTTTTTTTTTTTTTTTTTTTTTTTTTTTTTTTTTTTTACTCTTTTTTAGCCGTGCCTATGGCACATAAACTTACATCAATAATCCTTCCCCCACACTTATTTTCTGCAACATATTAATCAAAAGGAATTCATTGCTTACTATGCTTCGAGAACAAGGGTAAGGATGGTCCTAATCTAGGCTAGGTGAGGATAATGTGGGTTAACAAAGAACATGGGCTAACACGGCTCAACGGGGTTAAACTTAAACACAAAATGAGTGAAGGGCACATGGCTGTTTGGCTTTGATGGTGGTCACTACACAACTTCATCTTGAATATGTGGTATGCAAATCAATGACATGCTTTGAATGAAATGGGCATGAGTTCTAGCATTTGGAACTAAGTGATGAAACGCCTTCTAAGTAGTAACCAAGCAAAGAATAATGAGATCATGCAACGACTTTAGAAAACAATGACGCACAGATTATTACTCTCCAAATAACGTTTAGGCTCAAGTCTCACAGGGATGTATCGTTTGTTTAAGTTCATTCCTTCAAGCATGTTACAAAAACTAATTTTTATCATTTGTGATTACATGTGAATTCGTAAACTATAACGACAACCAAGCATAAACCAAAGAGTATATCAAACGTCCTTCCATGTTTGTAACTTTCTTTAACCATCATGCAATTAAAAACCAAATCCTCATCATTGCGTTGGAAGGTACCCTACGACACAAACACACAAAAACAACTTTAAAACAACTCTTTTTTGGGTTTTTCAAAACAATTTTTCAAATTTTTATGGGATTTTCGAATTTTTAAGTCAAAACACACTAAAACAGTTTAAAAACATTTTAAAACAGCAAGGAACAACACTTGAAGTTATGGGTGATAAAATCCAACAAATTTGCATCAACATACTTAGTTACCTCCCCACACTTAAATCAAACATTGTCCTCAATGTTTTAAGCTTAAAACACACCAAACAAAAGAAAACATATAATACAGCAACTAAACATACTAAACATGGCAGAATGTAACTAACAAAGAGAAGGGTTTAGGGACGCAAATCTGGAATTGGAGTGCTTTCTCGGTCTTCCTTTGTTGAATGGGTGGGTTGATCTTGGTGATTCCACAGGCTTACTCTTGAACTGGGCTGGAGGCTTCCTTTGGTCTCCCCCGAAGGTCTTGAGCTTCCTTTGTGCTACTCTTGAACTGGGCTGGAGGATTCTTTGTGGTCTCCTCCACTCGTTGATTTTCCTTTGTGCTACTCTTGAACTGAGCAGCATAATTCTTTTGGTCTCCCCCGAAGGTCTTGAGCTTCCTCCTTTTATCTGTTTCTTTGTTCAATCTCTCCAATTCGTATTGAAGAGGGTTAGAGGATAGCTCCGCATATGCAGTTGCATCTTGTCTCCACATGCTTCAATGTATCATTTTCACTTCCCTTACTTGCTCCCCTTTGCAGAAGTGGTCCCTTCTCTGGAAATGTATCAACCGTTAAAGATGACTACTCGAGAGCAACGCTAGGTAAGCAATCAGGGAAGGGATTCCAGGCAGTTGGTTCCAGATCGGAAGACTGACTCCAAGTGCCGGCTGATTGCTTCTTTTACTTTGCCATGCGAGTAAGAACAAGGACAAAGAAAAGGACAGGGAAAGAGCATGATATGAGATACTTTTGCTTTTGACCTTGATGATATGAGATACCTTTGCTTTTGAAGAAGCGGTGAATGAATCAGCACATGCTTCCATCTACCGTTTCCTCCTGGGTCATCTGTACTCCAGGCATCTGGTATCATCTTTGGGGAAGAAGAAAAAATTGAGTATTTTGAAAGGCTTTGCTGGGAGTGCGCCCTCAGAGGTGAGAAAGAGTTGGGCATTTTCTTCAGTTCTGCTTTGCCAAAAAATGAAGGTCGACATATATAGGGAATTCAATAGCAAGTGGTGGTACTGTTCTTTTACCGTTGTGGACAAACGTTTTGATCCCGCAAATCTGGCTTTTTGAAATAGTGACGACTCTTCGATCTTTCAATTTGCCTCTTCGATTTCTGAGCAGTCGCCCCTTCAATTTCTGAACGATGCCATTCGCTTTCTGAACGACACGTAGTAGCGCGGATGCGGCTCTTTCTGAGATCTTTTGACAAGTGGCACGCGTTTTCTGCAAAGCGGGGAGTTTTCGACAAATATGCACACGCTTTCTGGAAAGCCGGGAGCTTTCGGCTTTGTCTCCCACATTTGTCGGCTAAAGTGTGCAGCTGATTTCTCGCCTTCCACGCGTCTTCTGAAAAGCTGGGATTGCGTCTGACGAGCTGGCGATCTTTACGCCGGAAATTCCGGTTTTGAAGAGTGGTGTCTCTTCATTCTGAATTGGTGAACGCCTCTCCTTTAATAGAGGTGATTGATCACCTCTAGCATGCACACTTGAAAATTGCCCAGAAATCGTCTCTGGCCCGTTTGAAAATCTACTCCATCCACCCCTTCTCTTTTAACTTCGTGAACAATGGCTAGCTCATCCAACCCATCGAACCTTTGCTTAGATTTGAGTCTAAGCAGTGATCCGGTCGCGTCTCGTCAGGGTAAGGTATGGTGCCCGTCTTTCTTATCTTCCCATGGCCCTCTTACAGATGAGGACTCTGTGATGACGGATCCCACAACGGCTACGATAGTGGCTCGGAACCTCCTCACTCCCAAAGACAGTCAGCTGCTTTCTGGACGGTCCGATGAGTTGGCCGTTCAAGAGTCCTTGGCTCTTAGCGTTCAGTGCGCTGGCTCTGTGTCCAACATGGGCCAACGCCTTCTTGCTCGCTCCCGTCAGGTTGAATCCTTGATGGCGGAGGTGGAGAGTCTTAAGCAGGAGATCAAACAGCTTAAGTACGAGAACCGAAGTTTGCACGTGCTTGCCAACAATTATTCGTCAGGCATGAAGAGGAAGCTTGATGAGCTTGATGACCGTCAAAAGCTTGCGGCTTTCTTCCAGAGGCACCTCTTTCCTGGGTCATCCAGCGTTCCACCAAGGTTTGGGGCCTTGAATGATCTATCTTTGGTACCTCCCGCTCCGATGCCTTCCGCTCCGATGCCTCTTGCTCCGATGCCTTCCGCTCCGATGCCTTCTGCTCCGATGCCTTCTGCTCCGAGACCTCCTGCTCCGAGACCTCCTGCTCCGAGAGTATTGCCATGTAGTGGGGCCTCACGTACACAACCCTTGTGAAGGCTCCATCTTTCTGCCATGTTTAGATACAATTGTAATTTCTCAAAAATAAATGAACAAGTTTTTTTTTTTTTTTTTTTTAATTACAATCACTCGGAAATCAATGAACAAGGTTTATTCACTGTATTGGGTTGCCTCCCAAGTAGCGCTTTCTTTTACGTCTTGCAGCCGGACGAAACCTTCTTAAGCTCATTTAGGACTCATGACATGGAATTTATCTCTGAATGGGGGGTGATACTTGAGATGATCCGGTAATGGTTCAAATTCTAAAGTGGGTGCCTGGATCATTAACAACATATTAGTATAAAAGAAAATTGAAATTCGGGGAGGCGGCTTACCTGTGTGCTCCGACAAGAACTCAAGGATAAACACATCTTCTTTGAACGTTTCAGGGACTTTGCACTCGCCCAGATGTGGTGTGAGGATTGGTCCTTGACCTGTGTCATAAAATTCAATTTCTTTGGGGTTGTTTGCCTCAAGTATATCCTCTTCTAGACATTCCCCAGTCACATCTTGCTCTTGATTCTTTGGAAAGGATTTGAAGATGCCTTTCTCACCCTCTTCTTCCTTGGATTGCATGATCCTGCAAGGAATAGGGACATTCAGTGGAATGGGGTTAGAATTAATTAAATTTGGAACAACCTTACTTGAATTAGATGGCGTGAGAGCAATAGGTGCCTGCGGCAAAGGTGTTTCCACCCTTGTCATAGGTTGCGTGTGTTCCTCTTCCTCAAATTGCAACCTTTCATCTTCCTTGTAATTTGATTTAAGGTCCGTTCCAACCTCCATAGCATTTCCCAAAGTTATAGCATTGTGGATTTCAAAATCTTCCTTCGAGTTTTCAATAGTTGAGTTGGAGAGTTCACTTTGCTCTTGAATTTGTTTCATGAACCCCATAATCTGCTCAATTTGCTCCTCCAATTTACCCAACTTCTTGTCTTGATTTTGTTCGTCCTTGTTTTGAGTTTGGACTTCATTGCTTTGGGCAGGTTGTGGTGGCTGCATAGGTGCTGTATAAAACTCCTCATATGGTTGCCAATATGCTTCTTGTTGAGCCTCCGTGGCTTGATTTTGTGACCCCTGCACCAAAGAATTTAATTCATTAAGAATTTGATTATAATCTATTGACGAACTTGAATTTAATTGAACATATTGCATATCAAGTTGTGGTGGCTGCATAGGTCTTGAATAGAACTCCTCATATGGCTGCCAATATGCTTCACGTTGAACTTGTTGAGCTTCCCACCACATAGAGTTTGAATGATCCCTCCAATCTCTTTGTGGACATTGATTGGCTTGAAATCCTTGCCTATATGAAGCACCAAATGTAGGGATACTCTGCATTGTGGTCCCTTCGGCATACGGCGACAATTGAGAAGTAAGATTTGCCAATTGAGCTTGAATGCTAGCAAAATCCATTTCTTACTTCTCTAGTACCTAACATCAAAGAAAGAGAACTAAATCAACTATCAAAAGTAGCAACAAACAAAGAAAACAACACTAAGTTAGAAACTAAAACAAAAACAACTAAACCAAAAAGAAAAGAACCAAGGGATTAGCAAAGTTGCTAATCCCCGGCAACGGCGCCAAAATTTGATGCGAGAATTATACGCGCACAAATTAAACCCTCTTTTCGTCAATTGTAGTAAGTATGTAAGTAGGGATCGTTCTGGACCGGGGATTAGGAGGGATTGCTAAAACCTTGGAAACTGACTCAAAAACGTAAAAACAAGATAAAACACTAAACTAGACTCAAAGAATGTGAAACTAAACGTTAAAACACTAAGACAAACCAAAAGACTCAAAATGCTTTAAAAACACAAACTAAATTGATTTCTAACTAAATTGAACAATAAAGTAAAGGGGGATTGGATTTGGACGACTTTAAACTAAAAATGGAAACTTGGAAATAAAACAAATTGTAAATATGGATTTGACGGAAATGAATGGATGGGAAGCTAGCTAAGGGGTTCATCTCCACATATGTTATACTTGCATACAAAACGATGTCTAATTGCTTTTCAATAAACCATGAATTCTCAACGCCCCGGGTTAATTAGGTCCGCTTAAATTAACCGTCAAGTTTTCCTTAAATTAATGAATTGGATGATTGCATACGACAATCCAAAGCATTCCTCACAAGTTCCCTACATGAATTGCATAATAGAGATACAAGCAAGAATCATTAAGCATCATGAAAACTATAAGTGTTGACGAGGCATTCGTTACTATGATTGCATGAAACTTATGCCAAGAATATGTTTAACACGATTGTTTATAAGCAACCTCCACTACTTGTGAATATAAGTTCATAACTATTACGTGAAACTCACTTATATTCTAGCGTCAAATTCATGCATGAAAATTAAGCGTTCATTCTTAATAAACATACATAAATAGGTTATCAATTAAACAGTTAAACAAATTGAATTCACAACTTATGAAACGTAATTAAAAGTAATCAAATCATATTACAAACATAAACATAGTTTCGAATCACCCCCTAGCTAAAGGGGGTTTAGTTCCTCATAACTTTGAAATCAAAGAAACACCTAAACATTCCAACAACTCAAACTTGAATTGTATGAACGTTTAGGCACTCTTCTCTTCCTCGTTGTTGTAGCACAAGGTTTAAGGATAGGTTGGTTGATGGGATGGAAGTGTGGAATGGAGTGGAAATGGAGAAGATGGAGAAGGGGAAGTGTTTGTGTATTACAATGGAAAATGAGATGATTTGGTGAATGGAATGAATGGGTATTTATAGGAAGAGAATGGGTGTTAATGGATGTTTGTTTAAGGTATTTGGTGGATGGGAAAAGGTGTGGATGGTGGGAATTATGGTGGATGGATGGTTTAGTGGATGTAATTTAGGGTTTATTTAGGTGAATGTGGATGCATGGTTTAGTGGATGTAAAGGATAATGGGATGGTGTGGAATTAAAAGCTAAAAAAAATGGGATAATGGGCATTTAAGTGTGAATGGAATGGTGGGATGCACTAATGGAAATTATGGAATGGAATGGTGGGATGCACTAATTAGGAGGAAGAATTAGGGTGAAGGGCTTAATGCATGGATTTGGGCCAATTAGGGTGAAGGGCTTAATGCATGGATTTGGGCCTAAAATGCCCCCCCTTGCATGGCAAGGGAAAGGACTTGGGCTAAAGCCCACGGCAATGGCTCTAAAATGGGCTAAGGTTAGGGTTTAGGTCATCTAAAAGCCCAAAGCCAAGAATAGAAACTCACGACAATGGAAACCTCCAAGAATAGAAACTTCCAACTTTAGAAACTTTGGTTACCAATTCCGACTTCCTTGCTCTTCACTTTCATTTCTTCATTTCTTAAGCTCCTTTGACCTTCAACCTCGTTCATTCCTCGTGCTCCATTTGCATACACCACATTCCAGCTCAGTTTTGCTCCAAAAGCTCCCAATTGCATCATTTCATGTAATATGTCCTTTAAACCTGAAAACACATGAAAGTAGCTTAAAAGACTACTTTAACGAATAAAACATAACAAAAATGCATAAGAACTAGCTAACTAAGGCGCATAAATATGCTCCTATCAGTAAACCAAGACATATTGGCCGAGTTCCAACACCCACTTCATCATTTGTTGAGAAACATCTAAACCATGTAAGATAGATCGTAGGGGATACTAAGTCAGAACAATGACCATATGCGCTTGAAAGTATGGTTTGAGCTTTTAAGTTGCAATAACTGCCAAATTAGTTTTTCAATCCTCGGATATCTTGTTTTCGTATGAAGGAGAGCTTTAGAAGTGTAGAAGATTAACAGTTTGGCCCTTAGCTCTGGTCATTAGAGGGCATAGCTTACTGCTACATTTAAGACTAGCAAGTAGATGTATTATTCCTTGGCTACTTCCAACTTGGATAGTAGCGGAGGCAATGTTAAATATTTCTTTAAGTGTTGAAATGCTTTCTTGCACTCGTTGCACCACTTGTCTATTTGCGCCTTCTTGATGACCTTGAAAAAGGTGTTGCATTGATTGATTGAGCACGAAAGGAAACGGTTGAGTGCAACTATGCTTAATTGTGAGCCGATTCTAGTCGTCTTCTTCAGTTGCTCGGGATCAAGAATGATGTATTGGGCGTCCTCTTCTGGCTTCCATCCTTTTTCTTCTATTGGTATGTCCTTTTGAATGCCATCATCTTGATCCACTTAATGTGGTTGCTATGCGGTAGCAAGCTTGTCCTTCTAAACCTTGGCAGCTTCTACAGGAGTGAAGGACTTTTTCGCTCATTCTTTTAGCATTTTCATCGTGCATCGTTAGGATGCGGCCGGGTCAGACTTGATCTCTCCAACTCTTTTTTTTGGGATGTGGAATTAGATTTTCTAGTACTCGATTGATGTTAAGATGCCGAGTTTCACTAACCAGGGCTTTCCCAGAATCCCGTTATAAGGAGACGAGTCACTGACTATTGTGAACTTCTGCTTTGAAACTACTGGCGGTGTTCTCACATTTAGTGTTATGTTGTCAATAACTGTTGAGGTATGTCCGTTGTATCTTGTGAGTACCTTTGCTTGGCGTATTATCATGCTCTCTAGGCCCATTGTCTGAATGTTGGATAGCCGAAGTAGATTTAATACGTTGATGCTGTTCACCATCGTTATGCCAACTATAACGCATGCCAATTGAACAAACACTACCAAAGCATCGTCGTGTGAGAAGCCAACTCCCTTAGTATCCTTTTCGGTGAAACCAACAATAGGTCCAGGTTTGGTGTATGCTGCCTGAACCTGGTAGATTGTTATAGCATATTGGATCTTTCTCTTCTTAGAGTTGTTTGTGGCCCCTAAGTATTCCGACTTGGCGAAGATGTCGTTCATTCTGATAGTCTTGGTAAGTTGTTCCTCCTAGGCTGCGCAGCTGGCTTGTCCAGGTATCTGAGCATTTACCCTCATTCACCAGCTTCTCTAAGTATTCCCAGAGGATCTGGTCGACTAGGATTGAGAACTTGGTATAGTCCTTGGTGGCTTAGCCTCCTTTTGTTAGGGACAGGTCTCCACGCTTGGCCTTCTGCTTGCTTCGGTTGTAAGACTACTTCATATCCACTTTCTTCTAGACTGCCTCAAACTCCTTCTGATGCTACTTAGGTGCCTTGATTTCCCATCGGGCCTTATCTCAAAGTGCATACTTCTCTGCCATAGCGAATGAGTTAGCTAGAGTCAGGTCTTCCTTCATCATCATTCTCCGAATAGGGCATGATCTGCTAGGAGTCCCTTTTCAAAAGTGTTCTAGCACTTAAGTCATTGTAGCTGATTATCTTCACATTCTTTGCCTTGGACCTCTTGACATAGTCATGGAACGACTCCTTTGGATTCTTCTTGATGTTGAAGAGATGATCGGACTTCTTCTTGATCGATCGACAGTATGAGTACTCATTAGTTAAAGATACATAAAACTTATCGAAACTTCGGATGGACTGTAGATGTAGGGTATGAAACCAATCTTTCATTTCGCCCTGCAAACTAGTGGTGAATATTTTGCACATTAAGGCATCGTTGGCCCTGTAGAGGATCATCACGCTGCATTAATGCTTCAAGTGCATTTTCAGGTCTCTATCACCCTTGAATAAGATGAAATATGGCGTATTGAGCTTAAGTAAGGGCTCCGTCTTCTCAATCTCGTCCATGAAGGATAATCTACCCATGTGAGCCATATCTCTACAAAGGGCTTCATCTGTGGTTTGGATGAGCTGGAATCCGCACAATCGCTATGTTAAAAGGGTCTCTACTTCTTCTTGAATTTGCCTCTGTCAGAGCAGTAGGGTTTTTGGATGCCCCTGGTTAGGACCTACTGGTCACGATTCCTCTTCACTATGGTCGGCTCGTCTATGCTAAAGCTGCTATGTATGTAGTAAGTTCCCGGGAGGCAAAATAATTACTCGTAGGCTGCTAGTTGAACTTGAGCCGAGTTGTGCGACTACTTCTCCCCGTTTGCCTAGCCGTGTATGAACACACCAACACCCAGAAGGTCCAGATCCATGGTTAATCAACAAAGATTCCTCCATGTTTCAGGTAAAACGCATGCACCCCCAAACTTCAGTTCTTATGTTAATTTTTAATTGCTTGTTGTCTGTGATTTTTACACTCATCCGTGTTCTGATGTTTGCAATGGACTATGCTAGTTGTGCATGTTTAAGATCTATTGAGTTGCATGAAGAATAACAGTCGAATTTAAAGTGTGCGTAAGGTGTGCATGGAACTGGTGTTCGAATAGTTGAAACTCGCACGTATTGTATTGCTTTCTGCGTGTAGGAAGCACGGATTGAGTTGATAACCGAGAGAAATGAACACTCAAGTTGCAGATCCAACGAGTCACAAAGGAAAAATCAACAGTTAAGCTCTTGTAACTGTAAGAGGTATGAAACTCATCCCTCTGTTCTTATTATGCTCAGCATGTATGTACACATTTGTGTTGTGATATTATTGGTTGATATATGGTCCATTTCCACTGTAACTTGTGCACCTGATTGTTGTGTTGCAGGAAATAACCCAAATTGGCAAAGGCAGCTTGATGTCACATCCCAAAAACCAAACAAGTGGCCCACATTGAAGAATGGCCACGCAGCAAAACAGAAAGGTATAACTTCCCATCTCTACTATGTGAATCACAAATGTGGTTGATGTTGATGTTCTTGTTTGTCTTGTTTGCTGTCTGCAAAAACCCAAGTGTGGAAATCAGAGATAGAATGCATAAAATACTACCGGTAAACTGAAAAGAAAACAAGTAAAAGCAAATACTAATAATTATTTTTTTAAATTAAATTTTTTTTAATTAACACTAAATGACAGCCTAGGAATTTAAATGTAGCTAGAAATTAAAGCTAATGAAATAAAATGAAAGAAGGTAAAAAAAAAAAAAAATAAATTAGATAATTGGGTTGCCTCCCAATAAGCGCTTTTTATAAAGTCTGTAACTGGACGTGGCAGAAGCTTGGTGTTTGTTCACTGGTTTCTTCAGAGTTAGTGACTTGTGTGTACTAAACTTCCCTAGGAATGGCTTTAGTATATACTTCTTGACCTTGAGCACACAACCCTGCCCTCTTTTTCAATGTTCACATTACCGTTTTGAAAAACCTGCTTAACCATATAAGAGCCCTTCCACTAAGACTCTTGTCTCCCGAGAATTGACTTGAAATCTGAACTTAACAACCACACTTTTGTACTCGTCTGTATTTTGTCACAACTTGGATTGCCTTGCAACTTTTTATTCTTGCCCTTGGCATTCAGATGTTTTTGGTTAATCTGATGGCCTGGATGGTTGTCAACAAAGTTAGTTTTGTTTTTTATTTTTGCATTTCAACCAGCTGAACTTTGTGCTGCTGCACTTTGCTCTCACACTCATGAAACTCATTTTGAGTCTTTATGGGCATATTGTCAGTTGATGATTTGGTCATAAATTTGGCACGAGGCAAACCATCTAATGCATCATCACGCATGGATTCTTACTTATCACTTGGATGTGTGCTAGCTTCAAACAATCTAAAAACAACCATTTGATCTTTTACCTGGAATGTTAGAGTTCTGGCTTCAACATCAATAAGAGTCCAGGCTATTCCCAAGAATAGGCGGCCCAAAATGATGGGTGTTATCAAATCCTCATCCACGTCCAACACCATAAAATCAGCTGGAAAATATAGATTGTCAACGTTAACAATAACATCTTTAATGACTCATCTAGGATAGGTAATTGAAGGGTCAACCAATAGAATAAGGCATTAAATTTACACTAGCACTTAAATAAATTGAATCACTACTAAAATCACAATTTCCAATGGTACAAGAGATAGTAAAACCTCATGGATCTTTCTTCTCTGGAGGCAATTTATGCAATAAGACTGCGCTGCACTATTCCATTAGAATCACTTTTTTGGAATCCACAAGCTTATTTTTCTTTGTGCAAACGTCCTTCAGAAAGTTGGCATAAGATTGAATGTTCTTGATTGCATCAATTAATGGAAGATTAATTTGAAATTTAGCCAAAGTGTTCATAAAATCTATCAACTATTGATCTTTAGCTTTAGGCTTCAACCTTTCAGGATAAGGCATTGGAGGCACATAAACATGCCCTGCAGTTTTTGTGGTAGCTTTTGCAGTATTTTCGGATATGTCTAGTGGTTGCCCAGAATCTGCAGAAAATGCATAATCTGCAAAAATATTAGATTTTGCAAAATTTCCCAAATTTGTTTATGGTTGTGGTGCTGCCCGCGAATATCCAGCGCAATTTTCATGTCTGTTGTCCTAACTTTTGCCAAACCGTAAAGTCCGTATTGTACAACAATCATCTGAACCTCTTGGATTTGGAACTGTCTGGCTGGGAAAAGTACCCAATGCTCTTTCTGAAACTTGCAATGCAATCTGCTCAATTTGTTTTTCCATACTTTTCATTGCTGCAAGTAGATTTTGGATTTCTTGACTAGTAGTGTTTGCTAATTTTTCAATTGCAATCTTCTAAGCAACCTGAGGTGCAGCAGATTGTTGTACCTATTGTTGAAATTGTGAATTTACATGCTGATCTCTATCCCACTTTAAATTAGGATGATCTCTCCAACCCGGGTTGCAAAAATTTGAATACGGGTCATTTCTTCAACGTTGAAAATTATTAAATGCATTAACTTGTTTTACTGGAAACTCCGAATAAGCAGCTTTATGTGGACAACTCAAAAAATCATGGGTTGTCATGCTACAAATGTTGCAAGCAGCTTGTAATGGCTACTATACATCAACCTGAGAATTTGGAATTCTTTGTAACATGTCAAATTTTGCATCAAATCTTTCAAGCTTTTTCTCTATTTTTTCAATTTGTGCCGACACATATGGAGAACCATTAGATGTCTCAAAGATAGACCTAGATTGTGACTACTCAACTACCCATTGTTGTGTATCTATTGCCATTTTTTCAAATAATAAACATGCCTTTTGTGCATTTTTATCCTTGTATGAACCTCCGCATGAAGCGTTGACAAGAGTTTTTGTTGTCATATTTAACCCTCTGAAAAATATATGCATTTGATCAATACTGTTAATACCAAAATGTGGACATTTTCTAATCAACTCTTTGAACCGTTCCCACGCCTCATGAAACTCTTCATTTGGTTTTTGGGCAAAAGATAAAATTTGAGTTCTCATGTAAAGAGTCTTGGAAGCTGGATAATCCTTGCTTAAAAAATTTTCACTAAGTTGGTTCCAAGTGCTAATGCTTCCAGATGGAAGTGTGAAAAGCCATCTTCTTGCTTGATCTTTCAGAGTGTATGGAAATAAACAGAGCTTAATAGATTCGGCTGAAAATCCTCTAACCAAAATATTCTTACATCCCATTAAAAATTTTGCAATGTGCATGTTAGGATCATCGATTGAGAACCCATGAAATGTAGGTAGAATATTCAACATGTGTTGCTTTATTTCAAATGTAGACCATTCCTCCACTTCTAGCTAAGTAATGCAACTTGGTATGTTAGTGGCATAAGTTGTTAATGAATCCCTTAAAGGTTGACCAACTTCTGGAATAACAAATGCCATTGTTTCCTTGCTATGCAGATCCTCAGAAAATAAAGACTGCTGAAAAGTCCCCTGCAATGAAGGAACCCACTGCAATTTTTGCTCCCTTCTCCTTAAAATCTGCTCAGGTTCTGGATCAAATTGAAATAATTTTTGCACTACTGATCGTGTACTCACCATGCACAGATTGTTGTAATCTGCATTATTATACTGCTGTAATATGTAAAAATAAAATAAAAACGAAAATTAAATTTATTTTTTATTTTTTATTTTATATATGTATATACAACAATAACTAACTGAAAATCTGATTAGAACGAATTGTTTTAAATAATCTCTGACAGGAGTGCCAATTTCTAGATATGGATTTTACTACACATGCAAATGGGCTAAAAACTCCTATAATATTTGCAAGAATGACAAGGTTATTGTAGTATAAACAGATCTTGCAAGGTCGTTTTCCACAGGGATTATTAAATAATTCGAAGCGAATCAAATTCCAATTAATTATTGTAATGTAGAGATTGAGATGACTGATTTTATAACCTACTTAAATTAAAACGAATTTAATTAATAAAAATAAACTAATCTGCAATATTAAAGCTCAAAGAAAAGGAAAAGTTTTGGAGAAATCAAATTAAGAAAGCACTAGGGTTCCACCATCACCTAGCAATCCTATGAACTTTTTACCAATTACTTATGATCTACACATGCCACTTTGAAGGCTAGGTTTTCCTAATTTATATTCTACTTGGAACCTCCAACATAGAATGTATATCAAATGCAACCCATCTGGACGTTCGGATCAAATCTAAAAATGAGAGACTCATTATGCTTTATGAAAACCCTT
Source organism: Pyrus x bretschneideri (assembly GCF_019419815.1). Lineage (NCBI taxonomy): Eukaryota > Viridiplantae > Streptophyta > Magnoliopsida > Rosales > Rosaceae > Pyrus > Pyrus x bretschneideri. The sequence continues at coordinate 195,639 of NW_025999504.1, forward strand.
TGAAAAACCATGCAATCCTTAAGATGTGGTGTTCATCTTAAGTGAAATTACAATTATTAATCACAAGAAGCCAACGCCAATTCAGGGAACCTTCCGACCAAATTTGCATCAAATTACTTTTCTAAAGATCTTAATGGTGATCAAGCATTAAGACAATTAGATAGTTTTAATCACGGTGATCAATAATTCAAAGTATGCATGCAATCAATCATAAGCAATTAAATAAAAATTACATTTTCATGCTAAGGCTCAAGGCTTCGCCCTAGCAAAAGGAATTAGTTACGCATATTTATAATTGAAATCATGGAAAATATTATTAAGAATAAAAGGAATGAAAACACCTTAAAGTAGAAAATCTCCAAGAACCCTAGCAATTCCCTCTGTCTCTAAAGTGAAGGAAGATTTGTAAAAAACAAGTTCATTTGAGCAACATCAACAACATGCAATTAACAATTAAAAGGCGGAATCATGTTTATATGCACTCAAAAACAAAACTTAACCCATGAACTTCAAAGCCTTGTAGATAGGTGAACCAAGACTCAACTCAAAACAAAGTGAGTTGAGAAATCAATACCTTTGTAGATTCCTCTTTGCATAAGCAAAGGCTAATCACCCAAAGAGAGGCCCTTCATTCCTTGCATCTTAGATCCATGGATTTGGATGGATGAAAAGGTTTCTCCAAGTTCCCAAAATTGAGAACATCTAAGTCTCCACACCAAGGCATAATGAAGAAGAAATGAGTGGCCTTGAGGAAGTAAGATTGCTAGATGTTTTCCTCAAGGGTGGCCGAAATTTTAGAGAGAAAGGAGAGCTTGTGTTCTCATCCTTTCCCCAAAAATAACCCTTAATGAATTTTGGCTATTAAGTCACACTTATACCTTAATTCATTTGAGTGACAAACTTGTAAATAAGTCAAAACCCACTCTTTCTCTAAATGGCCGGCCTTAGGGTATTCATTGGGCTATTTGGGCCTTTGTGAATCATTATTCATTAAGTTGTCATACAACTTAAGTCAATGGACTTGACGTTCAAAGCCCATTGGGCCTTAAGGTCCAAAACTATCCCGAGGTCTTCAACGAACTTATTCGTTTGATTAATAATCATATTAATTAATCCTTGCCATAAATAATTAAACCATTTAATTATTCTTACTCATCTCCGTTGAATCTTCAATCTCTACCTTACACGGTGTATGATCCATTAGGTTCCTTTTAGCGAGGCAATGGGCGATTCAAACTCTTTCAAATCGATTGTGAATTAAAACTTACTTTCAATTCTCCCGTTAGTGATAATACACTTTTAGGGCTTCCACAAACCATGGTTGACGCCTAGCAACATGTCATGGTTACCCAAGCTAATCAGAAGAGGTGGAGAACCTATTCAGTTTTAGGATTACAAATGCAATACGGTCTTTCTCTAATACAATACTCTTGACCACATTGTTTGGTTTGATAGTTTATTCATGTCTACTATCCAATGTGAGTCTTGTGCTTATATGATTACCTTGAATGTGATTTGGAACACATTCCTAAATCTCATTCATACTTTGGCCAAAGATTCTTAATCATATCATAGAGTATTCTCCCTCAAACAGTTTGAAGGTTAGAGATCCCTTGTTGCGCATTCACTTGCCTTCATGGATAAGTGGCTTAACCCCAACGATGCCATGGACACCCTCCTGATGGAGTGACTTTGACATAATCAAAGATTAAGGACCTAACCACAAGACAACTGTGATGCCTCAGGTCAAAAGACTAATTTGCATTATCCCAACCATGAGTTCTCATGTGACATGAATATGAGAACTCTTTGTTGATCGTGTTCAGTGAACTCATTCTCTATTGAGCACCTACGTACTTGTCTTGATGTCACACACACCAATGACTCGAGACTAGTCACTCTCCCTGAGAGAAGACATAGCACGTACTGATCTTAACGGACTGTCAATGCCCAATTGACAATCCTATGATCAGGAACGTTTAGGATGTGTCAACGAAAGAATGGTCTCATGAATCTAACTTCTTTAGATCGCATTCTTCCAATCACATATTCCTTGGACTTATCGTTTAAGCATATAACATTTATATGAGACGGCTCAAACAATAATCTTTGCCCTTTACATTTAAACTACATTAGTTTGAAATGTCCGTAAAGTATCATCATATGATTGGTTTTATGGCACATTTCCAACAATCTCCCACTTGCACTAGAGCCAATCAGCTTAGTCATCATTGATGATACCTCTTCTGTAATTCATTTCATAAATGGCTGAGTAGTAGGCCTAAACAATGGATATCTATATGTTATCCATAGAAGCAACCTTGAGAATAACAACGTCACCATTATACATGATTCTCAATCATGTGGTTCAGTCTCTCATTTGAGTTCGAACCTTGATGAGACCTTGATTCCCTGGCTTGAGCTATCGCCCCATTAGTGTCATACACTTTCTGGTTGGAACCGAGTGGAGAGTTCATGAATGAACTTTCCCATCCAAACAACAATGTTGTAAGCTTCTATATGGCAATATATTTTGCATACATGATGGAACACATTAAAGTCATTTACTTTTAACGTTTCCACCCAAATATCTCTTTAGTCATAATAAAGAGATATCTCATTATCACTTTATTCATAATGAAGAGATATTCTATGATGGATTAGATTCATAATCTAATACATTTACGCTTCCATTACGTTACTCTAATTCTTCCTCATTCTTGAGGAATCCATCCTTAGTATTTCTTTAAATACCTAAGGATTCACTTGACAGTTGCCATGGTTCTGATCCTGGGCTTGCACTGATATCATCTTGTACCGTTCTAGGTACAACTTATATCAATGTTTTCATACAATACATAAATCGCCTTTCTGCGTATGCATAAAGGATTCTATTTACGCATTATTTCTTTGGGAGTCAAAGGGTACATTCCCTTTGAGAAGAACAACTTCCTAGTCTCACTAGAATTGTCATTCTAATTGAAGTTTATCATCATATGAGAAACTTCCTAGCATCTCTTGTCTATTTTAGGGATTGATATAATCCAATTATATCTTGAAATCTATCATTATAGATTTCCATCCCATGTATATAGACTATGTCTCCCATATACATTCTATCATTATAAAATGTTTAAAGTCATAACTTTAACGATGAAGAATTCCTTTCATTTTCAAAATTAATATATATCATGTATATACATTCAAATTTAGGAATATGATCAACTCCCACTAATCTTTTGTAAACCTAGTAAACAAAAGATTCATTTACATCTTTATGAGAAATCAAACAATTGATCTTTTCTCATAAGACGCTTATAGCTCCCACTAGCTTGCTAAGATCCATGATGGATGGATCTCTACAACTAACATGTCTTAGAAGTATATATCATATATATATGGGTAATTGATAATGTCCAACGAACTAAATCTTATTTATGTTCATTATTCTCCTAATGGAGAAATTCATTATCTTACGATGCTACTTTCCTTGATATTTTTCAAGGAAATTAATCTAAAGTGTTACTTTTTCCTTGGATCAAATCTAAGGAGGTAAATACTTTAGACGTCTTACTCATCTACTTACATTTCTTGAATTCTTTGAAACCTTTTGCAAAGTATTCGGACTTGTGTTTATTCAAAATAAACTATAGTCCAACCGAGAGTGATCTTCGGTGAATGTCATACAACATGAGTAGTATTATGTTGTGGACAAGTGCCACTAACATCTAAGTGAATTAACCTTAACAACTTTGTGATTCTTTCTTCTTTCCAAAAGAATAAAGATTCGAACATTTCGCCTCTATACAATTTTAACAAGAAGGTATTGGATCTGGATCAAACGATCCAAAGCATCCATCTATGACCAACTCGTAACTTATGTTTTAGAGTTATCACAACTCAGTTGGGATTAGTCACTACCTTGCAACCTTTTGGGTTTTAAGCATCGTTATATTCTTAAACAGTTAAACTACCACATCATCTCTACTATAGAGACAACCAATTAAATTACAATAATCTAATTATTGATTAATAAAGAACAATGTTTTGTCAAACAAAACATTTATCCATCTCTACTATAGTGACGGATTTAAGTTCCTAAAAATTGGAATGTAAAGACAATCTTTAGTATTTTCCAATTTCTTTGGTAGTTCATATGAGGAAGTAAGTACAATCCGCTTTCGCAGAGATCTATATTTTATTCACTTTCCGAATGTGAAGTACTTTCTCTTCTCTCATTAATCTTCTACTTTTTATTAGCACACTTTTACAACAATTGTAAAACATAGTTACTAATACGGAATCAAGCATTCAAGTAGAAGAACCAACTGTTTTGAACTATTCAAGAACATTTTACAACACCTTTGAAAGGTGTGTTCTTTGACACTTGCAAGACATTTCTTGCAAATACCCCTTCCAATGTCCATCATTTCATAAAGAAAGTTTGTTCCATAAAGAAAGTTTGTTCCCTTGGAGTTATTTTGCCTTCTTCATTTGACTTCCCCTTTGATTACAATAGTCATGGTCCCTAAACTCCCACTATCTCTCTTGAAACTTATTTCAAATGTGTTATACACATCAAACGATTTGGAGAGCGTGCGGTTATTGTTCACTATATAGTTTACAATAAACTTAGTGAACCATTAGGATAGGGACACAAAGGTGAAGTCCTTGCCTAGTTTCCGTCTCGTTAAGTGGTTTAACACTTCAACACTCAATGATTCAAAATCATCATAAGTCCATATAAATGGACTATTTTTGTCAACCAACCATTATGTTCTAAACATAATAACAAACTTTCAAGAGTTGTTCAAGGCAACTCTCATTTCTTCATACAACAATTTGTAAGTGAAGAATCATGGCACATAAAGTGTCCATGCCCTTGTGCTTACTTCTCAAGTTCCTTGTTCGTGTAACAAAGAGACAAGCACTAAAGTTTGTGTTGATTAAGGGTTGTTCAAAGCAACTCTTATTTCTTCATACAACAATTTGTATTTGAAGAATTATGACATTAAAAGTGTTGTCCTTCTCATGTTAGACTTATCTAACATATTCTTCCAATGATACATTATCAATAGGAAGATTGTGAGGATGAGACTACTTAGTTACATCTACAAGCCATTAAAGACAATCTATGGGATTGTAGAACTAAGTCCGGAAATTAAAGCATTCGGCTTTTCTTTGTCAAGTTTTGGATAGCGTTTGCAAATATATTGGTAAACAAATACATAACGAATATAAATTGATTGATTTTAAGCCATTTGATTCGGGTCTTTAAATCAAATAGCACCACCCACTATTTTTGGCAAATTCCATATCCCTCATCGGAATTCGAGAGTTTTGGAGGAAACTCTTAGTAGGGTATGGGAGGCTCACTATTACCAAGCCCACCTCACGATGATACGATATCGGCTAGCATTAATAATAATGAGAGAGTACGCTTACTCATTTGCATCTCTTGCAAGTACCCATCTTATTTGGCCTCTAGAGAATGTTGCCTCACAATGATATGATATCGGCGCCATTGCACTTAGTTAAGTTATTCCCACCATGCTTAGTTCATGAAGGGGTTCAAGAATAGCCTCACAATGATATGATATTGGCCATCCTCGTTGCCTACACCCACCTCATCATATGCGTATAGACTCCTCCTGAGTGTAAGCATGCACTTTGTACTCCCCCATGATAGGGTGAAGCCGGTGTACAAGTCACAAACGATTGGAGCCCACCACGGTGGAAGGCCACGAAGAGATATTCAAAGCATCTCTCGCTTATCAACTTAATAATGGTTTTAGTTAAGGGTTTTTAGGTCTCATCACATATAAACATACATTTTAATCCAATTAAAACATTTTGGTCCTATTACAACTATTGGTCCATATGATTGATTTAGTAGTATATAATACACCCACTATGCTTTTAAAACGGTTTTTAAAGCAAGACTATATGGTACTACTAACATAAGATTTGCATTCATTGATGGACTATATAGTTGCCTTAGGGCCTTAGGATGACTATGAACCTTTGATTAGATCCAACACGAGCCTTGTGTTGAATCTCGGTCTAGGGATGGTGATTGATTTTAGTTACGCGTTTAATCACATTCAGGTGTGTTGTCTTATTGGACGTTGGACCCAACTACTCCAATTTCATGCATACCGAATAAAACAAGAAATGAGTACTTCAAAGTAAATAAGAGCTTATGCTCTTTTACAACAATTGATCAAATCAAATTACTTTAAAGTAAAGAAGAGCTTATGCTCTTTTACAACAATTGATCATATCAAATTACAACCAAAATTTAATCTACACATTCCCATGGTTCAAACAAATTTGAAACGGCCTTTCACATAGCTCAATTATAGTAGGCTTAGGTTCATAATCACCATTTCTTTAATTAATTAACGCTTTAACTAATTAAACTTGAATGCAACATTTTCATTTGGTTTTTGTATCCATAGAATTGATTTAGATAGAGCTAAATGAAATGAAAATCCAATTCTCATTTAAAGAGACAAAACAATTTTGTTCTCTACCTAATTTGGGTCAAAATGCTATGACCTCAACTTGTTTGGGCCATAGTGCAATTAACCTCAACTTTTGGGCTATTTTGCAAAAACTTAAACTTTTGGGGTCACTTTGTAAAAACACAAAAGTCCACTACTTCATGTAATTACAACTAGAACCCAAAAATTTCCACAAAAGCTAAAACTTCATTAAAGGAGCAAAACAATTTGTCCTTTTAGTGATTTTGGACCTTTACGTAAAAACGTAAACTTTTGGGTCAAAGTACAAATACACAAAAGTATCAAAACTTTATGTAATTGCATAAAAGCCCCACAAGGACCCTAATTGAGTAGGGTGGCCGGCCATTTGAAACAAAGTATATAAAAAATTTCAAAGTTTTGTTCTTGGCAAGAACATATCAAGAACAATGAAGAACATCCATGAAAACCTATAAGAGCTCCATGAACATTCTTCACCCAAAAACATACCAAAACCACTCAAACGTAAGGGAAATACCATACAACCATACTAGGGTACATAGGGGTTCCAAAAGTCACTTTAAAACACTTTTAACAAGTCAAACAAGAACCCAAAAATCCACCCTTTGGATTTGGCCGAATTTCCCCAAAAACATGGCACCAAATTTTAGCTCCAAAATTCATGCTCATATGAACTACATCTACAACATTTGAGATGGCAAATTTTCTAACAAAATTTACATTCAAAGAAGCAAGAATAAAGCTTGTAACAATTGCAACATTCAAATCACAAACTATGAACTACAAAACCCAAAAGGATTCACCAACTACTAGACTTAGGCTCTGATACCACTTGAAGGAAGATTTGTAAAAAACAAGTTCATTTGAGCAACATCAACAACATGCAATTAACAATTAAAAGGCGGAATCATGTTTATATGCACTCAAAAACAAAACTTAACCCATGAACTTCAAAGCCTAGTAGATAGGTGAACCAAGACTCAACTCAAAACAAAGTGAGTTGAGAAATCAATACCTTTGTAGATTCCTCTTTGCATAAGCAAAGGCTAATCACCCAAAGACAGGGCCTTCATTCCTTGCATCTTAGATCCATGGATTTGGATGGATGAAAAGGTTTCTCCAAGTTCCCAAAATTGAGAACCTCTAAGTCTCCACACCAAGGCATAATGAAGAAGAAATGAGTGGCCTTGAGGAAGTAAGATTGCTAGATGTTTTCCTCAAGGGTGGCCGAAATTTTAGAGAGAAAGGAGAGCTTGTGTTCTCATCCTTTCCCCAAAAATAACCCTTAATGAATTTTGGCTATTAAATCACACTTATACCTTAATTCATTTGAGTGACAAACTTGTAAATAAGTCAAAACCCACTCTTTCTCTAAATGGCCAGCCTTAGGGTATTCATTGGGCTATTTGGGCCTTTGTGAATCATTATTCATTAAGTTGTCATACAACTTAAGTCAATGGACTTGACGTTCGAAGCCCATTGGGCCTTAAGGTCCAAAACTATCCCGAGGTCTTTAACGAACTTATTCGTTTGATTAATAATCATATTAATTAATCCTTGCCATAAATAATTAAACCATTTAATTATTCTTACTCATCTCCGTTGAATCTTCAATCTCTACCTTACACGGTGTACAATCCATTAGGTTCATTTTAGCGAGGCAGTGGGCGATTCAAACTCTTTCAAATCGATTGTGAATTGAAACTTACTTTCATTTCTCTCGTTAGTGATAATACACTTTTAGGGCTTCCACAAACCATGGTTGACGCCTAGCAGCATGTCATGGTTACCCAAGCTAATCAGAAGAGGTGGAGAACCTATTCAGTTTTAGGATTACAAATGCAATACGGTCTTTCTCTAATACAATACTCTTGACCACATTGTTTGGTTTGATAGTTTATTCATGTCTACTATCCAATGTGAGTCTTGTGCTTATATGATTACCTTGAATGTGATTTGGAACACATTCCTAAATCTCATTCATGCTTTGGCCAAAGATTCTTAATCATATCATAGAGTATTCTCCCTCAAACAGTTTGAAGGTTAGAGATCCCTTGTTGCGCATTCACTTGCCTCCATGGCTAAGTGGCTTAACCCCAACGATGCCATGGACACCCTCCTGATGGAGTGACTTTGACATAATCAAAGATTAAGGACCTAACCACAAGACAATTATGATGCCTCAGGTCAAAAGACTAATTTGCATTATCCCAACCATGAGTTCTCATGTGACATGAATATGAGAACTCTTTGTTGATCGTGTTCAGTGAACTCATTCTTTATTGAGCACCTACGTACTTGTCTTGATGTCACACACACCAATGACTCGAGACTAGTCATTCTCCCTAAGAGAAGACATAGCACGTACTGATCTTAACGGACTGTCAATGCCCAATTGGCAATCCTATGATCAGGAACGTTTAGGTTGTGTCAACGAAAGAATGGTCTCATGAATCTAACTTCTTTAGATCGCATTCTTCCAATCACATATTCCTTGGACTTATCGTTTAAGTATATAACATTTATATGAGATGGCTCAAACAATAATCTTTGCCCTTTACATTTAAACTACATTAGTTTGAAATGTCCGTAAAGTATCATCATATGATTGGTTTTAGGGCACATTTCCAACATAAAGTTGCATAAAAGAAAGCGTAGCCCTAAACTAGGGTCAACTAAAACCTTAAATATCTCACTAAAAGCCAGCAGCACAATCCCTGAGAACCAAGTCTCTTATTTCCACTAGGAAGCTAACTAATAATAAAATATATTAAAACATAAAATCCTAATTAAGTTAGGATAAACTGCACAGAAACTGTCCAGCCATGTTTTAGGCTCAAAACTGCTCTAAATCCAGCCCAAGATAGCTTGTTTTAAAGATCAGGACGTTGTGAACACATCTCCAGAAGGCCAGGAAACCATCCGAGGTCATCTTGGGCTCCAAAAACGCTAGTCAAGTCCAAAACGTCACTATTCCAGCACCGCACATTGCTCCTTTATTTTATCGCCAGAAAATCATCGCTCGATAGAAAAAGTCCAAATTTTGATACAATCAAGACAAGTGACTCACGAACATCCTCCAATTGGAATTACTCCAAAATTTGTTGGTCCTATTTTGCTCCAGAGCAAGTTGAAAGTCCTATATTGAAAATACAATTCAAAGTATCAAAATTCTTCCAAAATAATAACCAAAACATACTCAGAATAGGGTAAAATATATAATATAAAATCTACTCATTAGTCATCATGAGGCGCTGGGCAGTAGAGATGTGGGCCTGAAAAGACCTTCGGACAAAAATGTCGTTCCACATGTTGTAGCAGGCCGCATTTATTTGGACCTTCCTAACTTCCAATTTTTCTGCAGGGAGTGTCATTGACTAGGTAGTTGATGATGTGATTGTATTGACTTTTAACACCTCGGCTACTGGTTCTTCTTCCATACTCGGTTTTCCTAAATACTTGATCGGGATGGAACATCAGAACTGGTAGTCCAAAGGGGAGCCTAAAGCTGCCAGGGCGTCTACATGGGCATTGTCTGCCCATGGTTCCTGTGTGAAGGTGTAAGTTTGAAACGCCTCGAGCTACTTTCGTACCTTCTCAAGGTATAGTGCCATCCTTGGATGCTTTGCTACATACTCCCTGGTAGTCTGGCTAATGATAAATTGAGAATCAGAATGGACTGCGAGTTTCTTGACAACAAGATCTTGTGCCATTTGAAGGCCTGCCAATAAGGGCTTGTACTCTACTTTGCTATTTAATGCCTTAAACCTATACTAACTGCCTGCTCGAGCATCAAGCCGTCTAGGATGATGAAAACCAAGCCTGCTCTAGAGCCTTTGTAGTTAGATGAATCATCGACGTGCAAACGGCAAAAGTCTTTGTTAAAAAGGGTTGGTTTAGCCAAGGAGTGCTCGAGGGCATCTTTGGGCCATTTAGTTATGTCTTCCAAACTAAAAGTCAACTCTGTTATGAAGTTTGCCAAGTCCTGAGCTTTTATCGCCATGCTAGGTTGGTAAACCAAGACATATTGGTCGAGTTCCAACACCTACTTCATCACTCGTTGAGAAGTGTTTGGACCATGTAAGATAGATCGTAGGGGATACTAAGTTAAAATAATGACCATATGCGCTTGAAAGTATGGTCTGAGCTTCCGAGTTGCAACAACTATTGCCAAAATTAGTTTTCGATCCTCGGATATCTTGTTTCCATATCAAGGAGAACTTTAGAAGTGTAGAATATTGGCAGTTTGGCCCCCAGCTCTTCTCATAAGAGAGCAAAGCTTACTGCTATGTCTAAGACTACAAAGTAAATGTATAATTCCTTGGCTACTACCGGCTTGGATAGTAGCGGAGGGGATGTCAAATATTTCTTCAAGTCTTGAAATGCTTTCTAGCATTTGTTGTCCCACTTGTCTCTTTACGCCTTCTTGATGACCTTGAAAAAAGGCTTACATTGATTGATTGAGCATAAGAGGAAATGGTTGAAAGCAACTAGGCTTATTCGTGAGCCAACTCTAGCTGTCTTCTTTAGCTACTCGGGATCAAGAATGATGTATTGGGCATCCTCTTCTGGCTTCCATCCTTTTTCTTCTATCAACATGTCCTTTTGAACGCCATCGTCTTAATCCGCCTGATGTGCTTGCTATGTGGTAGCAAGCTTTTCCTTCTGAACCTTGGTAGCTTCTATGAGAGTGAAGGACTTTTTCTTTGACTTCTTCAGCATTTTCACCGTGCATCGTTAGGATGTGGCCTAGTCAGACTTGATCTCTTCAACTCCTTCTTCTGGGATGTGGAATTAGATTTTCTAGTACTCCATTGAGGTTACAACGCCCAGTTTCACTAGCCAGGGCTTTCCTAGAATCCGATTATAAAGAGACAGGTCGCTGACTAGTGTGAACTTCTGCTTTGAAACTACTGGTGGTGTTCTCATATTTAGTGTTATGTTGCCAATAGTTGTTAAGGTATGTTCGTTGAATCCAGTGAGTACCTCTGCTCGGTATATTATCGTGCTTTCTAGGCCCATCTTCTGAATGACGGGTAGCTAAAGTAAATTTACTACACTGCTGTTGTCCACCATCATTTTGCCAACTATAGCGCATACCAATTGAACGGACACTACCAAAGCATCATCGTGTGAAAAGTCAACTCCATCAACATCCTGCCTGGTGAAACCAACAATGGGTCCAGGTTTGGCGTAGGCTGGTTGAACCTGGGAGATTGCTATTGCTTGTTGGATTTTTCTCTTCTTAGAGTTGTTTGTGGCCCCCAAATATTTGGACTCGGTGAAGATGCTGTTGGAAATGTGCCCTAAAACCAATCATATGATGATACTTTATGGACATTTCACATGTTAAACTAATCTAGTTTAATATTAAGGGCAAACATTATTGTTTGAGCCGTCTCATATAAATGTTATGTGCTTAAACGATAAGTCCAAGGAATATGTGATTGGGAGAATGCGATCTAAAGAAGTTAGATTCATGAGACCATTCTTTCGTAGACACAACCTAAACGTTCCTGATCATAGGATTGCCAATTGGGCATTGACAGTCCGTTAAGATCAATACGTGCTATGTCTTCTCTCAGGGAGAGTGACTAGTCTCGAGTCATTGGTGTGAATGACACCAAGACAAGCATGTAGGTGCTCAATAGAGAATGAGTTCACTGAACACGATCAACGAGGAGTTCTCATATTCATGTCACATGAGAACTCATGGTTGGGATAATGCAAAGTAGTCCTTTGACCTGAGGCATCACAGTTGTCTTGTGGTTAGGTACTTGATCTTTGATTATGTCAAAGTCACTCTATCAGGGTGTCCACGGCATCGTCGGGGTTAAGCCACTTAGCCATGGAGGCAAGTGAATGCGCAACAAGGGATCTCTAACCTTCAAACTGTTTGAGGGAGAATACTCTATGATATGATTAAGAATCTCTGGCCAGAGTATGAATGAGATGTTGGAATGCGTTCCAGATCACATTCAAGGTAATCATATAAGTACAAGATTCACATTGGATAGTAAACATGAATAAACTATCAAACCAAACAATGTGGTCAAGAGTATTGTATTAGAGAAAGACCATATTGCATTTGTAATCCTAAAACTGAATAGGTTCTCCACCTCTTCTGATTAGCTTGGGTAACCATGACATGCTGCTAGGCGTCAACCATGGTTTGTGGAAGCCCTAAACGTGTATAATCACTAACGGGAGAATTGAAAGTAAGTTTCAATTCACAATCGATTAGAAAGAGTTTTTAATCGCCCACTGCCTCGCCAAAAGGAACCTAATGGATCGTTCACCGAGTAAGGTAGAGTTTGAAGAAACAACGGAGATGAGTAAGAATAATTAAATGGTCTAATTATTTATCTAAGGCTAGGATTAATTAATATGTTAATTAATCAAACGAATAAGTTCGTTAAAGACCTCGGGTTAGTTTTGGGCCGCAAGGCCCAATGGGATTTGAATGTCAAGCCCATTAACTCAAGTTGTATGACAACTTGAATAAACAAAGGGCTTGAAAGCCCAATAAACCCTATAGGCCGGCCATGTTAGAAGAATAGGGCTTTTGGTCCATTAGGTCACTTATTTGAAGGGACTATATAAAGGACTTTATAGCCTAAAATTAATACATGGTAATTTTTGGGGAAAGGATGATAACACAAGCTCTCCTTTCTCTCTAAAATTTCGGCCACCTTGGAGGGATCATCTAGCAATCAAACTCCTCCAAGGTCACTCATTTCTTCTTCATTATGCCTTGGTGATGAATCATTAGAGGTTCTCAATTTTGGGAACTTGGAGAAACCTTTTCATCCATCCAAATCCATGGATCTAAGATGCAAGGAATGAAGGCCCTCCCTTTGGGTGATTAGCCTTTGCTTATGCAAAGAGGAATCTACAAAGGTATTGATTTCTCAACTCACTTTGTTTTGAGTTGAGTCTTGGTTCACCTATCTACTAGGCTTTAAAGTTCATGGGTTAAGTTTTGTTTTTGAGTGCATATAAACATGATTCCGCCTTTTAATTGTTAATTGCATGTTGTTGATATTGCTCAAATGAACTTGTTTTTCACAAATCTTCCTTCAAGTGGTATCAAGAGCCTAAGTCTAGTAGTTGGTGAATCCTTTTGGGTTTTGTAGTTCATAGTTTGTGATTTGAATGTTGTAATTGTTACAAGCTTTATTCTTGCTTCTTTGAATGTAAATTTTGTTAGAAAATTTGCCATCTCAAATGTTGTAGATGTAGTTCATATGAGCATGAATTTTGGAGCTAAAATTTGGTGCCATGTGTTTGGGGAAATTCGGCCAAATCCAAAGGGTGTATTTTTGGGTTCTTGTTTGACTTGTTAAAAGTGTTTTAAAGTGACTTTTGGAACCCCTATGTACCCTAGTATGGTTGTATGCTATTTCCCTTAAGTTTGAGTGGTTTTGGTATGTTTTTGGGTGAAGAATGTTCATGGAGCTCTTATGGGTTTTCATGGATGTTCTTCATTGTTCTTGATATGTTCTTGCCAAGAACAAAAGGTTTGGTGTTTTGATTCAAAGTTTTGATTTATTTCATAAAGTTTTTGTTTTGAAATATTTCTTATGTTTAAATATATTAGATATTTATTTTGAAAAATTAAAGAAATTTTAGTGGGTAGGTGTGCAATGATTTATTCCATTTCACACACCCCACTTACAAAAACTTTGAAATTTTTTTATATACTTTGCTTCAATGGCCGGCCACCCTACTCAATTAGGGTCCTTGTGGGGCTTTTATGCAATTACATAAAGTTTTTATACTTTTGTGTATTTGTACTTTGACCCAAAAGTTTACGTTTTTACGTAAAGGTCCAAAATCACTAAAAGGACAAATTGTTTTGCTCCTTTAATGAAGTTTTAGCTTTTGTGGAAATTTTTGGGTTCTAGTTGTAATTACATGAAGTAGTGGACTTTTGTGTTTTTACAAAGTGACCCCAAAAGTTTAAGTTTTGCAAAATGGCCCAAAAGTTGAGGTCATAGCATTTTGGCCCAAATTAGGTAGAGAACAAAATTGTTTTGTCTCTTTAAATGAGAATTGGATTTTCATTTCATTTAGCTCCATTTAAATCAATTCTATGGATACAAAAACCAAATGAAAATGTTGCATTCAAGTTTAATTAGTTAAAGCGTTAATTAATTAAAGAAAGGGTGATTATGAACCTTAGCCTACGATAATTGAGCTATGTGAATGGCCATTTCAAATTTGTTTGAACCATGGGAATGAGTAGATTAAATTTTGGTTGTAATTTGATATGATCAATTGTTGTAAAAGAGCATAAGCTCTTCTTTACTTTAAAGTAATTTGATTTGATCAATTGTTGTAAAAGAGCATAAGCTCTTATTTACTTTGAAGTAGTCCTTTCTTGTTTTATTCGATATGCATGAAATTGGAGTAGTTGGGTCCAACGCCCAATAAGACAACACGCCTTAATGTGATTAAACGCGTAACTAAAATCAATCACCATCCCTAGACCGAGATTCAACACTAGGCTCGTGTTGAATCGAATCAAAGGTTCATAGTCATCCTAAGGCCCTAAGGCAACTATATAGTCCATCAATGAATGCAAACCTTATGTTAAGTAGTATCATATACTTTGCTTTAAAAACCGTTTTAAAAGCTTAGTGGGAGTATTATATACAACTAAATCAATCAAATGGACCAATAGTTGTAATAGGGCCAAAATGTTTTAATTGGATTAAAATGTATGTTTATATGTGATGAGACCTAAAAACCCTCAACCAAATCAATATTAAGTTGATAAGCGAGAGATGCTTTAAATATCTCTTCGTGGCCTTCCACCGTGGTAGGCTCCAATCGTTTGTGACTTGTACACCGGCTTCACCCTATCATGGGGGAGTACAAAGTGCATGCTTACACTCAGGAGGAGTCTATACGCATATGATGAGGTGAGTGTAGGCAACGAGGATGGCCAATATCATATCATTGTGAGGCTATTCTTGAACCCCTTCATGAACTAAGCATGGTGGGAATAACTTAACGAAGTGCAATGGCGCCGATATGATATCATTGTGAGGCAACATTCTCTAGAGGCCAAATAAGATGGGTACTTGCAAGAGATGCAAATGAGTAAGCGTACTCTCTCATTATTATTATTGCTAACCGATATCGTATCATCGTGAGGTGGGCTTGGTAATGGTGAGTCTCCCATACCCCGCTAAGAGTTCAACAAAACTCTCGAATTCCGATGAGGGATATGGAATTTGCCAAAAATATTGGGTGGTGCTATTTGATTTAAAGACCCTAATCAAATGGCTTAAAATCAATCAATTTATATTCGTTATGTATTTGTTTACCAATATATTTGCAAACGCTATCCAAAACTTGACAAAGAAAAGCCGAATGCTTTAATTTCCGGACTTAGTTCTACAATCCCATAGATTGTCTTTAATGGCTTGTAGATGTAACTAAGTAGTCTCATCCTCACAATCTTCCTATTGATAATGTATCATTGGAAGAATATGTTAGATAAGTCTAACATGAGAAGGACAACACTTTTAATGTCATAATTCTTCAAATACAAATTGTTGTATGAAGAAATAAGAGTTGCTTTGAACAACCCTTAATCAACACAAACTTTAGTGCTTGTCTCTTTGTTACACGAACAAGGAACTTGAGAAGTAAGCACAAGGGCATGGACACTTTATGTGCCATGATTCTTCACTTACAAATTGTTGTATGAAGAAATGAGAGTTGCCTTGAACAACTCTTGAAAGTTTGTTATTATGTTTAGAACATAATGGTTGGTTGACAAAAATAGTCCATTTATATGGACTTATGATGATTTTGAATCATTGAGTGTTGAAGTGTTAAACCACTTAACGAGACGGAAACTAGGCAAGGACTTCACCTTTGTGTCCCTATCCTAATGGTTCACTAAGTTTATTGTAAACTATATAGTGAACAATAACCGCACGCTCTCCAAATCGTTTGATGTGTATAACACATTTGAAATAAGTTTCAAGAGAGATAGTGGGAGTTTAGGGACCATGACTATTGTAGTCAAAAGGGAAGTCAAATGAAGAAGGCAAAATAACTCCAAGGGAACAAACTTTCTTTATGAAAGGATGGACATTGGAAGGGGTATTTGCAAGAAATGTCTTGCAAGTGTCAAGAACACACCTTTTGAAGGTGTTGTAAAATGTTCTTGAAAAGTTCATAACAGTTGGTTCTTCTACTTGAATGCATGATTCTGTATTAGTAACTATGTTTTACAATTGTTGTAAAAATGTGCTAATAAGAAGTAGAAGATTAATGAGAGAAGAGAAAGTACTTCACATTCCAAACGTGAATCGAATATAGATCTCTGCAAAAGCGGATTGTACTTACTTCCTCATATGAACTACCAAAGAAATTGGAAAATACTAAAGATTGTCTTTACATTCCAATTTTAAGGAACTTAAATCCGTCACTATAGTAGAGATGGATGAATGTTTTGTTTGACAAAACATTGTTCTTTATTAATCAATAATTAGATTATTGTAATTTAATTGGTTGTCTCTATAGTAGAGATGATGTGGTAGTTTAACTGTTTGGAATACGATGATGCTTAAAACCCAAAAGGTTGCAAGGTAGTGACTAATCCCAACTGAGTTGTGACACCTCTAAAACATAAATTACGAGTTGGTAATAGATGGATGCTTTGGATCGTTAGATCCAGATCCAATGCCTTCTTGTTAAAATTGTATAGAGGCGAAATGTTCGAATCTTTATTCTTTTTGGAAAGAAGAAAGAATCACAAAGTTGTTGAGATTAATTCACTTAGATGTTAGTGGCTCTTATCCACAACATAATACTACTCATGTTGTATGACATTCACCGAAAATCACTCTCGGTTGGACTATAGTTTATTTTGAATAAACACAAGTCCGAATACTTTGCAAAAGGTTTCAAAGAATTCAAGAAATGTGAGTTGATGAGTAAGACGTCTAAAGTATTTACCTCCTTGGATTTGATCCAAGGAAAGAAAACACTTTAGATGAGTTTCCTTGAAAGATATCAAGGAAAATAGCATCATAAGATAATGAATTTCTCCATTAGGAGAAGAACGAACTTGAATAAAATTTAGTTCGTTGGATGTTATCTATTACCCATATATAGGATATATATATACTTCTAAAAACAATATGATTGTCAATTAGAAGATCTTCCAAAATTTTCATAACTCCATAAGATGTAGTTGGAAAGAAAGACAAATCTTAAACATGTTAAGATTTGGGGTTGTGTGCTAATAAGCAATATTTGTTTGATATGATCAACAAAAAAATAACAACCTAGTTCCTACACCACAAGCTCCAAGGTAGTCGAGAAGGATTTATAAATCGTCTCAGTTGAATGGTTTGAACTTTATGACTATGTCATAGAGTTACACCTCTTAATTCGAAAGAAATAAGAATGAAAATCCTTATGACTAGACTGAGTGTATATATATGACATATACTCAAGGAAATGGTAAAGTACCATTTGAATCAAAATAATAAAACCTTAATAGCTAATCGGTAGCTTAAGGTGACTACAGTCAAAGAAAATGGTTGACTTTGAAGAAACCGTCTTTGACATAGTCTTAGTTTCAATTAATTCGAAGATTGCTAGAAACAACTAAATGGTGATTCAATGTTTGGACATAATATGGGTTTCCGAAGCCATTATCAAGATAGTCTTGATAATATATGTCTAAAACTAAGAATCACAAGACATATAAGTTGTAGAGATCCATCCATCATGAATCTCAGCAAGTTAGTGGGAGCTATAAGCATCTTATGAGAAAAAGGATCAAATCGTTTGATTTCTCATAAAGATGTAAATGAATCTTTTGTTTACTAGGTTTACAAAAGATTAGCGGGAGTTAATCATATTCCTAAATTTGAATATATATACATGATATATATTAATTTTGAAAATGAAAGGAATTCTTCATCGTTAAAGTTATGACTTTAAACATTCTATAATGATAGAATGTATATGGGAGACATAGTCTATATACATGGGATGGAAATCTATAATGATAGATTTCAAGATATAATTGGATTATATCAATCCCTAAAATAGACAAGAGATGCTAGGAAGTTTCTCATATGATGATAAACTTCAATTAGAATGACAATACTAGTGAGACTAGGAAGTTGTTCTTCTCAAAAGGAATGTACCCTGTGACTCCCAAAGAAATAATGCGTAAATAGAATCCTTTATGCATACGCAAAAAGGTGATTTATGTATTTCATATTGTATGAAAACATTGATATAAGTTGTACCTAGAATGGTTGATGTGAGAATTACTTGACACTCAAATTAAACCCTCGTTTGACAATCGTAGTAGAATGGATAAGTGAGGGATCGTTCTAGACCGGGGATTAGGAGGGCTTGCTAAAACCTTCTAAATTGACTTAAAAACATAAAAACTAAATTAAAACAGATTTAAGACACTTGGGAACAAGGAAATAAAAAAAAAAGGGGTTTTAGTTTTGACGAAGTTGAAATAAACAAACAAAATGCAAAAATGGACAGATTGTAAACAAGTGTTGTGAAATTAGATGGTTGGTGAATTAGCTAGAGGTTCTTTCTCCACACATGATATTTATGCATATGAAATCAATTTCCAGTTATTCCTTCATTGAATTATGAACGACAATGCCCCAAATTAACCGTGACATCACTAGTTAACCCTCAGATTTTCCTTATATTATTGGATTGGATGGCATCATTCGACAACCCAAAACATTCTCAAAAGTTCCCTACATGTCATCATAATAGAGATACAATCGAAGATCATTAAGAATAATGAAAACCATAAGCATTGACAAAGCATTTGCAACTATGACATCATGTTACTCATGCTAAGAATTAAACTTAACGCGATCGTGACAAGCGACCTTCACTACTTTCAAGTATAAGTTAGTAACGATTATGTGAAACCTTCTTAAACTTTAGCCACATATTCATGCATGCTAATTAAGTGTCGACCCTCAATCAACAAACACAAATAAGTTAATCATCAAATAGTTAAGCCAATTGCATTCACGAATCAAGAGTTCATAACCGGAATTCATCAATTCATATTACATAAATAATCATGGTATTGAAATCACCCCTAGCCAAAAAGGGTTTAGTTCCTCATATTTACAAAACAAAGAGAATTGAAATTAAACATTGAAATCAAAGAAACACCTAAACATTCCAACAACTCAAACTTGAATTGTATGAACGTTTAGGCCCTCTTCTCTTCCTCTTCGTTGTAGCACAAGGTCTAAAGATAGTTGGTTTGGGGGGATGGAAGTGTGGAATGGAGTGGGGAATTATGGAAATAGGTGAGGAGTGGTGGAGAAAATGGTGCAGAAAATGAAGAGAAGCTCACGGCTAGGGAGAAAATGGAAGTGTTTGTGGTGTGTTGTGTATGAAATGAGATGATATTTGAATGAATGAATGCAAGGGTATCTATAGGAGGAGTGGAGGGAACATATGGCTGTTTGTTTAAGCATGCATGTGGCTAATTAATGATGAACAAATAGCTAGGAAAGTTGTGGAAAGCTGGAAAGCATGTGAAGATGCTGGAAATGCATAAGGAACCCACGACATTGCTTCTTTGGTGCTGAAATGGGTGCTGTTTTGCATGCCAAGGGATGTGTGATGAATGATGAAGAGTTGCATGTGTTTTAATGATTAAAGGGTGAGGGGATGCAGCTGCAATAATGCAGTGAGAAAGCTGGAAGTTTGAATGGGGAATGCACATGCAAAACAGCTAGGAAAAGTTGTGAATTAGGTAGGAAATGTCAAGGTTATGCACGGCAAAGGGTGATGTTGTTGATGTGTGAATGCATGTGTTGAATTGGTGGTGCAATGATGAAAGAATAAGTGCATGTGGGTTGATTGAATGAATGCAAAGTGAATGAATAATGAAATGAGAAATGTTGGAAAGTGATGGTAGTAATGCACGACATTGTTGTTGTTGGTGTGTTGATGGTTGTTGTTTTGCATGTGAAGTGTGTGTGAATGTATGTGGGTTAAATGATTAAAGGTGGTGGAAGATGGCTGAATGATGGATTGAATAATGAGGCTCTAGGGTGGAATAATTGGTGATGCATGAGATGGAATGATGAATGAATGGAATGAAGTGTGTATGCACGGTTTTGGTTGGTTTTTGATGATTTAAAATGTTGATGCATGATGAAGAGTTAATAAATAATGCATGTAGGGTTAGCTAGGTTGTGTGATGATGAGTGTATGTGGAATAAAGAATGAATGGTGGGTGAATTAAAGGAGTGTAATGGCTAAAAATGGGATGGATTTGCAAGGGCCACGACAAAGGATGTTTTGATGGTGCATGTGACATTGTTTTGTGACAAAGAAGGGATAGGGTGAATGATTATGTGGCTACATGTTTGAATGATTAAAGTGCATGTGGGTTGATGAATGAGATTGTGGAGATGCACGACATGGGGTGTTTGTTTGTGTGAAGTGTTTGCATGTGGATGTCAACTAGGAAAGTGGGAATGCATGTGGAAGAAATTGCATGTGGAAAGGTTGGAAATGGGATGGGATAAAGGATGGGAGTGCATGTGGAAGATTGTTGTTGTGATAAGTGATAAGTGATAGGTGTATGGTTATGATAAGGAGATGAGTGTATGGTTATGATAAGGAGATGAATGAATGATATGTGGTGAGTGATAAGTAAATGGTAGTGATAAGTGATAAGTGAATGGAAGTGATAAGTGAATGGTTTGATAAGTGAATGGTATGATAAGTGAATGATATGATAAGTGAATGATTTAAGTGTTTAAAATAGGGAACAAAGCCCTTCCTTGCATGGCAAGGAAGGGAGACACAAGGAAACACACGACAATGTCCTAAGGTTGCAAGGAATGTTGTTTTTGTGTTCTAAAATGCGTAGGAGTCTTCAATGATGCTCAAACATGAGGTCTTTTAGGATTTAACTTTCCTACTTCAAGTCTTTAATTTCGTCCATCCTCTTGGCTCCAAGCATATGATATCCATTCCAATCTCTAATTTGCTCCAAAAGGCTCCAAAAGGCATCCTTTTGCATACCTTGCCCTTAGAACCTGAAAACACACAAAAGAAGCATAAAGGACTAAAATAACTAAAGAAACATAACGTAAATGCACGAGAACAAGCCATTTAAGTCGCATAAATATGCTCCTATCAACGGTACAAGATGATATCAGTGCAAGCCCAGGATCAGAACCACGGCAACTGTCAAGTGAATCCTAAGGTATTTAAGAAATACTAAGGATGGGTTCCTCAAGAATGAGGAAGAATTAGAGTAACGTAATGGAAGCGTAAATGTATTAGATTATGAATCTAATCCATCATAGAATATCTCTTCATTATGAATGAAGTGATAATGAGATATCTCTTTATTATGACTAAAGAGATATTTGGGTGGAAACGTTAAAAGTAATGACTTTAATGTGTTCCATCAAGTATGCAAAATATATTGCCATATAGAAGCTTACAACATTGTTGTTTGGATGGGAAAGTTCATTTATGAACTCTCCATTCGGTTCCAACCAGAAAGTGTATGACACTAATGGGGCGATAGCTCAAGCCAAGGAATCAAGGTCTCATCAAGGTCCGAACTCAAATGAGAGACTGAACCACATGATTGAGAATCATGTATAATGGTGACGTTGTTATTCTCAAGGTTGCTTCTATGGATAACATATAGATATCCATTGTCTAGGCCTACTACTCAGCCATTTATGAAATGACTACAGAAGAGGTATCATCACTGATGACTAAGCAGATTGGCTCTAGTGCAAGTGGGAGATTGTTGGAAATGTGCCCTAAAACCAATCATATGATGATACTTTATGGACATTTCACATGTTAAACTAATCTAGTTTAATATTAAGGGCAAACATTATTGTTTGAGCCGTCTCATATAAATGTTATATGCTTAAACGATAAGTCCAAGGAATATGTGATTGGGAGAATGCGATCTAAAGAAGTTAGATTCATGAGACCATTCTTTCGTAGACACATCCTAAACGTTCTTGATCATAGGATTGCCAATTGGGCATTGACAGTCCGTTAAGATCAATATGTGCTATGTCTTCTCTCAAGGAGAGTGACTAGTCTCGAGTCATTGGTGTGAATGACACCAAGACAAGCATGTAGGTGCTCAATAGAGAATGAGTTCACTGAACATGATCAACGAGGAGTTCTCATATTCATGTCACATGAGAACTCATGGTTGGGATAATGCAAAGTAGTCATTTGACCTGAGGCATCACAGCTCTCTTGTGGTTAGGTACTTGATCTTTGATTATGTCAAAGTCACTCTATCAGGGTGTCCACGACATCGTCGGGGTTAAGCCACTTAGCCATGGAGGCAAGTGAATGCGCAACAAGGGATCTCTAACCTTCAAACTGTTTGAGGGAGAATACTCTATGATATGATTAAGAATCTCTGGCCAGAGTATGAATGAGTTGTTGGAATGCGTTCCAGATCACATTCAAGGTAATCATATAAGTACAAGATTCACATTGGATAGTAAACATGAATAAACTATCAAACCAAACAATGTGGTCAAGAGTATTGTATTAGAGAAAGACCGTATTGCATTTGTAATCCTAAAACTGAATAGGTTCTCCACCTCTTCTGATTAGCTTGGGTAACCATGACATGCTGCTAGGCGTCAACCATGGTTTGTGGAAGCCCTAAACGTGTATAATCACTAACGGGAGAATTGAAAGTAAGTTTCAATTCACAATCGATTAGAAAGAGTTTTTAATCGCCCACTGCCTCGCCAAAAGGAACCTAATGGATCGTTCACCGAGTAAGGTAGAGTTTGAAGAAACAACGGAGATGAGTAAGAATAATTAAATGGTCTAATTATTTATCTAAGGTTAGGATTAATTAATATGTTAATTAATCAAACGAATAAGTTCGTTAAAGACCTCGGGTTAGTTTTGGGCCGCAAGGCCCAATGGGATTTGAATGTCAAGCCCATTAACTCAAGTTGTATGACAACTTGAATAAACAAAGGGCTTGAAAGCCCAATAAACCCTATAGGCCGGCCATGTTAGAAGAATAGGGCTTTTGGTCCATTAGGTCACTTATTTGAAGGGACTATATAAAGGACTTTATAGCCTAAAATTAATATATGGTAATTTTTGGGGAAAGGATGATAACACAAGCTCTCCTTTCTCTCTAAAATTTCAGCCACCTTGGAGGGATCATCTAGCAATCAAACTCCTCCAAGGTCACTCATTTCTTCTTCATTATGCCTTGGTGATGAATCATTAGAGGTTCTCAATTTTGGGAACTTGGAGAAACCTTTTCATCCATCCAAATCCATGGATCTAAGATGCAAGGAATGAAGACCCTCTCTTTGGGTGATTAGCCTTTGCTTATGCAAAGAGGAATCTGTTGGAAATGTGCCCTAAAACCAATCATATGATGATACTTTATGGATATTTCAAATGTTAAACTAATCTAGTTTAATATTAAGGGCAAACATTATTGTTTGAGCCGTCTCATATAAATGTTATATGCTTAAACGATAAGTCCAAGGAATATGTGATTGGAAGAATGCGATCTAAAGAAGTTAGATTCATGAGACCATTCTTTTGTTGACACATCCTAAACGTTCCTGATCATAGGATTGTCAATTGGGCATTGACAGTCCGTTAAGATCAGTACGTGCTATGTCTTCTCTCAGGGAG
Source organism: Pyrus x bretschneideri (assembly GCF_019419815.1). Taxonomy (NCBI): domain Eukaryota; kingdom Viridiplantae; phylum Streptophyta; class Magnoliopsida; order Rosales; family Rosaceae; genus Pyrus; species Pyrus x bretschneideri. The sequence goes on from NW_025999504.1 coordinate 219,866, forward strand.
AGTGACTAGTCTCGAGTCATTGGTGTGTGTGACATCAAGACAAGTACGTAGGTGCTCAATAGAGAATGAGTTCACTGAACACGATCAACGAAGAGTTCTCATATTCATGTCACATGATAACTCATGGTTGGGATAATGCAAATTAGTCTTTTGACCTGAGGCATCACAGTTGTCTTGTGGTTAGGTCCTTAATCTTTGATTATGTCAAAGTCACTCCATCAGGAGGGTGTCCATGGCATCGTTGGGGTTAAGCCACTTAGCCATGGAGGCAAGTGAATGCGCAACAAGGGATCTCTAACCTTCAAACTGTTTGAGGGAGAATACTCTATGATATGATTAAGAATCTTTGGCCAAAGTATGAATGAGATTTAGGAATGTGTTCCAAATCACATTCAAGGTAATCATATAAGCACAAGACTCACATTGGATAGTAGACATGAATAAACTATCAAACCAAACAATGTGGTCAAGAGTATTGTATTAGAGAAAGACCGTATTGCATTTGTAATCCTAAAACTGAATAGGTTCTCCACCTCTTCTGATTAGCTTGGGTAACCATGACATGCTGCTAGGCGTCAACCATGGTTTGTGGAAGCCCTAAAAGTGTATTATCACTAACGGGAGAATTGAAAGTAAGTTTCAATTCACAATCGATTAGAAAGAGTTTTAATCGCCCACTGCCTCGTGATAGGAGCATATTCATGCGACTTAATTAGCTTGTTCTCGTGCATTTATGTTGTGTTTATTTAGTTGTTTTAGTGTTTAAGGCCACTTTTGTGTATTTTCAGATTATAAGGCCAAAGTGTGCAAGAAGATGCAAATTGGAGTCTTTTGGAGCGAAAGAGGAATGAATGAGTTGAAGACTTGAAGAAACGACGAAATCCTACTCCAACGATGAATTCTTACCAAAACGAGGAATCCTACTCAAACAAGGTTTCCTATTTTAGGAAAGTTAACCCTAAGTTTCCCGTTTTGGTAACCTTTCCTAAACTTAAACGTCCGTATTTTCTAGCCACTTTGACGGCCTTATAGGCACTTTAGGACACAAAACCAAGGCCCTAGCCCTATTTCCCTTCCTAGCCGCACCTTTATATTTATGTTTTAATTTCCTATTTTCGTAAGCCATTCAATCCATTCATTCCCATTATTCTTTTCCCTAGCCGCCATGATCCCATAATTTTCCTTGTAGCCGCATATCATTCCATAAACCTAGCCGTGGCATATTTATCCTAATATCCCATTCATCCCATTTTTAATCAGCCACCATCCATTCTTTTTCCTTTTTAGCCGTCATGCACCCATTCATGCCATTTATTTTTTATTCAGCCATTGACTTTTTCCATCCCATAATTTCCCCCAAAAAACCGAGCACCCATTCACACCCTAATTCCACCCTAATTTCATTCTAACCCGTGCATTCCATAACCTAAACAAAACCTAACAGCCGCAAGACATATCCCATAATTCTAATCCATCCCGCAGCCACCTTTTTATATTTTTTCTCCCATTTTTCTCCACCATCCATCCTTTAGCCGCAGCAACCTTATATCCCATTATTCATTCAATCCGAGCATCCATTCTCCCATTCTAGCTTCAAAAACTGTGCAGCCACCATCACAGATTTTTCCCGATTAATTCCCTCCTTTAAACCGTGCAGCCACTTCCACATATTTCCTAATCTTGCCGCACACCTTTACCACCCAAAACCCATTCCCAAACCAGAAAAACATCCAAAACACACCATAAACCCAATCTGCCGCAGCAAGGAGAAGAGGAAAGAGGAGCTTCGACGCGTGGAAATTCAAGTGGATTCATCGTGCGTTCTAGGTGTAATCAATCCTTTGTGCTTTATGTTTAAATTCAATTGTATTTCTCTTTTTGCGAACATGAGAGGCTAAATCCCCCTAGTTAGCTAGGGGGTGATTCGAAACCATGTTTATGCTTGCAATATGAATTGATTACTTTCGGTTGGAATTTCATAAGTTGTGGATTCAATTCGTTCATCTATTTGATTGATAACTTATTTGTGTATGTTGATTGAGAGTGCACGCTTAGTTTTCATGCATGAATATGATGCTAGATTATGAGGGAGTTTCACCTAATAATTACAATCTTATAATCACAAGTAGTGAAGGTCGCTTGAAAACGATTGCGTTGAATGAATTCTTAGCATAAGTTTCATGCAATTCATAGTAACGAATGCTTCGTCAATGCTTATGTTTTTCATAGAACTTAATGATTCTTGCTTGTATCTCTATTATGCAATTCATGTAGGGAACTTGTAGGGAATGTTTTGGGTTGTCGTATGCAATCATCCAACTTAATAACTTGTGGAAAAACTGAGGGTTAATTAGTGCAATTCACGGTTAATTTGGGGCGTTGAGTTTCATAATTTATCGAAAGACCAACTGAAAATCAAAGTGTATGCAAGTGTGACATGTGTGGAGAAGAACCTTCTAGCTAGCATTCATTCCATATTTCATCACATTCATATTTAAATTCTGCCTTTAAATTACAATTTGTGCATTTAATTTATTTTCGTCAAAATCTCAAAGCCCCTTTACTTTAGTGTCCAATTTAGTTAGAAAGTGTCTTAGTTTGTGTTTATAAGTGTTTTGTATTCTTTGAGTCTTTTGATTTGTTTTAGTGTTTTATTGTTTAGTTTGCATTCTTTGAGTCTAGTTTAGTGTTTTTAATGTTTATTTCACGTTTTTGAGTCAATCTCCAAGTGATTTTGCAATCCCTCCTAATCCCCGGTTAAGAACGATCCCTACTTGTTCATATACTACAATTGTCACAAGAGGGTTTTAATTTGTGTGCTTACTTAGTTCGCATCACCTCGCTAAAAGGAACCTAATGGATCGTTCACCGAGTAAGGTAGAGTTTGAAGAAACAACGGAGATGAGTAAGAATAATTAAATGGTTTAATTATTTATCTAAGGCTAGGATTAATTAATATGTTAATTAATCAAACGAATAAGTTCGTTAAAGACCTCGGGTTAGTTTTGGGTCGCAAGGCCCAATGGGATTTGAATGTCAAGCCCATTAACTCAAGTTGTATGACAACTTGAATAAACAAAGGGCTTGAAAGCCCAATAAACCCTATAGGCTTGCCATGTTAGAAGAATAGGGCTTTTGGTCCATTAGGTCACTTATTTGAAGGGACTATATAAAGGACTTTATAGCCTAAAATTTACATATGGTAAATTTTGGGGAAAGGATGAGAACACAAGCTCTCCTTTCTCTCTAAAATTTAGGCCACCTTGGAGGGATCATCTAGCAATCAAACTCCTCCAAGGTCACTCATTTCTTCTTCATTATGCCTTGGTGATGAATCATTAGAGGTTCTCAATTTTGGGAACTTGGAGAAACCTTTTCATCCATCCAAATCCATGAATCTAAGATGCAAGGAATGAAGGCCCTCTCTTTGGGTGATTAGCCTTTGCTTATGCAAAGAGGAATCTACAAAGGTATTGATTTCTCAACTCACTTTGTTTTGAGTTGAGTCTTGGTTCACCTATCTACTAGGCTTTGAACTTCATGGGTAAATGTTTTGTTTTAAGTGCATACAAGCATGATTCCGCCTTTTATTGTTAATTGCATGCTATTGATGTTGCTTAAATGAACATGTTTTTCACAAATCTTCCTTCAAGTGGTATCAAGAGCCTAAGTCTAGTAGTTGGTGAATCCTTTTGGGTTTTGTAGTTCATAGTTTGTGATTTAAATGTTGTAATTGTTACAAGCTTTATTCTTGCTTCTTTGAATGTAAATTTTGTTAGAAAATTTGCCATCTCAAATGTTGTAGATGTAGTTCATATGAGCATGAATTTTGGAGCTAAAATTTGGTGCCATGTTTTTGGGGAATTCGGCCAAATCCAAAGGGTGGATTTTTGGGTTCTTGTTTGACTTGTTAAAAGTGTTTTAAAGTGACTTTTGGAACCCCTATGTACCCTAGTATGGTTGTATGTTATTTCCCTTAAGTTTGAGTGGTTTTGGTATGTTTTTGGGTGAAGAATGTTCATGGAGCTCTTATGGGTTTTCATGGATGTTCTTCATTGTTCTTGATATGTTCTTGCCAAGAACAAAAGGTTTGGTGTTTTGATTCAAAGTTTTGATTTATTTCATAAAGTTTTTGTTTTGAAATATTTCTTATGTTTAAATATATTAGATATTTATTTTGAAAAAAATTAAAGAAATTTTAGTGGGTTGGTGTGTAATGATTTATTCCATTACACACACCCCACTTACAAAAACTTTGAAATTTTTTTTATTACTTTGCTTCAAAATCAGCCACCCTGCTCAATTAGGGTCCTTGTGGGGCTTTTGTGCAATTATATAAAGTTTTGATACTTTTGTGTATTTGCATTTTGACCCAAAAGTTTACGTTTTTACGTAAAGGTCCAAAATCACTAAAAGGACAAATTGTTTTGCTCCTTTAATGAAGTTTTATTTTTTGTGGAAATTTTTGGGTTCTAGTTGTAATTACATGAAGTAGTGGACTTTTGTGTTTTTACAAAGTGACCCCAAAAGTTTAAGTTTTTGCAAAATAGCCCAAAAGTTGAGGTTAATTGCACTATGGCCCAAACAAGTTGAGGTCATAGCATTTTGGCCCAAATTAGGTAGAGAACAAAATTGTTTTGTCTCTTTAAATGAGAATTGGATTTTCATTTCATTTAGCTCCATTTAAATCAATTCTATGGATACAAAAACCAAATGAAAATGTTGCATTCAAGTTTAATTAGTTAAAGCGTTAATTAATTAAAGAAAGGGTGATTATGAACCTTAGCCTATGATAATTGAGCTATGTGAATGGCCGTTTCAAATTTGTTTGAACCATGGGAATGAGTAGATTAAATTTTGGTTGTAATTTGATATGATCAATTGTTGTAAAAGAGCATAAGCTCTTCTTTACTTTAAAGTAATTTGATTTGATCAATTGTTGTAAAAGAGCATAAGCTCTTATTTACTTTGAAGTACTCCTTTCTTGTTTTATTCGATATGCATGAAATTGGAGTAGTTGGGTCCAACGCCCAATAAGACAACACGCCTTAATGTAATTAAACGCGTAACTAAAATCAATCACCATCCCTAGACCGAGATTCAACACTAGGCTCGTGTTGAATCGAATCAAAGGTTCATAGTCATCCTAAGGCCCTAAGGCAACTATATAGTCCATCAATGAATGCAAACCTTATGTTAGTAGTATCATATACTCTTGCTTTAAAAACCGTTTTAAAAGCTTAGTGGGAGTATTATATACAACTAAATCAATCAAATGGACCAATAGTTGTAATAGGACCAAAATTGTTTTAATTAGATTAAAATGAATATTTATGTGATGAGACCTAAAACCCTCAACCAAACCATTATTAAGTTGATAAGCGAGAGATGCTTTGAATATCTCTTCGTGGCCTTCCACCGTGGTAGGCTCCAATCGTTTGTGACTTGTACACCGGCTTCACCCTATCATGGGGGAGTACAAAGTGCATGCTTACACTCAGGAGGAGTCTATACGCATATGATGAGGTGAGTGTAGGCAACGAGGATGGCCAACATCATATCATTGTGAGGCTATTCTTGAACCCCTTCATGAACTAAGCATGGTGGGAATAACTTAACTAAGTGCAATGGCGCCGATATCATATCATTGTGAGGCAACATTCTCTAGAGGCCAAATAAGATGGGTACTTGCAAGAGATGCAAATGAGTAAGCGTACTCTCTCCTCATTATTTTTGCTAACCAATATCGTATCATCGTGAGGTGGGCTTGGTAATGGTGAGTCTCCCATACCCCGCTAAGAGTTCAACAAAACTCTCGAATTCCGATGAGGGATATGGAATTTGCCAAAAATAGTGGGTGGTGCTATTTGATTTAAAGACCCGAATCAAATGGCTTAAAATCAATCAATTTATATTCGTTATGTATTTGTTTACCAATATATTTGCAAACGCTATCCAAAACTTGACAAAGAAAAGCCGAATGCTTTAATTTCCGGACTTAGTTCTACAATCCCATAGATTGTCTTTAATGGCTTGTAGATGTAACTAAGTAGTCTCATCCCCATAATCTTCCTATTGATAATGTATCATTGGAAGAATATGTTAGATAAGTCTAACATGAGAAGGACAACACTTTTAATGTCATAATTCTTCAAATACAAATTGTTGTATGAAGAAATAAGAGTTGCTTTGAACAACCCTTAATCAACACAAACTTTAGTGCTTGTTTCTTTGTTACATAAACAAGGAACTTGAGAAGTAAGCACAAGGGCATGGACACTTTATGTGCCATGATTCTTCACTTACAAATTGTTGTATGAAGAAATGAGAGTTGCCTTGAACAACTCTTGAAAGTTTGTTATTATGTTTAGAACATAATGGTTGGTTGACAAAAATAGTCCATTTATATGGACTTATGATGATTTTGAATCATTGAGTGTTGAAGTGTTAAACCACTTAACGAGACGGAAACTAGGCAAGAACTTCACCTTTGTGTCCCTATCCTAATGGTTCACTAAGTTTATTGTAAACTATATAGTGAACAATAACCGCACGCTCTCCAAATCGTTTGATGTGTATAACACATTTGAAATGAGTTTCAAGAGAGATAGTGGGAGTTTAGGGACCATGACTATTGTAATCAAAAGGGAAGTCAAATGAAGAAGGCAAAATAACTCCAAGGGAACAAACTTTCTTTATGAAAGGATGGACATTGGAAGGGGTATTTGCAAGAAATGTCTTGCAAGTGTCAAGAACACACCTTTCGAAGGTATTGTAAAATGTTCTTGAAAAGTTCATAACAGTTGGTTCTTCTACTTGAATGCATGATTCTGTATTAGTAACTATGTTTTACAATTGTTGTAAAAGTGTGCTAATAAGAAGTAGAAGATTAATGAGAGAAGAGAAAGTACTTCACAATCCAAACGTGAATCGAATATAGATCTCTGCGAAAGCGGATTGTACTTACTTCCTCATATGAACTACCAAAGAAATTGGAAAATACTAAAGATTGTCTTTACATTCCAATTTTAAGGAACTTAAATCCGTCACTATAGTAGAGATGGATGAATGTTTTGTTTGACAAAACATTGTTCTTTATTAATCAATAATTAGATTATTGTAATTTAATTGGTTGTCTCTATAGTAGAGATGATGTGGTAGTTTAACTGTTTAGAATACGATGATGCTTAAAACCCAAAAGGTTGCAAGGGAGTGACTAATCCCAACTGAGTTGTGACACCTCCAAAACATAAGTTACGAGTTGGTCATAGATGGATGCTTTGGATCGTTAGATCCGGATCCAATACCTTCTTGTTAAAATTGTATAGAGGCGAAATGTTCAAATCTTTATTCTTTTGGAAAGAAGAAAGAATCACAAAGTTGTTGAGGTTAATTCACTTAGATGTTAGTGGCACTTGTCCACAACATAATACTACTCATGTTGTATGACATTCACCGAAGATCACTCTCGGTTGGACTATAGTTTATTTTGAATAAACACAAGTCCGAATACTTTGCAAAAGGTTTCAAAGAATTCAAGAAATGTAAGTAGATGAGTAAGACGTCTAAAGTATTTACCTCCTTAGATTTGATCCAAGGAAAAAGTAACACTTTAGATTAATTTCCTTGAAAAATATCAAGGAAAGTAGCATCGTAAGATAATGAATTTCTCCATTAGGAGAAGAATGAACATAAATAAGATTTAGTTCGTTGGACATTATCAATTACCCATATATAAATGATATATACTTCTAAGACATGTTAGTTGTAGAGATCCATCCATCATGGATCTTAGCAAGCTAGTGGGAGCTATAAGCGTCTTATGAGAAAAGATCAATTGTTTGATTTCTCATAAAGATGTAAATGAATCTTTTGTTTACTAGGTTTACAAAAGATTAGTGGGAGTTGATCATATTCCTAAATTTGAATATATATACATGATATATATTAATTTTGAAAATGAAAGGAATTCTTCATCGTTAAAGTTATGACTTTAAACATTCTATAATGATAGAATGTATATGGGAGACATAGTCTATATACATGGGATGGAAATCTATAATGATAGATTTCAAGATATAATTGGATTATATCAATCCCTAAAATAGACAATGAGATGCTAGGAAGTTTCTCATATGATAACAAACTTCAATTAGAATGACAATTCTAGTGAGACTAGGAAGTTGTTCTTCTCAAAGGGAATGTACCCTTTGACTCCCAAAGAAATAATGCGTAAATAGAATCCTTTATGCATACGCAGAAAGGTGATTTATGTATTTCATATTGTATGAAAACATTGATATAAGTTGTACCTAGAACGGTACAAGATGATATCAGTGCAAGCCCAGGATCAGAACCATAGCAACTGTCAAGTGAATCCTTAGGTATTTAAGAAATACTAAGGATGGATTCCTCAAGAATGAGGAAGAATTAGAGTAACGTAATGGAAGCGTAAATGTATTAGATTATGAATCTAATCCATCATAGAATATCTCTTCATTATGAATGAAGTGATAATGAGATATCTCTTTATTATGACTAAAGAGATATTTGGGTGGAAACGTTAAAAGTAATGACTTTAATGTGTTCCATCATGTATGCAAAATATATTGCCATATAGAAGCTTACAACATTGTTGTTTGGATGGGAAAGTTCATTCATGAACTCTCCATTCGGTTCCAACCAGAAAGTGTATGACACTAATGGGGCGATAGCTTAAGCCAGGGAATCAAGGTCTCATCAAGGTCTGAACTCAAATGAGAGACTGAACCACATGATTGAGAATCATGTATAATGGTGACGTCGTTATTCTCAAGGTTGCTTCTATGGATAACATATAGATATCCATTGTTTAGGCCTACTACTCAGCCATTTATGAAATGACTACAGAAGAGGTATCATCACTGATGACTAAGCTGATTGGCTCTAGTGCAAGTGGGAGATTGTTGGAAATGTGCCCTAAAACCAATCATATGATGATACTTTATGGACATTTCACATGTTAAACTAATCTAGTTTAATATTAAGGGCAAACATTATTGTTTGAGCCGTCTCATATAAATGTTATATGCTTAAACGATAAGTCCAAGGAATATGTGATTGGAAGAATGCGATCTAAAGAAGTTAGATTCATGAGACCATTCTTTTGTTGACACATCCTAAACGTTCCTGATCATAGGATTGTCAATTGGGCATTGACAGTCCGTTAAGATCAGTACGTGCTATGTCTTCTCTCAGGGAGAGTGACTAGTCTCGAGTCATTAGTGTGTGTGACATCAAGACAAGTACGTAGGTGCTCAATAGAGAATGAGTTCACTGAACACGATCAACGAAGAGTTCTCATATTCATGTCACATGAGAACTCATGGTTGGGATAATGCAAATTAGTCTTTTGACCTGAGGCATCACAGTTGTCTTGTGGTTAGGTCCTTAATCTTTGATTATGTCAAAGTCACTCCATCAGGAGGGTGTCCATGGCATCGTTGGGGTTAAGCCACTTAGCCATGGAGGCAAGTGAATGCGCAACAAGGGATCTCTAACCTTCAAACTGTTTGAGGGAGAATACTCTATGATATGATTAAGAATCTTTGGCCAAAGTATGAATGAGATTTAGGAATGTGTTCCAAATCACATTCAAGGTAATCATATAAACACAAGACTCACATTGGATAGTAGACATGAATAAACTATCAAACCAAACAATGTGGTCAAGAGTATTGTATTAGAGAAAGACCGTATTGCATTTGTAATCCTAAAACTGAATAGGTTCTCCACCTCTTCTGATTAGCTTGGGTAACCATGACATGCTGCTAGGCGTCAACCATGGTTTGTGGAAGCCCTAAAAGTGTATTATCACTAACGGGAGAATTGAAAGTAAGTTTCAATTCACAATCGATTAGAAAGAGTTTTAATCGCCCACTGCCTCGCTAAAAGGAACCTAATGGATCGTTCACCGAGTAAGGTAGAGTTTGAAGAAACAACGGAGATGAGTAAGAATAATTAAATGGTTTAATTATTTATCTAAGGCTAGGATTAATTAATATGTTAATTAATCAAACGAATAAGTTCGTTAAAGACCTCGGGTTAGTTTTGGGCCGCAAGGCCCAATGGGATTTGAATGTCAAGCCCATTAACTCAAGTTGTATGACAACTTGAATAAACAAAGGGCTTGAAAGCCCAATAAACCCTATAGGCTTGCCATGTTAGAAGAATAGGGCTTTTGGTCCATTAGGTCACTTATTTGAAGGGACTATATAAAGGACTTTATAGCCTAAAATTTACATATGGTAAATTTTGGGGAAAGGATGAGAACACAAGCTCTCTTTTCTCTCTAAAATTTAGGCCACCTTGGAGGGATCATCTAGCAATCAAACTCCTCCAAGGTCACTCATTTCTTCTTCATTATGCCTTGGTGATGAATCATTAGAGGTTCTCAATTTTGGGAACTTGGAGAAACCTTTTCATCCATCCAAATCCATAGATCTAAGATGCAAGGAATGAAGGCCCTCTGTTTGGGTGATTAGCCTTTGCTTATGCAAAGAGGAATCTACAAAGGTATTGATTTCTCAACTCACTTTGTTTTGAGTTGAGTCTTGGTTCACCTATCTACTAGGCTTTAAAGTTCATGGGTTAAGTTTTGTTTTTGAGTGCATATAAACATGATTCCGCCTTTTAATTGTTAATTGCATGTTGTTGATGTTGCTCAAATGAACTTGTTTTTCACAAATCTTCCTTCAGATGCCGTTCATTCTGATGGCCTTGGCACGTCGCTTCTCGTTTGCGTCTGCATTCTTTCTAGGCTGCGCAGCTAGCTTGTCCAGGTATCTGCACATTAACCCTCATTCACCATCTTCTCTAGGTATTTTCTCCAAGTGTAGCAAGTGTCGGTCGTGTGACCAAGACCTCAGTGGAATGCATAGTACTTGGTGTGATCCAACTTAGAGGTATCTCTTCTAAATTGTCTTGGTAGCTTGAACCAAGGCTCACTCTTGAGTTTACAGAGGATTTGGTTTATAGGATTGAGAACTTGGTATAGTTCTTAGTGGCTTAACCTTATCTCGTTGGGGACCAATCTCTACACTTGGCCCCCTGCCTACTTCGGTCATAGGACTACTTCTTATCCACTTTCTTTTTGGCTGCCTCAGACTCCTTCTGAGGTTACTCAAGTACCTTGATTTCCTGTCAGGCCTCATCCCAAAGCGCATACTTCTCTACCAGAGCGAATGAGCTAGCTAGAGTCGGGTTTTCCTTTGTGATCAATTCTCCAAATAAGGGATGATCTGCTAGGAGTCTTTTTTCAAAGGTTGCACTGGCGATCGAGTCATTGTAGCTGACTATCTTCACATTCTCCACCTTGCACCTCTTGACATAGTCGTGGAATGATTCCTTTGGATTCTTCTTGATGTTAAAAAGATGATCGGACTTCTTCTTAATCTAATGGTAGTATGAGTACTCCTTAGTTAAAAATACAAAAAGCTCATCGAAACTCTAAATGGACTGTAGATTTAGGGTATGGAACCAATGCTTCGCCTCGCCCTGCAAAGTAGTGGTGAATATCTTGCACATTAAGGCGTCGTTGGCCCTGTACAGGATCATCGCGCTGCATTTTCGAGTCTCCATCACCCTTGAATAAGGTGAACGTGGCGTATTGAACTTACGTAGGGGTTCTGTCTGCTCAATCTCGTCCATGAAGGGAAATCTACCCATATGAGCCACATCTCTGCGAAGGGCTTCATCTGTGGTCTGGATGCACTGGAATCCGCACAATCGCTTAGTCAGAAAGCTCTCTACTTCTTCCTGAATTTACCTTTATCGGAGCAGCAGGGCTTCTGGTTACCTTCAGTCATAACCTGCTGGTCATGGTTGCTCTTCACTATGCTCGACTCATCTATGCTAAAGCTGCTATGTATGTAGTACGATCCTGGCAGGTAAGTGAATTACTCGTAGGTTGCTAGTTGAACTTGAGCCGAATTGTGCAACTGTTTCTCCCCATCCGCCATGCTACCTACTCCAATATAAGGTGGAGGATGATCCTAACGGGCTTAGCCACATATGAACACTTCACCTAGAAGGTTGTCCATGTTGATTATCGGAGTGTGGCCCTAACTATGTGTATGCTCGTCCAGATGCCTAATCGATAGTACGCGCTCCTCCGCAAGCTAAGACGAAAGTTTACACTATCTCGGGGGTCCAGGAAGGAATGTACACTACAAAACTATTGGTTCGTAGCTGGTCAACGGGCTGCTTGCCTGGACTTCGTTGGAGAGAAACGTCATTTCCCGCCCTTATCCTGCTTTAAAACACCTTGTTTGGGGCCGCTGTATCTCGGTGCGTGATAGGAGTATATTTATGCGACTTAGTTAGCTTGTTTTCTTGCATTTACATAGTTAGTTTCTACTTATTATAGTGATTTAAGCTATTTTCGTGTGTTTGTAGGTTTAAATGGTAAGAGAAGCAAGAAAGTGCATTTTGGAGCATTTTAGAGCAATTTTGGGTTGGAATGGATATAGAGTAAGGTGGATGGACAAATTTGAAGTCAAAAGAGGCTAGGAACACGCTACAAATCTGGAGAAACAAATTCAAGACAAAGAAGATAAGGAAAGAGCAACAAACATGGAACCTTATCTAACCTTATCTTATCCAAACCTTATCCAACCTTATCTTATCCTATCCTAATCTTTTCCTACCTTAATTCCAGCTGCAAAGAGGACTCAATTTCACATTAAAACACCTAGTTATATGGTTCTAGAAGGTCCTATCTATTCCTACATTGGTGCTGCACCTATTCCTTTCTAGAAGGCTCAAATCCTTGCCGTGTACACTATTCCTGAACCTAGAAGGCTGCCACAACCTCTTTTCTAGAAGCATTAATTCCCTGTTGTAGGTTCTTAATCCTTTTCCCCCTTAGTTTCTGCCAAACCCTAACCTTTCCCCTCAGGATTGTGCAATCCTTTTCCCTTAAGAAATTGTGTGAACTCTAGCCTATAAATACATCATTATGCCGCACAATTCATATCACCGCCCCATATATTCACACCATAATTCGCACGACATGCACATAAATCTCTCTAGTGCCGTAGCAATGAAGGAAAGAGAAGAAGAGTGTCGTACTTGCCACCATCCAAGGGAGTGCCGCAACCTACTTTGGAGTGTTGGAGCGTTTCTGGGTTCTTTCTATCCTTAGTTTTAGTTCAAGTTTATTTTAATTTGGTTTTCAATTATGATGAACATAAGGAACTAATTTCTTTTTAGTTAAAGGTGAATTCAAAGCCATGAACATATATGTGATATGAATTGATTTGCTCCAGTTATTGATTCATAAAACATGAATGTGATTTACTTATCTGTTTGATTGATAACTTATTCTTGTATGTTGATTAAGGATGCACACTTAGTTTGCATGCATGAATTTGATGCTAAAATATAAGGGAATTTCACCTAATCATTATGAACTTATATTTATAAGTAGTGGAAGTCACTAGTCATGATTGTGTTAAGTAAATCCACGGCAGGAGTATCATGCAGTTCATAGTTACGAATGCCTTGTCAATGCTTATGATTTTCACAAAGCTTAATGATCTTTGATTGTATCTATATTATGTTGTTCACGTAGGGAACTATTGAAGAATAATTTGGTTGCCGATGCGTTATCCATCCAATTCAATGAATTTAGGAAAATCTGAAAGTTAATTTGTGCTTCTCGTGGCTAATTTAGGGCATTGTCATTCATGGTTTAAATGAATAATAATTGGAAATCAATTTATATGCATATGTTTCATGTGTGGAGAAAGACCCTCTAGCTAGTTTTTCACCTTTAAAACACCCAATTTTGTGTCTAACCTATTTAGTTTATGCAATCTGTTTAGTTTAATTAATTTCATCCAAAATCAATCCCCTTTAATAGTTTGTGTTTGAACTTAGTTAGAATATGTTTAAATCTATTTATATTAGTGTTTTGAGTTAAGTTAAGTTTAAAATTCGTCCAAATAACTCTTTAGTTCTTATTTGAATCAATTTAACTTAGTTTGTGTGTTTTGAGTCTATTTGGCTTGTTCTGAGTTGTTAGAATCTAGTTTTCTGTTTTTGGGTCTAGTTTAGGGGTTTAAAGCTTAAATTGTGTAGATTACCATCCCTTCTAATCCCCGGCCTAGAACGACTCCTACTTACACATACTACAATTATAGGATTTAATTTGTGTGTTATTATATATCACATCAGTGCGCAGAAAGAGCTGACTCACCAAGGTAGTCTATTGTGCAAGGGCACTTGTGAGTTCGGCGACATGTTGGGATAGGTGTTGTTCGCCATTTAGAGTGGAAGAGTTGGGATAATAGACGTTTACTTGAGTTGTGGAAATGTAATGGACTCCTAATAGGAGCATATTTATGACATCCCACATCGCCCAAGAGAGTGATCCTTATATGTATATTCTCATCCCTACCTAGCACGAGGCCTTTTAGGAGCTCACTGGCTTCGGGTTCCATGGGAACTCCGAAGTTAAGTGAGTAGCGCGCGAGAGCATTCTCAGGATGGGTGACCCATCGGGAAGTTCTCGTGTGAGTTCCCAGAAACAAAACCGTGAGGGCATGGTTGGGGCCCAAAGCGAACAATATCGTGCTACGGTGGTGGAGCGGCCCGGGAAGTGGTTCACCCCGGGCCTGGATGTGACAAGAGTTATAGGGATGGCAACGGTTCAGTTTGCTGATAAAAACGCTATATTCATCTTCATAACCACGAAAATTAATCATATCCATAATCGCAAATTAACCATCGGGTATTATCCATAACCACACCCACCGGGTAATGGATTCCCCATCGGTTAACGGTTATATTCATCTTTGTTAATACAAAAAATATATTCGTTCAATTGACGCATGATAATTTAGTAAATATTAATTTAGTCATTAAATATTTGACGTATAAAATGATTTGATGAGTTTATCTTGTGGAGCATAAAAATTAAAGCTAAACGTTGACTGATCTTTGATATCTCCCATAAATACTATTGAATTCTCATATATTTTTATTCATATTAGAACTTTCTGACAAAATGCAACTCACACAATGCATTTTTTGTATTCTCAAGATAATGGATTCGGTGAATATGACCATACATGTGTGTGTGTGTGTGTGTGTATTATTTAATACTTTAATATTATATATAATTATACTATACATTATTAGGTTCGGATTCGAGGACGGATACTGATTGGGGACCCCCATAACCATATCTAAAGCGATAATTGAATAATATTCACGGTTTTTCTCCATACCCAAAAACTATCCGAATTTTGATACCCAAATCCAATCCATTCTGGCAGTTATCCATGGTTATTGAGTTTAACGGTTAGAATTGAAGTTATCCACGATTATCGAGTTTAATGGTTAGAATTACTATCCTTAAAGAACTACAAGTCAAGGACTAATAAATCGGATAATTAACTACCCGCAAGCTATAGCTAAATATAAAATATTAAAACGTAACCCTTAAGTCAGAAGGTCAAGCTATTGAATCACATGTTTTCATAGACATCCATATTACACACACAGATATATATATATATATATATATATATATATATATATAGGACGCTTTTAAAGAAAATGATCTCTATTTTTTCATAAAAATGGAGATTAATTGAATGATCCAAACGGTCTATTTTTCAAATTGGTCCTCATAGATCATTCTTGCAAAATATTAGCCAAATTGAAAATATTTGAGACATCTAATTGAGATAAAAGGAATTGAAGAATATTTTGTTTTCTAAGAAACAATGAAATTTGAATTTTTGGATTAAATTAACTTTGCACGGTTTTTGCTATGTTAATTCTAAATCAACTAAGTTGGTATTAGATGCTCAGCTATTATTTTCCATCAGATTGCAGCAACTAAAAGACATAACTTGTAACGACCCATCCTTAAATATTACGGTTTTTATAATTTTAATGCATGAATTTATGAAAATGCCCTTCGAGGTAAAAACGTTGACTTTTGGTTACCATCTTGTTGTGTCATGTAAGATTCGTTTCCTTGGCGTATCCTTGTAATACTTATTGTTACGAACGCGTGGACGCAAGCGAAATTGAATTTGGAGTTACAATAAAGATTTTACGGACTTATGAACGTAAAGGGCATTTTGGTAATTTCACTATCGAAGATATTTCTCCATCTTAGGCCACTCCTTGAGTGACAAGTGGCTGTAAACATGTAAATTTTGTTGCATACAAATGATGCATTACAAAGCTCCACATGGCATATGACTCATCACAAATAGACAAATCATCAATGACATGTAGCATAAATCAAGCAAAGGAAGTATAAAACATTCCCCAAAATTTGGCTCAAGGGAGAAAACTCCCTTAAATTCGGCAAAAGGGTCTAAAGTGATAGTAAAACCCGAAAGAAAGCTAAGGCATCTTCACAAAACAAGCAAGGTTTGAAGATTGTTCACAAAATAGGCAATAAAGCCTCTATAGTTCGGCCAAGGGAGTAAAGGTGGCTGAAATTAAGACACAAAATATACCTAAATTATCCCATGGACGAATCAAGAGACAAATCAAAGCTAAATCCATCCAAATGCAAGCTTTGAGAAGTCTATAAATACAAGTTCCTCCAACAACCATAGGGTCGAAAAAATTCTATATTGAGAAGAACCTCTGCACAAATCTTTGAAGACTAATATGTTACCAAAGCTCTCTTCGAAGAACGCACAACCAAAGCCGAAGCTTTTTGTCAACCCAAGCGGAAGCACTCCTTGAAGAATCAACAAGCACCTAGGCCGATTCCTTCAAGACGTTGTTGCAAGCTTAAAACTTGTAACAACATTCATTTCAAGATCAAGTTGCCAAGACCCTTGAATCAACGAAATCTCGAATCAACATCATCTTTACCCTAAACCTGAGGTAAAGATCATCCACGCATTCTTTCAGGCTCAAAACTTGAAGAAATCGCAATTGTTCATCTGAGATCAAGTCATCGCGACCTTTGGATCAACAACCTAAGCATCTACATCAAATTTGAAGACTAAATCAGAGGACAATTGTAAACAAAGATTGTAACCCTACAATTTCATCAATACAAATATACTTTGTACACGTGTTCTCGTTTCATTAGTTACAGAATTTTCGTGTTTACAAATTTGGCACGCCCAATGGGACCTTTCTACTTCTCATCTCTGCCTTCAAACTTGCAAAAAGCAAAAATGATAGCAAGAAAGGATCAGTTGTTCCCTTTACTAACACAAAGAACAAGGGCTTCCTTGCCCAAGTGGTGGCACTTTGGGCATCACAACCCGAAGCAAGGCAAGAACTCTCTCTGCCGTGCCTTCCACCCCTTCATCAACTCTGCTAAATGAGCAAGAGCACCTAAGGGACAAACTTGTGATCACCCTAACCTAGCTAAGGGCGCCAAGGGAAGAAAGTCCTAAAAGGTACTCTAAGTCTTTGACTTCTGACGCCGACTCAAGCAGCTCATGTCCTGAAGCCATGCAAGTCATGACTACTGGCATGATTTCCATCGAGGAGCAGCTGGCTCAAATGAGTGAAGCAATTACAAGGCTGACAAGGACCGTGGAGGAAAAAAACTTGCAAATTGCTATGCTCATCAACCGTCTAGAGGCGTAGCACGATGACAAAGTTGATCCACCAAAGAAGGAAACCAACAAAAAGGAAGAGCCTCTGGTAGAGAAAGAGAAGGAGAAGCTGGACCAAGCAACAATTCAAATGGGATCTTTCTTTATCTAGCAACTGCAAGAGATGATCATTAGCACCATCAAGGTGCAGTACCAAGGATGCTCGCATGACTCTGTGCTGTACTCAAAGCCCTACTCCAAGAAGATTGACGACTTAAGGATGCCTAGGGGTTATCAGCCATAGAAGTTCATGCAATTCGATGGAAAGGGCAATCATAAACAACATATTGCCCATTTCATCAAAACTGCTGAGATAGAGTGAGACTACATCGTCAAGCAGTTTGTGCGCTCGCTGAAAGGTAATACCTTTGACTGGTACACCGACCTCGAGCACGAATCCATCAACAGCTGGGATCAGCTTGAAAGGGAATTTCTTAACCGCTTCTACAACACTCGCCGTACCATAAACATGCTGAAGTTGATAAGTGCAAAGCAATGGAAGGATGAACCTGTCGTCGACGACATCAACAAATGGCATTCATTAAGTCTGGATTGCAAAGATCAGCTTTTTGAAACCTTTGACATTGAGATGTGTGTTCAAGGCATGCACTGGGGGCTACATTACATCCTCCAAGCCATAAAGCCGAGAACATCTGAGGACCTGGCAACTCATTCACATGACATGGAGCTGAGTATCGCCAATCATCGACTTCAAGAAGGACAAGGTGTTTGCTTCAAAGATAGACAAGACTAGGAAGAACCCCGCCAATGAAGCTTTTACCATCAACACTACCCCCATCAAGACCTCTCATGTGCCTATCAAAATCTCCTCTAAGAACAAAGCGAATGAGATAAAGAGAGGTAAGCCTTCTCGCACCCAAGATAGGTACAAAAATACCTTGAGGGATTTGGAGCAGAAAACCTACCCTTTCCCAGACTCTCACATTCCTGCAATGCTGGACAACCTGCTAGAGGAGACAGGGATCGAGCTTATGCAAGCATCTTGAAGAGATGAATCACATTAACGATCTTAAGTACTGCAAGTACCATTGTATCGTGAGCCATCATGTTGGCAAATGCTTCGCTCTTAAGGAGCTCATCATGAAGCTGGCACAACAAGGGCGAATTGAACTTGACCTTGAAGACACAGTCGCAACATACATTGCTGCAATTATGTTTGGATCATTCAATCTTGTGCCTCTCCAAGTAACATATGCATATTTCCGTCCATGCTTAAGCTACACGGCACCTTTTACACAACCATCGTTGGGGGTAAGTGACCAAAATGCACTTACCGATGATGAAGAGGGGTGGACATGTTGGAAATATGCCCTGAAAGTCAATCTTTGGAAGAAACCTTTCAGGACAATGAATTGATGTATATATATGACTCTTATACATCGAAAGGCAAAGATACTAATTAGGACTATCTCAAAGAACAAAATATGTCCTAAATAGTGAATCCATGGACAATGGATCGATGGAAGAAGTAACCTAATGATGTTAGATTACAGAGACCTTCTTCTCATAACCATCATGTCCAAAAAGGTTCCTGGTCATAAGGATTGTCGGAGGGATACTGACAATCCATAGACTGGTACATACCATGTCCGCTTCAATTGGAAGGATGGAAAGTCTCATCCCATTCGTGTAGCGACACTAAGACAAGCATGTAGGTGCTCATTAAGGGAATGAGTTCACTGAACACAATCGAACGAGAGTACTTGCATGGAGGTCTACTCACATGTCAAGCAAGTAACTCTAATGGTTGGAATAATGTAAGTAATCCTTTGATCTGAGGCATCGTCGTTGTCTTGTGGTTAAGTACTTAATCTTTGATTATGTTAAAGTCATTCCATTCGCGAGTGTCCAAGGCATCGTTGGGGTTAAGCCACTTAGCCATGAAGGCAAGTGAATGCGCAACAAGGAATCTCTAATCCTCGATAAGAGAGGATGAATACTCTAAGATATGATTCGGGAATCTTCGGCCGAAGTATCTAGCGTAATAAAGGAAAGCGTTCCTATACGTCTCAAATGAATCGTATAAGAAGGAATAATCACATTAGGGGTTGGACATTATAAATCCATACCCTAGTAATGTGATTGAGAGTATTGTTTTAGAGAAGGATCGAATTACATTGTAATTCCAACTGAATAGGTTCTCCGAATAACTTCTACATTAGCTTGGGTAGCCATGATATATGGTTAGATGTCACTCATGGCTTGTGAGTTCTTCTAGATGATTAAATGTAGTCATTAAAAGGAAGGTGAATTAAAAGTAAGTTTTAATTCACTAAGTGATTGGATAATCAATTGGATTGGTGCCAATCACCTCACTGCCTTGCTAATTAGAACCTAAAAGATTGTTCACCAATACACTCTTGTAGTGAGTAACTAATGGATGAAGGAAATAATTAATTGGATTAATTAAGTGTTTTGATTAATTTAGAAAGTCTAAAGAAATCATAAAAGCGATAAAGATCGTTTTGGGCTTAAAGAAACGTTCGGGTTTAATTAGGCCCATTGGGCTTTTATTCAAGCATTGGATGACTTGAAATAATTAAAAGCCCAAATCCCAAACCAAACACAAAGGGCCGGCCACCAAGGGAGAGATAGGTTAAAATGTTGACTTGTTTCTTTTGTCTATAAAAGGAATTTTATAACATTTTGATCATTAAGGGTTTTTGTGTTCTAAAATAACAAAAAGGAAAAAGAAAAGCTCTCTCTCTTGAACACAAAGGGCCGGCCACCAAGGGAGTGATTTAGCTAATCATCTATAAACTCTTTTGTTTATTCCTTCATCTTTCTCATTACAAAGTGGGTGAGGATCTTTAGAGGTTTTCATATCTTTGGAAACTTGAAGAGAACCTAGGAGCACTTGATGTGAGAATTACTTGACACTCAAATTAAACCCTCGTTTGACAATTGTAGTAGAATGGATAAGTGAGGGATCGTTCTAGACCGGGGATTAGGAGGGCTTGCTAAAACCTTCTAAATTGACTTAAAAACATAAAAACACAATATAAAACACTATTTAATGCTCGAAGAAAGCAAAACTAAAAATAAGAAAGATTAAGACTAAGACTTCAACGAAATAGGGGGGAATTGGATTTGGACGAATTTAAACTAAAACGTAAAAACAATATAAAACGTTAAACTAGACTCAAAGAATGTGAAACTAAACGTTAAAACACTAAGACAAACCAAAAGAATCAAAATGCTTTAAAAACACAAACTAAATTGATTTCTAACTATATTGCACATTAAAGCAAAAGGGGGATTGAGGTTTGATGAAAATTGAAATAACGAAACAAGAATGTAATTGATGAAATAAGATGGTTGGTGAATTAGCTAGAGGTTCTTTCTCCACACATGATATTTATGCATATGAATCAATTTCCAGTTATTCCTTCATTGAATTATGAACGACAATGCCCCAAATTAACCGTGACATCATAGTTAACC
This sequence comes from Pyrus x bretschneideri, assembly GCF_019419815.1. NCBI lineage: Eukaryota > Viridiplantae > Streptophyta > Magnoliopsida > Rosales > Rosaceae > Pyrus > Pyrus x bretschneideri. The sequence goes on from NW_025999504.1 coordinate 240,961, forward strand.
CTCAGATTTTCCTTATATTATTGGATTGGATGGCATCATTCGACAACCCAAAATATTCTCAAAAGTTCCCTACATGTCATCATAATAGAGATACAATCGAAGATCATTAAGAATAATGAAAACCATAAGCATTGACAAAGCATTTGCAACTATGACATCATGTTACTCATGCTAAGAATTAAACTTAACGCGATCGTGACAAGCGACCTTCACTACTTTCAAGTATAAGTTAGTAACGATTATGTGAAACCTTCTTAAACTTTAGCCACATATTCATGCATGCTAATTAAGTGTCGACCCTCAATCAACAAACACAAATAAGTTAATCATCAAATAGTTAAGCCAATTGCATTCACGAATCAAGAGTTCATAACCGGAATTCATCAATTCATATTACATAAATAATCATGGTATTGAAATCACCCCTAGCCAAAAAGGGTTTAGTTCCTCATAACTTTGAAATCAAAGAAACACCTAAACATTCCAACAACTCAAACTTGAATTGTATGAACGTTTAGGCACTCTTCTCTTCCATTCCTCATATTACAAAACAAAGAGAATTGAATTTAAACATTGAAATCAAAGAAACGCGTAAACATTCCAACAACTCAAACGTGAATTGTATGAACGTTTAGGCCCTCTTATCTTCCTCTTTATTGTGGCACAAGGACTAAGGGATGTTGTTGGTGTGTTGAATGGATTGGGGGATTATGGAAATGGAAGAAATGGAGGAGAAATGGAAGGGAAATGGAGAGAAACTCACGGCTAGGGAGAAGATGGAAGTGTTGTGGTGTGTTGTGTATGAAATGAGATGATTTTTGAATGAATGAATGCAAGGGTATTTATAGGAGGAGTGGAGATGTATATGGCTATTTGTTTAAGGTGTTTGTGGTTGCAATGATGAAGAATTGCATGTGGAAATAAAAGGGAAAATGTGGTGAAATGATGAAGTAGGAAGGTGGAAATGCATGTGAGATGTTGGAAAGGAAATGGGAATATGAGTAGGCCATGGCATGGGAGTTGTTTTGTTGGTGTAAATGTGCCATGGTTGCAATGATGAAGAATAAAGGGTGCATGTGGGGTGGAATTGAATGAATGCAAAGTGAATGAATAATGAAATGAGTTAAAGAGGGAGAATGTGGTGAAATGATGAAGTAGGAAGGTGGAAATGCATGTGACTTGTTTGTGGAATAAAGAATGAATGGTGGAATGATGAAGAGTTGCATAAAGAATGCATGTAGGGTTAGCTAGGTTGGCTTTGTTTGGGTGCATGTGTGTTAATGGTGGTTTTGCATGTGAATTGATGGATTGTTTTTGATGGAATGGATGGTTCTTTGCATGGCTTTTGAAGTGATTGTGGGCTTTGGAATTGGAAGGAAATGCATGGCCTTGGGGTTGGTTTAAGAGAGAATGGGCTAGGCCCTTTGTTTTATGTCCAAAATGAATACAAGGCCTTCAAATTCGTCCAACACTTTGGCTCCAATCATATGCTATCCATTCCAAGCCCAATTTTGCTCCAAAATGCTCCAAAATGCATCTTTTTGCTTCCTTAGCCATATGAACCTAAAAACACACGAAAATGGCTTAAACTACTAAAACAACTATGAATTAACAACATAGATGCACGAAAACAAGCTAAGTAAGTCGCCTAAATATGCTCCTATCAAACTCCCCCACACTTATCTTTTGCTAGTCCTCGAGCAAAACAGAATAAAAACAAATAAACAAAACGACACTAAACACGTAAAACACAACCTACACCTTCCAACAATCGTTTCAGGGATTTCCAATGCACATGACAAGTTAAAAATTATTATTCCCACAGAATTTAGCCATCTTTACCCTTAAGTACATTCTTAATCATAGTCACCACATGCTAGTTCACAATTAAGCATTTAAAACCATGTTTTGAATGTAGTAACATGCCTTAGAGAATTTGCTCAATTCCTTACAAGATATGCACTCAATTTTCACTCAGATTTTCTAACTACACACCCTAATCTAGTCATATGTGAGAAGATTGATGTAAACATGAAAACGAACACTCACATATATGTATCACAAAGAACGCAATTTTTGGAGTTAATAAGCATGTTTAGATTATGATCTCATGAATGGAATGCTACTACTTAGACGCGAGAACCAGTGACACCATATGCTCATACCAAATTCAAACTCCACAATTGAAATACATAACACTCAAGATTGAAGTCACGGGTTGTAATGGGGCTTGGGGCGTGTGGATAAGAAAGAAGGGATATGGAAAACAAAGGTTCTTAAAGAAATAGTGAGCAAGGCAATTGAATCAACTTAGAATTTTCTTTTGAATGAAAACTCAACTTTGGAACAAAAAGGGAGACAATTTAGGGCCAGAATTGGTGTTTTGAGCCCTTACTTCAATCACTCATTCTTTCATTTTTTTCAAGCTCTTTTTTCTTTCTTTCTTTTCTTTTCTGTTTTTCTTTTCTTTTGAAACTCAAAACATACTTAAGAACAAGCATTCCTTCTCCCACACTCATTTTCTTGCATAATGTAACTCAAAAGGAATTCATTTAAGTCATGCTCACTATCTTCTAAGAACAAAGGTGTGGATTGTCCTAAACTAGGCTAGGTGAGGATAATGTGGGTTGACAAAGAATAAAAGCTAAACAAAGCTCAACGGGGGTAAAACTTACAACATATACGAAATATGGGAAGTGAGGCTATTTGGCTATGGTGGCAACTACACAACTTCATCTTGGTATATGTTATGCAAATCAATAACATGCTTTGAATGAAATGGGCATGAGTTCTAGCATTTGGAACTATATGATGAAACGCCTTCTAAGTAGTAACCAAGCAAAGAATAATGAGATCATGCAACGACTTTAGAAAACAAGAAATCACAGATTATACTCTCCAAAGAACGTTATAGGCTCAAGTCTCTCAGGGTTGTAGCGTTTGTTTGAGTTCCTTCCTTCAAGCATGTTACATAACTAATTTTTTTCTTTTATAATTGCATGTGAAGTCATACATTATAACCATAACCAAGCATATACCAAGAGTAAATCAAACTTTTCTCCATGTTTATAACTCTTTTCAACAGTCATGCAATTAGAAACCAAATCCTTATCATTGTGTTGGAAGGTGACCTACGACACAAAAACGACTCAAAACACTCTTTTTAGGCTTTTCAAAACATGTTTTTCAAATTTTTATGTGATTTTCGAATTTTTAAGTCAAAACACACTAAACACACTTAAAAACAGCAAGAAACAACATTTGAAGTCATGGTGGATAAAACCCTACGAATTTGCATCAAAACACTTTAGTAACTCCCCCACACTTAAAACAAACATTGTCCTCAATGTTAAAAACCACACTAAACACAAACAAACATATAAACAGCAATTAAACATACTAAACATGGCAGAATGTATCTAACAAAGAGAAGAGTTTAGAGATGCAAATCTGGTTATGGAGTTTTCGTTCCATCTTCTCCTTGGTGATTGCAGTGAGGCTTGGATCTTTGTGATTCCACAGGCTTACTCTTGAACTGCGCTGCTCCCATCGTTGATTTTCCTTTGTGCTACTCTTGAACTGGGCAGCAGGCTTCCTTTGGTCTCCCTCGAAGGTCTGAGCTTCCTCCTCTTATCTGTTTCTTTGTTCAATCTCTCCAATTCGTATTGAAGAGGGTTAGAGGATAGCTTAGCAAAGCTAGGTAAGCAACCAGGGAATAGAGTCCAGATAGACTCCAAGTGCCGGCTGATTGCTTCTTTCACTTTGCCATGCAAGTAATATCAAGGACAAAGGAAAAGACAGGGAAAGAGCATGATATGAGATACCTTTGCTTTCGCCCTTGATGATATGAGATACCTTTGCTTTCGAAGAGGCAGCGAATTAATCCACATGTTTCGATCCACCGTTTCCTCTTCCTCATTCGTACTGCAGGCATTTGGTATCTTCTTTGGGGGATAAGAAAGAATTGAGTATTTCGAAAGGCTTTGCTGGGAGTGCGCCCTCAGAGGTGAGAAAGAGTTGGGCATTTTCTTCAGTTCTGTCTTGCCAAAAAAAAATGAAGGTCGACATATATAGGGAATTCAATAGCAAGTGGTGATACTGTTCTTTTACCGTTGTCGACAAACATTTTGATCCCGCAAATCCGGCTTTTTGGAATAGTGACGACTCTTCGATCTTTGAAGACGCCTCTTCGATAAAGCTGCACGCATTTTCTGAAAAGCAGATAAAGCGTCGCCGAACTTTGCGCTTGTCGGCTAAAGACGTGTAGTTGCGATGATGGCCTCCATGTGTTGAACGCGTTTTCTGAAAAGCCGAGGCTTTTTGAATCGGTGGACGCGTTGCCTTGGCTTTTTATAGAGCTATTGATCACCGCCAACTTACACACTCTGAAGATTTTCCATTCTTGAAACTCGTCTCCGGCCCTTTGAAGATCTACTCCGTCCACCCCTTCTCTTTTAACTTCGTGAACAATGGCTAGCTCATCCAACCCATCGAACCTTTGCTTAGATTTGAGTCTAAGCAGTGATCCGGTCGCGTCTCGTCAGGGTAAGGTATGGTGCCCGTCTTTCTTATCTTCCCATGGCCCTCTTACAGATGAGGACTCTGTGATGACGGATCCCACAACGGCTATGATAGTGGCTCGGAACCTCCTCACTCCCAAAGACAGTCAGCTGCTTTCAGGACGGTCCGATGAGTTGGCCGTTCAAGAATCCCTGGCTCTGAGTGTTCAGTGCGCTGGCTCTGTGTCCAACATGGGCCAACGCCTTCTTGCTCGCTCCCGACAGGTGATGCTAACTAAGTAAGCACACAAATTAAAACCCTCTTGTGACAATTGTAGTATATGAATAAGTAGGGATCGTTCTTAACCGGGGATTAGGAGGGATTGCAAAATCACTTGGAAACTAACTCAAAAACGTAAAATAAAGTTTGAAACACTAAACTAGACTCAAAGAATGCAACACTAAACAATAAAACACAAAAACAAATCAAAAGACTCAAATAATATAAAACACTTATAAACACAAACTAAGACACTTTCTAACTAAATTGGACACTAAAGTAAAGGGGGATTGAGATTTTGACGAAAATAAAATAAATGCACAAATTGTAATTTAAAGGCAGAATTTAAATATGAATGTGATGAAATATGGAATGAATGCTAGCTAGAAGGTTCTTCTCCACACATGTCACACTTGCATACAAAATGACTTTTAGTTGGTCTTTCGATAAATTATGAAACTCAACACCCCAGGTTAATTAGGTCCGCTTAAATTAACCGTCAAGTTCTCCTTAAGTTAATGAATTGGATGGGTTAGCGCAACGCAGTTCAAAACATTCTCCAAAAGTCCTTTACGTGAAAAGCACAATAAAGATACAATCAAAGATCATTAAGCATCATGAAAACTATAAGTGTTGACGATGCATTCGTTACTATGATGAGCATGAAACTAGTGCCAAGAATTCATTTAACGTGATTGTTTATAAGCAACCTCCACTACTTGTGAATATAAGTTCATAACTATTAGGTGAAATTCACTTATACTCTAGCATCATATTCATGCATGAAAATTAAGCGTGCACTCTCAATCAACATACATAAATAAGTTATCGAACAAGCAGTTAAACAAATTGAATTCACCATTCATGAAATTCCAACCAAAAATAATCAATTCATATTGCAAGCATAAACATGGTTTCGAATCACCCCCTAGCTAACTAGGGGGATTTAGCCTCTCATGGTCACAAAAAGAGAATTACAAATGAATTTAAACATAAAGCACAAAGGATTGATTACACCTAGAACGCCCAACGAATCCACGTGAATTGGTGCGCGTCGAAGCTCCTCTTTCCTCTTCTCCTTTCTGCGGCAGATTGGTTAAATGGTGTTGGTGGATGATTTGCGGGTTTAGGGATGGATTTATGGAGGTTGGGTGGTGCGGCAAGGTTATGGGAAGGTGGAGGAAGGCACGGCAATAATGGGAGGCTGCTGGAATGGAAGGGTTGCTGCGGCTGTGATGGAAAAAGTGCTGGAATAGGTTGCGGCTGTTAGGCTTTTTGTGATAAAAAAATGGCTGAATAATGTGTGATGGATTTAGGGTTATGGTAGTGCACGGATTAGAGGGAATTATGGGAGATCGAATTAATGGGGAAAACAATTATGGCTATATGTTGCGGCTGACAATCAAAATGGGATGGTTGCGGCTGTTATGGGAAAAATAGGGTGGATGTCATGCACGGCTCTTTGTGAAAAGAATGGTGGCTGATTGAGTTGGTGAATTAATTAGGGAGAGAATGGTTGCATGCGGCTTAGGGAAATTAGGGTGAATATTAGGTGCGGCTAGGTTGTAAAAAATGTGTAGGGTTTCAGAAAACTAACCCTAGCTTATTTAAAATTAAATCAAAGGCTTACGAAAATAGGAAATTAAAACATAAATATAAAGGTGCGGCTAGGAAGGGAAATAGGGCTAGGGCCTTGGTTTTGTGTCCTAAAGTGCATACGAGGCCTATAAAGTGGCTAGAAAATATGGACGTTTAGAATTAGGAAAGGTTACCAAAACGGGAAACTTAGGGTCAACTTTCCTAAAATAGGAAGCCTTGTTTGAGTAGGATTCTTCGTTTTGGTAAGAATTCATCGTTGGCGTAGGAATTCGTCGTTTCTTCAAGTCTTCAACTCATTCATTCCTCTTTCGCTCCAAAAGACTCCAATTTGCATCTTCTTGCACACTTTGGCCTTATAATTTGAAAATACACAAAAGTGGCCTTAAACACTAAAACAACTAAGTAAACACAACATAAATGCACGAGAACAAGCTAATTAAGTCGCATGAATATGCTCCTATCAACAGGTTGAATCCTTGATGGCGGAGGTGGAGAGTCTTAAGCAGGAGATCAAACAGCTTAAGTACGAGAACCGAAGTTTGCACGTGCTTGCCAACAATTATTCAACAGGCATGAAGAGGAAGCTTGATGAGCTTGATGACCGTCAACGGTTTGCAGCTTTCTTCCAGAGGCACCTCTTTCCTGGGTCATCCAGCGTTCCACCAAGGTTTAGGGCCTTGAATGATCTATCTTCGGTGCCTCCCGCTCCTATGCCTCCTGCTCCGATGCCTCTTGCTCCGATGCCTCCTGCTCCGATGCCTCCTGCTCCGATGCCTCCTGCTCCGAGAGTGTTGCCACGTAGTGGGGCCTCACGTACACAACCTTTGTAAAGGCTCCATCTTTCTGCCATGTTTAGACACAATTGTAATTTATCGAAAAAAAATCAATGAACAAGCAAAAGTTTTATTTACTGTATTGGGTTGCCTCCCAAGTAGCGCTTGCTTTAACGTCGTACAGCCGGACGAGTACTCTCTTCAATCTTCATTTGAGCTCACGGAATGGAAAGGAATGTCTTCCACCACTTGCCCCACACCATGCTCGTAATATGGCTTCAACCGATGCCCATTCACCTTGAATTCTACGCCATTCCTTAAGCTTTTTATGTGGACTGCACCATAAGGTAAAACGTTAGTAACAACAAACGGGCCAATCCATTTAGAACGCAACTTACCAGGAAACAAACGTAGGCGAGAGTTGAAAAGTAACACTTTCTGCCCAACTGTGAAGGTCTTGGTTCGAATCATTTTATCATGGAATGCTTTGGTATTAGCTTTGTACATCCGGGCATTCTCATAGGCTTCATTCCGAATCTCCTCAAGTTCATTCAATTGGAGCTTCCTATGAACTCCCGCTGCATCTATGTCCATGTTGAAAGTCTTCACGGCCCAATGTGCTTTGTGCTCTAACTCTACGGGCAAATGACATGGCTTACCATAGACAAGCCGAAAAGGTGACATCCCAATGAGTGTTTTGTACGCCGTACGATATGCCCACAGTGCATCATCTAAACGTAAGCTCCAATCCCTCCTTGTTGGTCCAACGGTCTTCTCCAAAATTTGTTTGATTTCTTGGTTATATCCAGAGTATCCATCAAGAAAACAGTAAAAAGCATGACCGGCTAACCTTTCGAGCATCTGGTCGATGAATGGCAGAGGAAAGTGATCTTTCCTAGTCATGGCATTTAGCTTCCGGTAATCGATACATACTCGCCATCCAGTCTGAATGCGTGTAGGCACGAGCTCATTCTCATCATTCTTGATAACAGTTACTCCGGACTTCTTGGGAACGACTTGAACTGGAGAGACCCAACGGCTATCGGAGATAGAGTAGATCACTCCGCAATCCAAAAGCTTGATTATTTCCTTCTTCACTACTTCCATCATCGGCGGGTTGCGACGGCGTTGAGCCTCTCGGGATGGCTTAGTCCCCTCCTCAAGAAGTATACGGTGCATGCATGTGGTAGGGCTTATTCCTTTAATGTCGGCCAAAGTCCACCCTATGGCCGTTTTGTGTTCTCGCAGCACCCTCACAAGCTTCTCCTCCTCCATTGCCGTGAGACTTGATGAAATGATGACGGGCAATGTTTCGCCTTCTCCCAAAAACACATATTTCAAATGGTCCGGCAACGGCTTAAGTTCAAGCGATGGTGCCTGAACAACAGAAGGTAGCATCTTAGTGGAAACTGAATTTGAAAGTGAGAGTGGAACCTTACCATATTGTTGTGGCAATGACTCAAGGGCTGCCACAACCTCAATTATTTCTTCACTAGAACCCATGGCAAAGAATTCCTCCTCCTTGCCGTGACCTTGCATTGGCCCAAATCCGTCATTTTTGCACTCTATGGCCTTAGTGATGGTTGTTTCCAGGGCGTCCTCGTTCAATTCTTCAAGGTATACCTGCGCCAAAGAATCGATAACATCAATGGAAAAACAAGAATGGTCATCAACGGGATATCTCATAGTTTCAGAAATATTAAAATCAATCACTTCCCCATCGAATTCCATTGTCAAGGTGCCTTTGTATACATCAATCTTCGTTCGGGCCATCTTCATGAATGGCCTACCTAGGAGAATCGGCAAAGATGTAGAATGGGCTGAATCCTCCATGTCTAGGACGTAGAAATCAGCCGGAAAAATTAAATGGTTCACCTGCACAAGCACATCTTCCAAAACTCCTTTTGGATACGCGTTAGAACGATCGGCCAGTTGTATAATTACACCATCTTGTTTTAATTCACCCAAATTCATAGATGCATAAATAGAATAAGGCATGACATTTATGGATGCACCTAAATCAAGCATGGCATGTTCAAAACGATTATGTCCAATCACACAAGGAATCGTGAAACTACCGGGGTCTTTGCACTTGGTAGGCAGTTTACGTTGCAAAACAGCGGACACATTCTCACTTACCTTCACTACCTCTTTGTTTGCCCTTCTTCTCTTTGTATTGCATAGGTCCTTGAGGAATTTAGCATACTTTGGAACCTGTTTGATTGCATCGAGAAGCGGTATGTTCACTTGCACCTTCCGGAACGTTTCAAGAATGTCCTTCTCGCTTTCTTCCTTTTTTTCTTGCATGAACCTGCGAGGAAAAGGTACATTGGGCAAATTAGGACGTGAAGTACATGAATTTGAATTTAAATTACCTGATTTGGCCGAGTTAGGGTGATTGGGGGCCTGCGGCATTGGGTTTTTCACCCTTGCCGTGGGTGAGCTAGACACTTCCTCAGGTTGTGTCGTCTCTTCATCTACTTTCTGGGCAGATTTGGGATTGTTTGGCTCGGTCCCAACTTCTTTTCCACCCCTTAGGGTGATGGCCTTAGCGGATTCGAATCCTCCATTTGGATTGACTGTGGTTGAGCTAGGAAGCTTTCCTTGCTCTCTAATCTGTCCAAGGAACTCAGAAATCTGCCCTATTTGTTTCTTCATATCCATCATCTCCTTCTCGTTATTTTCTATCCGGTTGTTTTGATTTTGCAACCCCTGCGAAATAGAGGTTAGTAATTGCATAGCTTGATTACTTTCCAAGGACGTACCTGAATGAGATGATGCCGAAGGTTGTTGGGGTTGTTGGGGTGCATACGGCTTGGAATAAAAACCAGGGGGGTTTGGCCTAAATCCTCCTTGTTGGGCAGCTTGTTGTGGTTCCCTCCATTTGAAGTTTGGATGGTCCCTCCATCCGGCATTGTAAGTGTTCGAGTATGGGTTGTTTTGATTTTGTCCTTGGAAACCAATTGCATTGGCAGATTCCCACCCACCATTCTCGATTAGTTGAGGGCACTTGTCGGATGGATGCCCTTGAATTGAGCACACGCCACAAACTTCGTGTTCTTGTGCTTTGGGACCAATCACAACCTGAGAAACAAGAGAAGTAAGATTAGCAAGTTGTGATTGAATTTCAGAAATAGCACTAACCTCATTTACACTTTGTTGTCGTGGGGCTTCCCTTTGGGCCACTCCTTCATATTGTTGAGCGTTGAGCGCTCGGTTGGCTATGAGAATCTTGGCATCCCTTGGTGTTTTGTCCACCAATGCTCCTCCCGCTGATGCATCAAGCATTTGACGTTCGATAGGAAGGAGGCCCTCATAGAAATATTGAAGGAGAAGTTCCTCCTTCATTTGATGTTGAGGACATGAAGCTACAAGGCCCTTGAAACGCTCATAATAAGCTGGGAATGTCTCACCATGATTCTGTAGAATACCACTAATTTTCTTCCGTAGGAGAATCACTCTCGAAGTAGGGAAGAATTTCTCCAAGAAAGCACGCTTCATACTCTCCCACGAAGTCACAGTTCCCGGGGCTAGTTCGTAGAGCCAATCTTTGGCCTTGTCCATAAGTGAAAATGGAAAGGCCTTCATCATCATTATACTCCCATCCACAGTGACGGGGGTCATGCTCGAACAAACCACCTCGAACTCCTTCAAGTGTTTGTTGGGGTCTTCCATAGACAAGCCATGGAACTTCGGAATATGGTGTAACAAACTGGATTTGAGTTCAAACACCTCAGTCTTCCCCTCTGCAGCCGTGGGGTATTGGATACAAAGAGGCAATGCATTATCCAAACCCGAGGCCGAAAGCTCCTTGATGGTTCTATTATCTGCTGCCATGGTTTGTTCTTCTTCAAAAATCTGATCCGTGGGCTTTTCTTCTACACCTACTTCGTCTTCTTCAAGCCCAGGTTGTGGTGGAGGTTGTGGTGGCTCTTGTTGACTCCTCGTTCTCCTCAAAGTGCGTTCAAAATCACCGTCAAAGTCGGAGATGTTCTCTATAATAGGCCGAGAGCTACGAGTCATACACAGTACCTGAAAAACAAGAAAACAAACAAACTAAGAATCTGAAATAAGAATGCACGAAAAACAAAAAAACAAAAAAAATAAAAATAAAGATAGGGGATTAGCAAAGTTGCTAATCCCCGGCAACGGCGCCAAAATTTGATGCGAGAATTACTTGACACTCAAATTAAACCCTCGTTTGACAATTGTAGTAGAATGGATAAGTGAGGGATCGTTCTAGACCGGGGATTAGGAGGGCTTGCTAAAACCTTCTAAATTGACTTAAAAACATAAAAACACAATATAAAACACTATTTAATGCTCGAAGAAAGAAAAACTAAAAATAAGAAAGATTAAGACTAAGACTTCAACGAAATAGGGGGGAATTGGATTTGGACGAATTTAAACTAAAACGTAAAAACAATATAAAACGTTAAACTAGACTCAAAGAATGTGAAACTAAACGTTAAAACACTAAGACAAACCAAAAGAATCAAAATGCTTTAAAAACACAAACTAAATTGATTTCTAACTATATTGCTCATTAAAGCAAAAGGGGGATTGAGGTTTGATGAAAATTGAAATAACGAAACAAGAATGTAATTGATGAAATAAGATGGTTGGTGAATTAGCTAGAGGTTCTTTCTCCACACATGATATTTATGCATATGAATCAATTTCCAGTTATTCCTTCATTGAATTATGAACGACAATGCCCCAAATTAACCGTGACATCACTAGTTGATGCGAGATTTATACGCACACAAATTAAACCCTCTTTTTGTCAATTGTAGTATAAGTATAAGTAGGGATCGTTCTGGACCGGGGATTAGGAGGGATTGCTAAAACCTTGGAAACTGACTCAAAAACGTAAAAACAATATAAAACACTAAACTAGACTCAAAGAATGTGAAAGCAAACGTTAAAACACTAAGACAAACCAAAAGACTCAAAATGCTTTAAAAACACAAACTAAAATGATTTCTAACTAAATTGGACAATAAAGTAAAGGGGGATTGAGTTTTGGACGGAATTAAACTAAATGAACAAATTGCAATTAAAACATAATGTAAATATGAAATTGATGAAATGGAATGAATGGATGCTAGCCAAGGGGTTCATCTCCACACATGTTACACTTGCATAGTAAAAAGATTTCTAATTGCTTTTCAATAAACCATGAATTCTCAACGCCCCGGGTTAATTAGATCCGCTTAAATTAACCGTCAAGTTTTCCTTAAGTTAATGAATTGGATGATTGCATACGACAATCCAAAGCATTCCTCACAAGTTCCCTACATGAATTGCATAATAGAGATACAAGCAAGAATCATTAAGCATCATGAAAACTATAAGTGTTGACGAGGCATTCGTTACTATGATTGCATGAAACTTATGCCAAGAATATGTTTAACACGATTGTTTATAAGCAACCTCCACTACTTGTGAATATAAGTTCATAACTATTACGTGAAACTCACTTATATTCTAGCGTCAAATTCATGCATGAAAATTAAGCGTTCATTCTTAATAAACATACATAAATAGGTTATCAATCAAACAGTTAAACAAATTGAATTCACAACTTATGAAACGTAATTAAAAGTAATCAAATCATATTACAAACATAAACATAGTTTCGAATTACCCCCTAGCTAAAGGGGGTTTAGTTCCTCATAACTTTGAAATCAAAGAAACACCTAAACATTCCAACAACTCAAAACTTTGAATTGTATGAACGTTTAAGCACTCTTTTCTTCCATTTCTCATACGTACAAAACAAAGAGAATTAAAATGAAACTTTGAAATCAAAGAAACACCTAAACATTCCAACAACTCAAAACTTGAATTGTATGAACGTTTAGGCACTCTTCTCTTCCTCATTGTTGTAGCACAAGGTTTAAGGATAGGTTGGTTGGGGGGATGGAAGTGTTGGGAAATTATGGAAATGGATGAGGAGTGGTGGAAATGGAAGATGGTTTTTTGGATTCTAAGGGAGAAAGGAATGTGTTTGTGGTGTGTTGTTGTGTTGTGAATGAGATGAGATTTGAATGAATGAATGCAAGGGTATTTATAGGAGGAGTGGAGATGTATATGGCTATTTGTTTAAGGTGTTTGTGGTTGCAATGATGAAGAATTGCATGTGGAAATAAAAGGGAAAATGTGGTGAAATGATGAAGTAGGAAGGTGGAAATGCATGTGACTTGTTTGTGGAATAAAGAATGAATGGTGGAATGATGAAGTGAATGCATGTGGAATTAAAGAGGGAGAATGTGGTGAAATGATGAAGTAGGAAGGTGGAAATGCATGTGAGATGTTGGAAAGGAAATGGGAATATGAGTAGGCCATGGCATGGGAGTTGTTTTGTTGGTGTAAATGTGCCATGGTTGCAATGATGAAGAATAAAGGGTGCATGTGGGGTGGAAGTGATGAATGCAAAGTGCATGTGAAGGGTTTGAAAGAGGTGGGTGTGCATGTGAGTTGAAATGCATATGTTTAAATGGTTGAAATGTGTAGATAATTATGAGTATGATAAGTGATAAATGTATGGTTATGATAAGTGAATGGTGAATGATATGTTAAGTGATAAATGAATGATATGTGGTGAGTGATAAGTGAATGGAAGTGATAAGTGATAAGTGTATGTTATGATAAGTGAATGGTTTGATAAGTGATAAATGAATGATATGTGGTGAGTGATAAGTGAATGGAAGTGATAAGTGATAAATGTATGATATGATAATTGAATGCTTTAAGTGTTTAAAAATAGGGAACAAAACCCTTCCTTGCATGGCAAGGAACGGAGACACAAGGAAACACACGACAATGTCCTAAGGTTGCAAGGAATGTTGTTTTTGTGTTCTAAAATGCGTAGGAGTTTTCAATGATGCTTAAACATGAGGTCTTTTAGGATTTAACTTTCCTACTTCAAGTCTTTAATTTCGTCCATCCTCTTGGCTCCAAGCATATGATATCCATTCCAATCTCTAATTTGCTCCAAAAGGCTCCAAAAGGCATCCTTTTGCATACCTTGCCCTTAGAACCTGAAAACACACAAAAGAAGCATAAAGGACTAAAATAACTAGAGAAACATAACGTAAATGCACGAGAACAAGCCATTTAAGTCGCATGAATATGCTCCTTCAAATTCGTCCAACACTTTGGCTCCAATCATATGTTATCCATTCCAAGCCCAATTTTGCTCCAAAATGCATCTTTTTGCTTCCTTAGCCATATGAACCTAAAAACACACGAAAATGGCTTAAACTACTAAAACAACTATGAATTAACAACATAGATGCACGAAAACAAGCTAAGTAAGTCGCCTAAATATGCTCCTATCAGCACTCATTCTCAACAAAGTGGAGGAGGCAAGGAGGGAGGCTAGGCTCAAGGAGTTCAAGGAGCAAAGAGCTTGGAGGTGGGTATAAAACTACTCCTAAACTTTGTTCTTCAATAAATTGTTTTTGATGCATCATATATAAACCTATGCATCTTGAAGGGGATTTGCATGACTATAGCTTTGATAAAATGTATGACATGCTTCCGTTGCTTTCGTATATAAATTTTGAATTGTATATGCATGCTAGTCACTAGAAATCCCACATAAATCTCATATTTTCCCTTCAGGACACTGGTGACCTACAAAAAGACAAGGAAGCCAAGACCCCAAGCCATAAAGCCAAATATGGAACAAGGGATAAAACACTGTCGCCGCAACAATATGTAGCTTAAAATAAACGTAAGAGCTATTAAGCCGATGTACGCATGGGAACCTATGGAGCAAGAACCATGCATTCTCATCTCCTTGCACCAGTATTTCCTAAAAGATTTCTTCCAACAGTGCACTACCACTACTTGTCACATGGTTGAGGTAGAGTTATAAGAGCCCTCAAAAGGCAAAGCTGTCATCGTCAAGGAAGAAAAAAAACTCCTATGCCTGAAGAAAGCCTGACTTCATACTTGAGCATCGAGGCGGCGCTGCGATTGCCCAAAGAGATGGGAAGAGCACTAATAATGGTATTGGCGAGTCCCGACGACCACAAAATGCAACAAAGAAAAGGCAAAGGCCATGAGCTTCGGTCACATGAATACGCCACATGTTGTGCCACCCATGACACAATCACCTTTACTAACGAGGACTTGCTACTAGGGTTAAAGCCTCATAACCGTCCTCTCTTCATCTCTGGGTATGTGAGGGAGCACAAAGTCAACTGCATACTTGTGGATGAAGGTTCAACCATAAATATGATTCCAAAGTCAACAGTGACTACAATTAGCATCAAGATAGATAAACTATCCCAAAGCCATGTTTTAATCCAAGGTTTTAACCAAAGAGGACACAGAACGATAGACATGGTCCGAGTCAAAATGACCATTGGCGAACTCAAGTTAAGCATGTTATTCCACGTGATTGACGCGAGAACTTCCTACAACTTGCTTTTGGCAAGGCCTTGGATCCACGAGAATGGAGTGGTGCATCCACCCTCCACTGATGTGATAAATAATAGCACTCAAATTAAACCCTCTTATTGACAATTGTAGTAAAGATGTAAGTAGGGATCGTTCTAGGCCGGGGATTAGGAGGGATTGCTAATCTAATAAAAACTAACTCAAGAATACAAAACAAGGCTTGAAAACACTTAAATAGACTAAAAAACTCTTAACTAAACTTATATGACTCAAAACAAACTCAAAAGACTCAAAACAACACAAAACAATCAACTAAACTCAAACTAGACTCTAGAACTTAATTTGGACAAAAATAGAATTGGTTTTGACTCAAAACACTTAAAAACACAAATTGGACAGATTTTAGCTATTTAGACACAACAATGTAAAGGGGATTGGGTTTTTGGATGAATTTAAAGTAAAAACAAGTAACGTAAAGACTCAAACAAAGGTTGGACGAATTTGGGTATATGGATGGGTGATTAGCTAGCTAGAGGATTCTTTTCCACACATGATACATTTGAACATAAATTGATTTCCAATTGCTTTCTCAATAAACCATGAACCTCAACACCCCAGATTAACCGTGACATTACTAATTAACCCTCAGATTTTCCTTTAGTTATTGGATTGGATGACATCATTCGACAACCCAAAGCATTCTTCAAAAGTTCCTTACATGACATCATAATAGAGATACAATCAAAGATCATTACGTTCTATGAAAATCATAAGCATTGATAAAGCATTTGTAACTATGACATCATGATACTCATGCTAGGAATTTAACTTAACATGATTGTGATAAACAACCTTAACTACTTGGGAATATAAGTTTGTAACGATTATGTGAAACTCTCTTATATTCTAGCATCAAATTCAAGCATGCAAACTAAGTAGGCCTCCTTAGTCAACATACGAGAATAAGTTCTCAATCAAACGGTTAAGCAAATTGTATTTACAATTTATGAAATCACAACTAGAATTAATCAATTCATATCGCAAATATAATCATGGTTTCAAAGCCTCCCTTGGCTAAAACAGGTTTAGCCTCTCATGTTCACAGCAAAACAAAGAAAACTTGAATTAAATATTGAAAACAAAAGATAGATTACACCTAAAATCATTCCAACAAACCAACTTGAATGCAAAAACGTCCAAGGCTTCTTCTCCTCTCCTTCTTCCTTGCTAGGCTGCGGCATAAAGGTTTTAGGGTGTGAAAAGTGGTCTTAGTGTATTAGGGTCAAGGATAGATGTATGGCAGGATGGTATGATGAATGGAAGAGCATGGAATGGTGTAAAGAAAGGGATGAAGGTTGCAAATTGATGTCTAGAAGGGTGAATGATGGCTGGTTGTGTATATGAGTGAAATGCCTTGTATATGGGTGCAGCAAAGGGTTATATATTTGAGGGAAAGGATCTTAACTTTAATTAATTGGTTTAGGAAAGAATTGGACCCAAAATCCTCAAGGAAAAGGAGAATTAAAGTTAGAATCCCAAGGGAAAAGGGAAGGAAACTTGCAGCAAGGAAGAATAGGAAAGGGAAAGTGGTTTCCCTTGCACGGCAAGGTAGGGACAAGTTAAGGTAAGCCACGGCAAGGACTAGAATGGTGCAAGGAAGGTTTAGTTTGTCTCCTAGAATGCATAAGAGACCTTCAAAGTTGCTGGAACTTAGGGACATTTAGGATTAGGAAAGGTTAAACCAAAATAGGAAACCTTGGCTTAACTTTCCTACTTCAAGTAGGAAACCTTCTTTGATTAGGAATCCTTCTTTGATTAGGAATCCTAACATCATTAAGTCTTCAATTTCGTCCATTCCTTTTGCTCCAAGCATATGTTATCCATTCCAAGCCCAATTTTGCTCCTAAAGGCTTCAAAATGCACCTTCTTGCTACTTTAGTCATATGGACCTACAAACACATGAAAATAGCTTAAAATACTAAAATAACTATTAACTAACAACATAAATGTAAGAAAACAAACTAACTAAGTCGCCTAAATATGCTCCTATTATCCACCAATGCCTAAAGTTCTACCGAGAAGGGGTGAAGGTGATATAAGGTGACACCAAGCCATTCATCAAAGCCGAATCATACTTTCCAGACACCAAGTTCTACATGGATGAAGAAATGGTGCTTGAAGCTCTTCCAAAAGAGATCAAATCCACAAGCAAAGATGCACCTAAGAAATAGGAGTGGCAAGCCGTGCCTAAGGAGCAAAAGCGGTAAGCCATGTCATCTTCAAACAAAGACGACGATGAGCCTGCTAAATCCACAATAACCAAAGGGAGTGAGACTTCCTCAAAAGGACCAAACACACTCATCTTCCAATATATCCTAGTATCAAGAAGAAAGAATGGGCAATCCCCATTCAAAATTGGAACAAGCGATGCTGACGCACAGCTGAACAAGGACGATGTAAATTTCCTCAAAACAAATACAATTTTACCTCTGATATAGCTAGGCAACGCTAAAGTTCCACCACAAGGTTTTGTAAAACCCTTGCCAAAAAGGGCGGAACCAAGCTCTCTTCCAACCAAGAGGACTGAAGAAGGTTTGGACCTAAAAGCCTACAAACTCATGTCAAAGGCTAGGTATGATTTATGATCCTTTTCAAATCTTGGAAAGAATAGCGCAAACACTATCAATGACAAAGAATGTGACCTCACTGAGACTTAAAAGAAGTTGAAGGAGCATGGTTACGGAGTTAACAACAACAAAGCTGGACTTATCTTCACAACAAATACACCCGTGAAGATCTCAATAAAAATGAAAAACACTAGCGTTCAACACATCAGTCTGAGTATTGAACAAAATCAAGAGGAGCCTAAACCCTCCCCTCAAACATTAGTCTTCAATTGACTGAACTATTCAAAACCTAGGGTTTCGACACTTGATCGCATTGGTAGACAAGACTGAACCTCTCTCTTTAAAAGGCTTAACACGCCAACACCCCAAAGCTCTGTTTTCGAAAGGTTATCAAAACCCAAGAAACAAAGCAACATGGCTAGTTCTCCACCATGGCTATCGGCCTTGGTAAGACTTGAAGAAACCAATGAGCCTTTTAGAAAGAGGAAGACAACGCCGAAGGAAGAAAAGCTCGACGGTCTAGCAGAAAAAGACGATGTTCAAAGCTCGATTTCTTTAAGGTTGAAATGCCAAGCAACCATGGAGGTGGACACAAAAAGACCATTGAAGGTAAGGAGGCACACTATCATCCTTACCGGCCAATCTTCATGCTAACAAGCCCAAAGGGAAAACACTAAATAGGAGGTCCAAGACATCTTCCACATGACGATCTAAGAAGGCGAAGTCCAAGAGGAAGATGTCACTGCTGCATTACCTCAACTCGAAGGCAGGGGATAAGCCTCGGTTGATGATCTTAAGGAGCTCAACTTAGGCACAAGTGAAGAACCAAATCCTATCTTCATAAGTGCTCTGCTAAGTATGGCCGAGGTCGAAGAGTACTACCAACTACTCTTGAAGTACAAAAACGTCTTTGCTTGGACCTATAAGGAAATGCCTGGCCTTGACCCTACCATTGCCGTACATCGTCTTACAGTCAAGCCCATAATGAGATTGATATAGTAAACTCAAAGACACTATTGATTCGAACTTGTCCTACAAATTAAGGCCTAGATTGACAAGCTAATCAAAGCAGGTTTTATCCGAGATGTTCAATACCCTAAGTGGATCTCTAACATTGTCATTGTCCTTAAAAAATCTAGACAAATACATGTTTGCGTAGACTTCCGAGACCTTAATGATGCTTGCCCGAAGGATGACTTTCCCTTGCCAATCATCGAAATCATGGTGGACGCAACCACTAGCCATGAGGTGCTATCATCCATGGATGGCTCCTTTGGATATAATCAAATTTGCATGACTTCTAAAGAAGAGGAATTAACAGCCTTCCGCACTCCAAAGGTTATACATTGCCACAAGGTAATGCCCTTTGGTCTAAAGAACGTTGGAGCTACATATCAACATGTAATGCAAAAAATCTTCAATGACATGCTACATAAAAATGTAGAATGTTGCGCAGACGATGTGGTTGTCAAGACAAAGAAGAGATCTGATCACTTGAAAGATTTACGAATGGTGTTCGACAAACTACGACACTACTGCCTTAAAATGAATCTGTTGAACTGTGCATTTCGCATTACTTCTGGGAAGTTCCTCGGCTTCATTGTCAAGCACTGTGGCATTTAAGTATACCAATCAAAGATTAAGGCCACTCAAAGCATGCCCGAGCCAAGAAACCTACACGAGCTAAAAAGCCTACAAAGACAATTGGCCTTCATCAGACGCTTTATCTCCAACCTCGCTAGACGCTGTCAACCCTTCAGTTGACTAATGAAGAAGGGCGCTCTAGTCATATGGGATAACGCCTGCCGCAATGCATTCGAGAGCATAAAACGATACCTGACAAGCCCACCTGTCTTAGAAGCACCTGTGCCTGGAAAGCTGCTCATCTTATACATTGATGCACAAGCAAGTTCTCTTGAAGCACTCTTGGCACAAGAAAATAAAGACCAAAAGGAAAGAGCACTCTACTACCTAAGTAGAACCCTCACTAGTGCCGAGCTCAACTACTTAGCAATTGAGAAGATGTGCCTTGCCTTAGTCTTTGCCGTCCAAAAGTATAGACACTACATGCATGCTTATACCATCCACTTGGTTGCTAAAGCTGACCCGATCAAATACGGCATGTCCAAGCCCGTTTTGACAAGGCGACTAATGAAATGGGCATTACTTCTCAATCAATAGGAGATCATCTACGTTCCGATTAAAGCCGTCATGGGACAAACGCTAACATACTTCCTTGTCGATCATCTAATCTAAGCTGATTGGAAAATCTCAGACGACCTACCTGACAAGGAGGTGTTCTATATCAACATCTTCCCAACATGGACGATGTTCTTTGACAAATCTGCACAAGCAGACGAATCAGGGGCTGGAGTAGTATTCATGTCACCACAAAGACAAATACTACCATATTCCTTCTAATTAAGCGATCTGTGCTCTAACAATGACACTAAGTACTAAGCGCTGATCATTGGACTCTCAATGGCGATCAAGTTGGAAATCACAACACTAGAAGTGTATGGTGAGTCTAAGCTCATAAGCAATCAACTCTTGACTGAATATGAAGTAAGGAAAGATGATCTCGTCCCATACTTCTAGCTCGTAAATCAATTGCTACAGAAATTCAAGTCCATGATGCTAGGGCATATGCCAAGAAAAGAAAATTGAATGGTGGACGCTCTCGCTAACTTAGCCTCAAGTATGGCACTAAAAGAAGACAAAGTTGTAGACGTGCTAGTTTGCCAAAGATGGGTGATCCCACTTGTTGCTGAAATGCTACTAGATGATACAAATGCCATCTTTATACTTCCAGTTAACACTGAAGAGTAGAGACAACCGCGAATCGACTACTTGGAGCATAAAAAGCTTCTAGACGATCTTAGACACCGCTCTGAAATATGTTGACGAGCACCACACTTCCTCTACTACAAAGGAACACTCTACTAACGCTTTTTTGAAGAAGTACTTCTAAGATGCCTAGGTGAGGAAGAAGCTAATTAAGCCATGGAAGAAGCACACTCAAGCGTATGCGGAGCGCATCAATCTGGACCAAAGCTGCATTTCTAGCTCAAAATGATGGGCTACTACTGGCCAAGCATGGTGAAGGATTGCCTGGAATACACCAAAAGGTGCCAAGCCTGCCAATTCCATGCCAACTTCATACATCAACCACCTGAGCCGTTACACACTATAGTTGCTTCATGTCCGTTTAATGCATAGGGATTGGACGTTGTAGGGCCAATCACACCAAAGTCATATGCAAGAAATGCTTACATCCTAACTATAATAAATTACTTCTCCAAGTGGGCTGAAGCCATATCCCTAAGGGAAGTCAAGAAGAAAACTGACGTTCGTTTCATAAAAGAGCATATCATCCATCGATATGATGTGCCTCGCTACATCATCATCGACAATGAAAAACAGTTCTCCAACTGACTCATGGATGAGATCTTTGAGAAATACAAGTTCAAGCAGCACAAGTCTTCCATGTATCATGCTTCGAACAAATGTCTTGTAGAAGCATTCAACAAAATGATGTGCAACTTTCTGAAGAAGGTGATCGGCCAAACAAAGAGAAACTGGCATGAAAGAATAAGTGAAGCACTTTGGGCATATAAGACGACACATAGGACTCCTACCCAAGCTACACCTTATTATCTCGTATATGGTGTGGAAGATGTTCTGCCACTCAAAAGTCAAATCCCCTCACTAAGGATGGTTATACAAGAAGGCTTAACTGAAGAGGAAAACGCAAAGTTGTGACTTCAAGAGTTGGAAGCACTCGACAAAAAGAGGCTCCAAGCTCAACAACACTTGGAATGCTACCAAGCACGGCTATCCAAGGCATTCAACAAGAAGGTCCACCTAAAGGTTTTTCAAACTGGAGATCTTGTCTTGGAAATATAAAGGCCTATCATCATAACTTACAAAATAAAAAGAAAATTCACATCAAAGTGGGATGGACATTACGTAATAGAAGAGGTCTACACCAACGCCGCCTACCTAACCATGGCAAAAGATGGCTTAAAGATTGGCCCCATCAATGACAGATTTTTGAAGCGTTTCTACCCCTAAACCAAACAAATAATGCTCCTCGCTTGCATAAGCCTACACTGCACACAACAACAATGCTCCTTGCCTACACGAGCCTAAACTGCACAAGGCAACAATGCTCCTCGCCTGCACGAGCCTAAACTGCATATGGTACAATGCTCCTTGTTTGCACAAGCTTAAAAGGTGACATGCCTACACGAGCCTGAACTACACACGGCAACCATGCTCCTCGCTTGCATGAGCCTAAACTACATACGACACAATGCTCTTTCTTTTCACGAGCTTAAAAGGTGACACCCAATGCTCCTGGCCCGCAAGAGCATAAACTGTGTACAACGAAAAAAAAAATCAAAATCACCATCAGTAATCCATCATTCCTTTAAACTATGTCATAACTTGATCCCTCCTCAACCGAGGGTACATAGGCAACTTGAAACTTCAAAACTTCAAGTACAGTCACATCATCAACAAAAACACAAACACTTTGAAGAATAAAGAACAAATTCAAGAATGTGAATACTTTATTTCTTTAAAGGAAGAATTCGACTAAAAAGCCGTATTACAAATGAGCAAAAATCAAAGATAGCTTCTCCAGCAGTAGATAAGGTGTTATTCCAAGTTATAGCTCCGGCTTCGCTACAGATGCGATCGCTAAGAAGCAAGCAAAGCTGGTCGATTGTCACGAACATGGTGTGAAGGATTCAAAATAAGAATCCTCGACGTGCATGCCTTCTTCTTCATATTCAGCCGACCAAAATCCGTCTCCTCCTAAGATACGTCAGAAGACCACAACTTGATATGCATCGAGTTATCTTTTGTAGGAAGAACAAGCATCTTAGGGCCAGTCAACAACATATAAAGTTTCAACATCGTTCCCTATCTTGCGAATAGCCTTTCTTTGCAAGAATAGTGATGGTATTATTCTTAAAGCACTTGCAAAATACCATGGCTGCAACAAAATAAACAAAACAACATAAGCAAAAAAGTGGGGCGGCAAAGAAAGAAAACATCGTTTCACTAAAGTAAAGGATATGCTAGACAAACCTCGTGAATGTTGAAGAATGATGATGACAATGTCACAATGACAAGAGGAAATCAGCCACGAAGCTTGATCAAACACGGCAAAAGGGCAGCTACAAGATAGTCCTTCAAGGCATGCTACAGTAGCAAAGAAAACCAAAACGCCACGTAATCACACTACGCAATCCAGCAGCAATTACGCAAGCAGTTTCTTGCATTGCACGACAACGTCACCACTGAGGAAAACTGTGACCAAAAGGCACTACACAGCATAAACTCACCGCAGTCTTTTGCACAGCCCCACACGGTAAAAGTGACGCATGCAACAAGCTTCAAGCAAATCCATGACAATAATTGTGTGTTGTGAAATACATAATGCAATAAGGGAAATACATACCCAAATAGCAAAAGAAAAATCAAAACAAGAAAGCACATTCCAACCAAAAGAAGGAAGCAAATTCCAAAAAAATGGCAAGTTTCAGCCAATCTGCGCAAGCAAGACATTTTTGGTGATAATTCAACGTTCCAAAGGAGTTTTGATGCAAGGCCAAGTGGAGAAGGAAGATAAGTAGCAAAGGATCATTGTATCCAAATTTCATAATTTTCCCTAAAGGCAAACATTCCAGTTTTCAAAGTTATTCCTGCAGAAGTTGTTTTCCCGTTGATGCGAGAATTATACGCACACAAATTAAACCCTCTTTTTGACAATTGTAGTATAGAATGTAAGTAGGGATCGTTCAGGACCGGGGATTAGGAGGGATTGTTAATCACTTGGATTTCACTCAAAAACGTAAAAACACAATATAAAACACTCTACTAGACTCAAAGAATGCAAAACTAAACTTTAAAACACTAAAACAAACCAAAAGACTCAAAACAGCACCAAAACACTCAAAACTGCCTTAAAAACACTTTCTGGGCAGTTTTGAGCACTTTGAGTACTTTGGACCAATTTGGGTAACAAATTGAATCAAAACACTTATAAACACAAACCAAAACACTTTCTAACTAATTTGAACAATACAAAGACTCAAAGGACTCAAAACAAGTTCAAAAGACTCAAAACTGCCTAAAAACACTAACTAGGCAGTTTCTGACCTTACACCCAAATTTGGACGAAATTAAGTTGTAACTTGACTCAAGACTCTTAAAAACACAAACTAAATTGATTTCTAACTAATTTGGACATTAAAGTAAGGGGGGATTGAGTTTTGGACGAAATTACACTAATTGCACAGATTCTAATTAAAAACAGAATGTAAATATGAATGTGATGGATTTGAATGGATGGGATGACTAGCTAAGGGGTTCATCTCCACACATGTTACACTTGCATAATAAAAAGATTTCCAATTGCATTTCAATAAACCATGAATTCTCAACGCCCCGGGTTAATTAGGTCCGCTTAAATTAACCGTCAAGTTTTCCTTAAGTTAATGAATTGGATGATTGCATACGACAACCCAAAGCATTCCTCACAAGTTCCCTACATGAATTGCATAATAGAGATACAAGCAAGAATCATTAAGCAACATGAAAACTATAAGTGTTGACGAGGCATTCGTTACTATGATTGCATGAAACTTATGCCAAGAATATGTTTAACGCGATTGTTTATAAGCAACCTCCACTACTTGTGAATATAAGTTCATAACTATTACGTGAAACTCACTTATATTCTAGCGTCAAATTCATGCATGAAAATTAAGCGTGAACTCTCAATAAGCATACATAAATAGGTTATCAATCAAATAGTTAAACAAATTGAAGTCACAACTTATGAAACGCAATTAGAAGTAATCAAATCAAAATGCAAGCATAAACATATATTTCGAATCCCCCCCTAGCCAAGGGGGGTTTAGTTCCTCATGATACAAAACAAAGAGAATCAAAGAAACACCTAAACATTCCAACAACTCAAACTTGAATTGTATGAACGTTTAGGCCCTCTTCTCTTCCATTCCTCGTTCGTACAAAACAAAGAGTATTGAAATTAAACATTGAAATCAAAGAAACACCTAAACATTCCAACAACTCAAACTTGAATTGTATGAACGTTTAGGCCCTCTTATCTTCCTCTTCGTTGTAGCACAAGGTCTAAGGATAGTTTGATGGTGTGAATGTGTATGAATGGATGAATTTCTGAATATGAAAGAGTGAATTGTGTATGAATGGGAATGAATCCATTGTGGCTGCAATGGATGCTTATTTATAGGTGAAAATGAGGGAATATGACAGCTAGGAACTTGGTGGAAATCTGGAATGGTGATGGGAGATGCATGTGGCTGATTTGTGAAGGGAATGCATGTGGATTAAAGTGGAATGACAGCTAGGTTATGATGATGAATGCATGTGCAAAGTTGGTTGAATGATTATGGGTGCATGTGGCTGATTTATATGAAGGGAATGCATGTGGAATGAATGTGTGAATGATGGCAGATTGTGTATGTGAATGATTAGGGTGAATGTGCATGTGCTTTGACAGCTAGGTTGAATAAATTAAAGGGAGTGCATGTGGCTTGGCTGGAATGATTGGAATGCAATCTGAAATGGGATGTGTTGGTGTGAATTTCTGGTACAAAGGGCCTCCTTTGGTCTTCAATTTCGTCCATCTACTTGGCTTCAAGTATATGCAATCCATTTAACGCCCCAAACTACTCCAAAATGCACCCTTTTGCATACTTTGCCCTTAGAACCTAAAAACACACAAAAGAAGCATAAAGGACTAAAATAACTATAGAAACATAACGTAAATGTACGAGAACAAGCCATTTAAGTCGCATGAATATGCTCCTATCACCCGTCGGGATTGCGCAGCTGTAGGGAAATGCAAAGTTGAAGGCTTTCCTGATTTTTGCTAGTAGCATGCGATATATGCCTGAAAAGATAAGGGACAAGGCTATGTTTCCCATATTTTTACAGAATTTTTCAGATGAGAAATCAACCTCAAACTGGGCGCGCAAGTCAGATGACATGTTTCCAAAAAAAAAATAAAAAAATAAAAAGGGAAAGGAAAAATACCTCCTTTCCGTGGGGAATCAAAAGAAGAAAAAAAATACCCCTCCTTGTTATAGGAAATCAAAAGGGGAAAGAAACACTCCTTTCTTGCCATGGGAATAAAAAAGAGGAAAGAAATTTGTCCTTCTTGCCATGGAAATCAAAACAAGAAACAAACAAATCTCCTCATTGCCGTGGGAAATCAAAAGAGGAAAGGACAAAACACCCTCTTTGCTGTAGGAAATCAAAAGGGGAAAGAAAAACCCACCTCCTTGCCATGGGAAAAGAAAAAAAAAAGGGAAGTGAAAAAATGCACATCCTACTAACCTTTCCAAAACCTTGAAGGAAATCACAAAAGTTTTCCAACACTTTGAAGGAAGTCATTCTCGTTAACAAAATTGAAGAGGATTCCGACCACAAGGAAAAACATTTGTTTCCTACACCCGCAAGGAAAAGAAAATAAAGTCCCAAAATACATCAAATGTATTTAGTCAAAGATTATAGGAAATCAAATACACACAATAAGTATGCGCCGATTCAACCATTTTCAAAATCAAGCCACAACGGCCCTTGAAGAAAATTTTCATTTCATTTAAGATCAAGCCTCTACGGTCCTTGAAGAAATATTCCGTTCAAGAAATATGCCGTAACGGCCCTTGACGAAAGTCATCACTTCAATCCATAACCACACCCACCGGGTAATGGATTCCTCATCGGCTAATGGTTATATCCATCTTTGTCAATACAAAAAATATATTTATTCAATTGACGCATGATAATTTAGTAAATAATAATTTAGTCATTAAATATTTGATGTATAAAATCATTTAATGAGTTTATCTTGTGGAGCATAAAATATAAAGCTAAACGTTGGCTAATTTTTTATATCTCCCATAAATACTATTGAATTCTCATATATTTTGATTCATATTAGAACTTTCCGACAAAATGCAACTCACACAATGCAATTTTTGTATTCTCAAGATAATGGATTCGGTGAATATGACATAGATGTGTGTGTGTGTGTGTGTGTGTGTGTGTGTGTGTGTGTATTATTTAATACTTTAATATTATATATAATTATATTATACTTTATTTGGTTCGGATTCAGGGATGGATACAGATTGAGGACCCCTATAATCATATCCAAAACCATAATTAAATAATACTCACGGTTTTTCCCCATACCCAAAATATACTCGATTTTTAATACCCAAATCCAATCCAGTGGTTATCCACGGTTATCGAGTTTAATAGTTAGAATTGGCATCCCTAAAGAGGTATAAGTCAAGGACCAATAGATCGGATAATTAACTACCAGCAATCTATAGCTAAATGTTAAATATTAAAACGTAACCCTTAAATAATAAGGTCAAGCTATTGAATCACATGTTTTCATAGACATCCATGTTACACACACATATATAGAGGAAGCTTTTAAAGAAAATGATCTCTATCTTTTCATAAAAATGGAGATTAATTGAACGATCTGAACGGTCTATTTTTCAAATTGCTCCTCATAAATCATTCTTGCAAAATATTAGCCAAATCGAAAATATTTGAGGCATTTAATTGAGATAAAAGGAATTGACGAATACTTTGTTTTCTAAGAAACAATGAAATTTGAATTTTTGGATTAATTAACTTGCATGGTTTTTGCTATGTTAATTCTAAATCAACTAAGTTGGTATTAGATGCTTGGATATTATTTTCCATCAAATTGCAGAAACTAAAACACATTAGTTGCAACGACCCATCCCCAAATATTACGATTTTTATATTTTTAATGCATGAATTTATGAAAATTCCCTTCGAGGCAAAAACGTTGACTTTTGTTTACCGACGTGTCGTGTCATGTAAGATTCATTTCCTTGGCGTATCCTTATAGTACCTGTCATTATGAACACGTGGACGCAAGTAGAATCGACTTTGGAGCTACAATAAAGATTTTACGGACTTACGAACGTAAAGGGCATTTTGGTAATTTCACTATCAAAGACATTTCTCCATCTTGGGCCACTCTTTGAGTGACAAATGGTTGTAGACATGTAAATTTCATTGCATAAAAATGCATCACAAAGCTCCACGTGGCATATAACTCATCACAAATGGACAAGTCATCAATGACATGTGGTAGCAATCAAGCAAGGGAAGTATAAAACATTCCCAAAATTCAGCTCAAGGGAGAAAACTCCCTAAAATTCGGCAAAGGGGTCTAAAGTGATCCTAAAACCGGATGCATCTTCACAAAACAAGCAAGAATTGAAGACTATTCACAAAATAGGCAATAAAGCCTCTATAATTCGGCCAAGGGAGTAAAGGTGGCTGAAATTAAGACACAAAATATGCCTAAATTATCCAATGGACCAATCAAGACACAAATCAAAGCTAAATCCATCCAAAGGCAAGCTTTGAGAAGTCTATAAATACAAGTTCCTCCCACAAGCATAGGGTCGAAAAAAATCTATATTGAGAAGAACCTCTGCACAAATCTTTGAAGACTAATACGCTGCCAAAGCTCTCTTCGAAGAATGCACAACCCAAGCCAAAGTTTTCTATTGACCAAAGTCGAAGCACTCCTTGAAGAATCAACAAGCACCTATGCCAATTCCTTCAAGACTTTGTTGCAAGCTCAAAACTTGGAACGATGTTCGTTTCAAGATCAAGTCGCTAAGACCCTTGAATGAACGAAATCTTGCATCAATATCATCTTTGCCTTAAACCTAGGGTAAAGATCATCCATGCATTGTTTCAAGCTCAAAACTTGAAGCAATCATTCAATTGTTCGTCCAAGATCAAGTCATCGCAACCCTTGGATCAACAACCTACACATCTACATCAAATTTGAAGACTAAATCAGAGGAAAATTGTAAACAAAGATTGTAACCTACAAATTCATCAATACAAATCTACTTTGTAAACAGTGGCAATTTCCCCCATTCCCCCCATTTCTGGGGTGTTCTTCCAATGACTTCCCACTCTCTTTAGAACTCTCTCTCTCTCTCTCTCTCTCTCTCTCTTTCCTTCTCTTCTCTCCATTCTCTCCTTGGGAAACTCTCTCCCTCTCATCTATGCACTTTCTCATCCCCGAGCCACCTTACCCCGGCGAGATTTTGATACTTTAACGCCATCACCACTAGCCATTCATGCGACCAGAAACGATGGGACGAGCCCTGATATATACAACTATGCTATACTAATTAACTGAATTTGTGGATAAAATATCGACGATCACAAACATCACATATCAACTATAAGTTTGCAATACTAATTAATGACTGATTAAACCGACGACATATCAACAGTATATTTATTTTTTAAAGAATGCAGTTAACTGCAACACAGAAAATTTGCATAGATACACATATATGTATAGAATAATTTTGTATCTACGTGTATACAATCGTGTGTGTGTGTATACACACACTATATTAATTCATGCACATATACAAATTTTTACAGTTTTTCTTTAATTTAAACTTTTGGGGCTTTCAAGAGGGACAAATCGTTGCTCCATATCATAGTCTACTAAGTGATATTCAACCCAAACTCAAGGAAATTCTAGAGATTTCCATGCCAGGTGCTGCAATTCTGTAATTGGGCAGTTAAATGAACATGCACATATATAGAAACGGCTAGGGCCTCATTATGGGTTCTTGAACTTGAGCCACTTGCCAAAGTCACGAAATAACCTGAAGAAGAGATGACACAACACAATATACACATACATTTAATTAGGTGAATAAGCATGATTTCGTCGACATAATGAAACCCATCTGAGTGCTTAATTTCCCTTAATCAACAAAATCAGAAATTAAAACAAACTTAAATATTCATCTACTTATCAAGCGCTTCATGTTGTTAATGTAAAGCAATATTAATTAGGCCTAAAACTTAAAAGAGCAACACCGGATCATACTCCATCAAGATAAGGACACGTAAACGTGGTGATGACGAAATGGGTGATGGAATGGTTGAGTAAGAGTGCAATCAAAGCGCAGTGGGTTTGTGTAGGAAAATAGGAAGAAAATATTTGGATGCATATTACATGTAAGCTAATCTCTCTCTCTCTCTCCCCCCCCCCCCCCTCTCTCTCTCTCTCTCTCTCTCTCTATGTGCGCCTTTAGGTCACCAATCTTTCACCATCACCCATTTTCTGAAGCTAGACACACCTTAACACAATGTAGTTCCGACATCCCTTTCACAACCCAATGGTGGACCCTAAAATCTCTCTCTCTCTCTCTCTCCCTCTCTCTCTCTAGAATATTATAATTTGTGTATGTGCGAATTTGATAAATTAGTTTTATTGGACATGACATGAGGCCGGCAAAGGTGAGGACTAAGGACTTTATATAAAGGTAGGGGTAGACCTTTTGGGTCTTCAAGGTTTTTACTGGTAGCGTTGGTGAGCCTAATTGAGTACTTTGTTGGTGCTTGCTAGCTAGTCAAAGTACTTTGTTGGTATGGGAAGGCAACCGTGTTGTGACAAACTTGGGGTAAAGAAAGGGCCATGGACTGCTGAGGAGGACAAGAAGCTCATCAGCTTTATTCTCACCAATGGCCAGTGTTGCTGGAGAGCTGTGCCTAAACTCGCTGGCCTTCGCCGGTGTGGTAAGAGTTGCAGGCTCCGTTGGACGAACTATCTCCGCCCCGACTTGAAGAGAGGCCTCCTCACTGAAGCTGAAGAACAGTTGGTTATTGATCTCCACGCTCGTCTTGGAAATAGGTCACCCTCTAATATTCATGTTTCTATGTGCATGATTCATGTACATGTACATGTCAATCATGCAGCATTAGATTTGTGTTTGGGAGCATGACTCCGTACATGTGTTAATGGTTTTATTAATTAAGAATGGTGTTTGGTGGTGAAAAAGGTTGTTTCACCCTTCATCTTAATTTTATTATATATATTATAAAAGACGTCATTTCTTCTTTTTCCTCTTTCTTGAGTTGCAAGCTTGGTTTCAAACTTTCTTTTCTTCATAAAGCTGAAAATGTTAATGCTGTGGATTAATGCGTTCCACAAAACAAAAACTTAAGATTGACACGTTAAAGAAAATGACCTTCAATTTCTTGGTTTAGAAGGTGTTTTTTTACGTATATCATATTTACTGTCCATATTATTGATCACGCTCTTATAAAATGGAGATGTATGCATTAATTTAACTTTTGCTTGCTTATAGGTTTAAGTTTAAGCTAGTGCTACATGCATCCTACATTTAATTAGTTGATGACTTATGAGAAGCATTAAGCTTATGGTCATTATTACAAGTTTTACTAATTAATATATATATATATATATGGTTTTCTGCTTGTTTTGGACATATAGGTGGTCCAAGATTGCAGGCAGATTGCCAGGGAGAACAGATAATGAGATCAAGAATCATTGGAACACCCATATCAAGAAAAAGCTGCTTAGGATGGGAATTGATCCTGTCACGCATGAACCCCTCCACAAAGAAGAGTTGCCGTCCAATATTAAGGAAAATAACTCATCATCATCTTCCCATGATCATAGTGATCATGAGAATAATTTGCCAGCTGATAAGTCTATAAATGGTCTTCACAATTCACAAGAAAATGATCAAAGCATGGTGAATTCATCAGGATCGGAGGACATAAACTCATCCACTGAAAACTCCTCAACAGGCGCTGAATCAGTGTTGTTAGACAGCATTTGCAACGACAATTTGTTAATGAACACCCTATGGATGGATGAAACACCTCTGATTGATGCATTGTGGAACGACAACAATCAAGTAGAACTTGATCAAGGAGGGATCAATTACAGTATCACTGAGAATAATGGAATGGGCTTCCAATCTAATTGGGATGACAATTGGACATGGCTTTTGGACTGCCAAGACTTTGGTATTCATGATTTTGGTATGGATTGCTTCAGTAATGTGGAAGTAAATGGTATCAACACATTAGAGGTGGGAGAAAAATTAAGCACAACTATCAACTAATCAAATGCAAAGCATGCAGTTAATCTTTATTAATAATGTACTAGTGAGAAGAGAGTAGTAGTCAAAATTCAAATGTGCTTACATGTTACAAAGTACCATGTCTGCTGCCTTACTTTTTATTAAGTTCTTGGTGTTGAATTTTATCTGTTACTGTTCTTGGAAGGTCGACGATTAGACCTGCTTCTTAAGAGGTTTCCTCACCAACCAAAAAAACAGCTAGCGATACCAAATTGCCTAATAAAATGTACAGGTGGTAATATTCGTAAAAGTGTATGTTAGGGAGTTGAATAATATTGTAAAAGTATTCATAGTACTGCTGGGTTTTGCTAAGATGAAGCATCTGTGCATCAATTATGTACTTAAATATTTATGCTGAAATTAAATAAAACAAAAGGTTAATTTATTTTATTCAATTTTATTTGTTTATAGATTAGAGATATTTTTTTATCTAAATAAAATAAAAGATTAGGAGGAATTAATAAGTATGAGTTCATATTTGTTATGTACTACATTCATATATGAGAAATAAATTATAAATGTGAATAGACATGTATAGGTTTAATTTAAACATGAAAGCTTCAGGTTTCATGGTGTAAGTTTTGACTCAAAACTTTGGGTTTCAAAGACACTAAATTTGAAACTACATGTTCGATTCAGTATGAACTTCTAGTTCATAAAAAGGGTACCTGCAATAACACAGAATATAATATACAATTAAGTGTAGTGAATTTAGGGTTTGATTCAGAAACCCAAGTATGAGTGTTTTGGGACTATGAAGGAGAATCAACGGTTCAAAGAAAAGAAATAATTTATTGAATCATTAATGCCAAAAAGTGGACTTCAGGCTAGTAATTTTGGATGTTTTGTTAGATTAATGGACTGCTGGTTACTTTAATTAATTCACCAGATCATAACCATTCAGGTTTGATCATAGAAGAAAAATAATGACATTTGAGTCATATTAGGTTCAATTGGCTTCAGTCCAACGGACAATGAAATAATAGCCTGGAACGGCTTTAACAAAAAATATTTAGGTATAGTGAAGAAGTGTGGCATGCCAAAATTTGGCATCGGGTCGAAAAAAAACCATAGCCTAACACATGTCGCACAGCCCTGTAGCAGGCCTTGGACCATGTGACAAGGTTGCACAGTAGCCCAGCTTGGCTGTGGGTCAGTGGGATGAGGGAAACGGGCAGAGCCCAGCAGTGCTAAGCTGCTAGCTTTAGGCCGAAACACCAAGGAAGCCAAGCTTTTGTTAACTTTTGGTTGACGCTGGACAAGACCAGGAAGCATAGGTTTGTTGGTTGGTGGGCCAAGGCCGGGAAACAATTCCAGCACGTGCTGGCTTAGTCTAGCGTGGGCTGGATGGTGAGAAAGCCCAGCAAAAAGAGGTTGTTGGTCCTGTGTGCTTGGAAAGGCAGGAAGCCCAACAAATGAAACCCAGGCCTGGGGCCTGGTCCACTCATGCAGCAAACCCCAAAGGACTTTTGCCTCACATGAAACGTCGGGACGAAGTCATTCCACTGCCCAAACCTTGAGCTGCAGGCTAGACTTGGCATCAAGTCGGCTAGGGGATGCAACTATGGACTGCGGATCAGCCGCAAATTTCCCAAAATTTTTATTTATTTTTCGAAATTTCTAGGGTTTGAAATACCCAATTGCTTCTAATTTCTTTTGATTTTTTTACTCACAAATTTCACATAGCATAATTATAATTGCGTAATGCATGAACGTGTATATATGTATGTGTGTGTGTGTGTGTGTATATATATCAGAAGGAAAATATAAATATAAGGGGTTCATGCATCATGAGGAATGTTTTGCATGCTTTATGGTCGTTTCAAATATCATAATTTATTTTAAAAGAACCTGATCGGCAGAAAACAACTGAGTCTTTGAATTTGTAGAAGAACCTCATCCATGAACCTTTAGTTCCTTAGCTTCTGGCAAGATTGTTGATAACTTGTTGTAGGCCTAATTCACTGAACAATGTAAGAACAGCGAGAGGGAGTGCGGCAGCGTTAGAGAGAAAGAAAGAGATGTCTAATTGTGAGGTGTGTATTATATCATCTTGTTGGAACCAAATTTGTGCACATCTATTAACAGAGGCAAGAACCCAATCGGACTAACCCATGGTCTCTGATGAGGGGAGAATGGGGTTGATTGGGGGGTGTGGTTGAATCTAGGAAGGACTACCTGCATATCTTGAGGAAGGAGAATCAACCCATAGGTGTAGTTCTATGAAAAAGTGGAGTAAACCATCCTTGATGAATAGCTTATGGTGTGGCATTAGGAAATGAGTTCCTCATAGATGTATCTATGCGTAAACGGCGGCGCAAGGACCTCTGTTAATCATAGAGGAATTAAGTGTATTATGGTTTTGTACAAGGAAATATGTGAATGTAGGTAGATATCAATGGTAGTCTTGTTGAGAGAAAAGATATCGTCCTAGAAAGAGATAGCTCTGAGAAAGAGAGATACATCCTGAACTCGTATGTCGTTGCAACACGACGTTGTTTGATATGAATTGGATGGAGAACATGAGGAATCCAATAAAAAATTCCAACATGTGCTATGAGTGGTCAAGCAGCAATAACATCTTCCACATAACTCAAAATTGAGTTCCCAAAATTCTACAAAGGCTGACTTTCATATCTTCACAATGTATGGTACAAGGCCCAGTTTGTTTGGAGTAGATACAGTTTAATCAGGGAAGTTGCATGTGTTGCTGCTTATGTTGGCTTGTTATTCAGCTGCTTTGTGTGCTAGATTTGAGACTATTCTTTCTTCTAGAAAAAATAAGACTATTGTAGCTTGACTTCTTATCCTTTTGAACATATGTGGCATGTCATGGGAAAAAAGTCACAAAGGCCTTGAAATTTTCTTTCTCCCATAGCTGCACAGTTCTAACTAGAATGTAGCTTCGACTGACTTCGTATGTAAAACTGGAAAGATTAACTTTGTAGAAAATTCTGAAACTTTGATACAACGATATTAAGCATCTTAGCTATTGTCTCCAATTGGCTTTGTATCGAAATTCATCTGAGAAATCTATTTTTTGTTGAAAATCATACTAGTGTGTAGAATGGATTTTAGGCACAATTATATTGCCACCAGAGCCTTGCCCTAACACTTTCCCCTTAACGGAGTAATGGACTTGAACTAAGTCATATGTAGACTTCTGATAAGAGGTCATCCACAAGGAGCCAAATGTGCCTTTGCTTCCTGGCTTGGAAGTTCTTCTCTCTAAATCCTTTTTTGTAATTCTTTGTGTTGTAGCATGATTGCTATGCTGCGTTGTCAAACCTTGTGATTCATATTCGAGTTCGGAACTCTGACGAAACTCAAGACCTAGTTCCTAAGTTGAACTTTTATGCCTTTTTGTAAAGGTGACTTGCCCTTAGTGTACTTCTCCTCGTCTTGAGACTTTCCCATGCTTGTCAGGGAGGTTGTGTCGTTGTCAGAGTTACTGGTTCTACTGGAATAGAGTTGGACTAATTTTGCCCGACCTCATAAGATCTAAAAGGAAGAAGAGATGTACAATCAGCACATATGCCCTTTGGAAAAACAATAACATATAGTTAGGTCGAACTCTTTATTTCATGGTAAAGTGATTTAAACATTTTGAAGTAATAAGATATTAGGACAAAATAAATAAAGGTATTAGAAATCCTCCCTTTTGTGCTTTTTTCTCAAAAAAGTCAGGCCTTGCAACAAAACTCGTCTTCACATCATAGAAGTCCGTCCTACTTAGAGAGAATTAGATGTCCCCTGATAAATACCCAGGCTAGTGTATTCATAAGGATCTTAAGAGTTCTTGTAGGGAAAGTAATCTTCATCAAATCGGGAGACTATCTAGGAGGAAATCTAGGATAAGATACCAATCTTTCTATAATTATGATTATGTTGCCTAATGCTAAGATATCCTAATTTTTTACTTTAATTAGGGTTTCCTTACTTGGGAGACAAGTAATATTATTAATAGGCATAAATCTATCCTAATGAACTACGCTCCATGGGCTTCAAGCATTCCGATCATTCTTTCCACGTGTCATGGGCCCAGAAAATCATAATCCAACACACCTCATTGTGCCTTTATTTACAGTAGTAGGGAAGGTGAATTTCTTAACCCATTAGGATTACAACTTTAATAAGATAATATCTAGTCTAAGAGATATGGTAGAATCCTATAAGGATATCTTAGATATGATAAACTGAAAATTTTCTCATAGGTTATCAAGTATGGGGGAAACTAATTATTTTGCACTTTAAGCATTATAATCAGAAACATGGAAGTTTTATCTCAAACTCAATATGGCCATCATCTTAAACATCCCCATTACCCATTAGCCCTAGTATTAATTCAACAACTCATGGGACAAATTTAAGGGGCCGAAAAGTTTTCAATGTTGTTTATTAAGTAAAAAATAAAAAATCACAAAGTTAAAACCTATTAGGTTGATTATTTCAAATGTTACTTAATATGTTAGCTAGTTTTTATTTGAGAAAATTGTAACAATGGTATCTCAACTTTAATTTAATTGGAGTAATGGTCTCAACTAAAAATCCATGATCATTGGTCCCTTAACTCAACAAAATGCAGCTATGGTCCTTTTTGTCAACTTCATTAGAATTCCATCAAAATGAGTCACATTGGAAGGACAATTACTACAATTGGATTAAAGTTTGAGGGACCATTAGTCTAGTTGGGTTAAAGTTGAAGGACTAAATCTCCAATTGGATTAAAGTAAAGGACCATTGCTATAATTTTTCTCGTTTAGTTTTTCATATTTGCCCCTTAGCCTCACGTGCGTGGCACGTGACTCGTTTTGACGGAAGTTTTAACTGAGTTGACAAAAAGACTTATAGCTACATGTTTTGATGAGTTAAGGGACCAATTGTCATGGATTTTTAGTTGAGGGACCATTACTCCAATTGAGTTAAAGTCTAGAGACCATTGCTACAATTTCCTTTTTTCATTTCAAGCAAAAACAATAATTTTGTAGTTTTTATGCTGCCATATATGCACCTTAATGTATTTTGTAATAAGTGTGACAGCCCGTCCCGGACTTTTCGTACCGTAGGGGTGAAATGACGATTTTGCCCCTAGCATGGTTGTTTCGTTGTGTGGTTGTTTTTGGGTGTTGCTTGGCTGGTTTTGGACCACACACACACACCACACTCACTCACCTTCTCTCTCTGCCCTGTCCCGAGCACTCTCTCTCTCCCATTCCTATTCTCTTTGTGCAGACGACAACCAAAACCATTAAAACCTTCACAGATCGAGGAAACAAATTACATTTCGTGCTTGTGAGGTCCTTAGGAGTTCAACCATACCCATTTCAGGTAAGGATACCTTTGTTTTCACGTCGAACTCGGGATACCCCGATTTGGTCACTGTTTATGCACATGTTAATTCTTGTGTTTTTGGGAATTTTAAGCTTGTAGGAAGCTTGGTGAGGTCCTTAGGAGGCTCGGGGTGGTTCGTTTGAAGGTTTTGGACGTCGGGATCGTGAGTTACAAGTTTGGCCGGAGTTGGTGGTGTTTTCCCGGTGAGATTCCGTGGATTTTAGTGCTTGAAAGCGGTATGGATTTGTTCCTCTTGTTGTAAGCTTCATTTTGGTACCAATTTTGTGAAATTTGGTTGAAAAACGAAGAAGATACAAGGTTTTGAAATTTTCCCGATTTTCCAGCGTCGGAGACGGCGCTAGAGTTTGGCCGGAATATTCCTAACGGCATTAATGACATCAGTTAGAATTAATGGAATATTCCTGACTGCGTTAACTGAGGCCGTCAGTGTGTCAGGCAAGTGCCTGCGCGTGGGCGGCGCGTGTGGCCGTGCCTTGGCCGGCACGTGGGGGCGTGTGCAACGTCGGAAAATTTTTCTAAAAATATGGGGATGTTCCTGAGGTTGAGTAGATCACGTTGGTGTATTCATACACCCCATTTGAACATTGTATGAGAAGTTATTTCGTGATGTTGGTTATGTGCTTTAAAATTAACGTTTTTATAGTTGTTTCGCATATAGGTGAGACCTATCCCGAGGACGAGCGCAGTCACTCGAGGCAAGGGGGTTACGACCCTTCTACATACTAGTGAGTGGGCTTTTGGTTTTCCGTATATACCTATATACTTATGTTTTTCCCAAAAAATGAATTGAAACGTTTATACGTTTATATGCCATGCATTATGTTTGCCGTTGGTTTATGCATTATTAGTAGCATATATATATTTGTTTGTTGGTGCTGCGGACGCATAGGTAAGTGCTAGGTAAGTTATGGTTATATTCATGTTCAGTAGTGATTTGAGATGCATAGAGAGCTCATAACCTGCACCCCCGGTGTTAGTGCTCCTGCCCAGAGTTGGGCACAGTCCTTCACGTGATGTTCACCTCCCGCACCACACGCTCATCTTGGATCCAAGTTAGGTGCACAGTCCTGTCATACAGACCACTTTAGGTGGTTCCAACTCGTAGGTGACTCGCGATTATTCGTCTAGCCTTCACGTGATCGTAGCACTTGAGCATACTTATATTTCATCCAGTCTTGTTGTACAGACCACTTTAGGTGGTTCCGACTCGTGTGCAGGTATAGTTAGTGTGATGGAGATTTGAGCTCTATATTCAGCTGTACAGGTCACGTTAGGTGACTCTGGCTGACAGATTACATGACATTGTTTTGGCATTACCTGAGTACTTGCATTTTATCTCGAGACATTTGGCATGGCATATTTTCTGAGCATGACTTATATATATATATATATATATATATTATACTTTCTGGGAAGTATACAGGTTTTACGGTGAGGGGTAGAACTTTGTTTATAAAATGGTTTTTGAGAAGCTTTGTTTTTGCCCACTCACGCTTTTTGTTTTGCGCCCCTCCAGGTTCTAGTTGGCTAGCACTTGTGGTGGCTCCCCAGAGGATTTTCCCGGCATATCTGACAGATTATCACCAGTGTAGAACCACCTTTGGGTGTGTTTTTGTAGTGTTGTTTCTCCTGGACTGCATTAGGTCTTCGTGCTCTGAACTTTGTTTTCACACTTACGCTTGCACATGTATGTTCTTACGTTGTGTATAGCTGGGTTTTATTTATTTGTACTTTTATTATTATTATTTTATTAGCTTCCGCACTGTGCACATGGTTACGTCACTTCCATGTGACGGCTAGCGTGCCCTGATCTTGGACGGGGTGTGTCAATAAGCATTCAATTTAAAGACATGTTTATTGAAATAAAATCTTCTATGTTGCAGTCCTAATTTAGTTAGGAATGCAATGGTGTAAATCTTTTTGGAATTTTATAGTATCTTTTATATAGTTTCCTGATTGTAATGTATTACTTGAAAGGAAAAAATTATTTCTTTCTTACTACTATAAATAAAAGCTCAATGGGGTGAGAAAACACACCACATAATTCACCCAATTCTCTTTCTTCTCTCTGCTTCCCACCCTTCTCCCTCTCTGTATAACTCTTCATTTAAATAGGCATGTAACACCTTATCAACACAATCTTAACAATCTACTAAAAAGAATTTGTCTATCTTCAATAAGGAGATCGAGTATTGCGTTTCCATCATTCTTATTGTGATTAACTTTTTTATTTTATTGAATTAATATACTTGCTATTAATTAAATTTCTTTTTATATTGAGCGTGATACAACTTATTAAGGATAAAAATCCGACATTAAAAAGGATCCTGTACAACTAGTATTCAAAGGCTATATTTCATTTCTAGCAAATCAGGTTCTTTTAAAACACAAAATTGAAATTTTATAAGTCCCTGATTGCATGAAAATATTCAACATAATGTATGAACCCCTAGTCTACTATATATATATATATTGTAGATTGTATATTGTATATTGCATATATTTGTTGATATATATATATATATATATATATATATATATAAAAGCATGTTCATGCATGCGCAATTAACACTTTCATATTTTGATTATCCAAATTATGTTATATTTTGATGAAAGTGGTATGATTAATTATTTGAGTCAAAGAAACCAAAGAAATAAAAGCATGAACTAGTGTTTGAAAACCCTAAAACCGAGGGAAAAGAAGGACACTATCGGTTGAGCCGTGACCTAGAGTCGCGCTGAGCCAAGCCGAGCCTAAAACTCTGACCAGTGGTCCCAACGATGTCGTTTAGCATCTGCTGTGCAACCCACCAGGGTAGGTTCACTGGGCACCGAAGCCCAGTCCAGATTCTGAAATTCCTAGCAAGCTTGTAGCTTGCTGGGCCTGCTCTCCTCCTCGACCCACTCCACTATGGTGCGACCTGTTATGGCCTGCCCGAACCCAACCCGCAATCTGATGATGTAGGGCATGTTTCCTTGACCAAAGCCAGCAACTTGCTGCTGCTACGCTGGTGTCTCTCTCGGACCAGGCCAATTTTTTTGGCCTGTTTACTTCTAACCTCATTTAACTTTATTGGGGTGCGAATGGCTAAGCCCAAACTTGGGTTCCTAAAGCAACCTCATATTCACTACACTTGGATTTTATGTTGTATTCTGTAGTCTTACAGGTACCCTTTTTATGAAGTAAAAATTCATTTAAAGTCGAACTTGAAGTTTCGAATTAAGTGCCCTTGAAACCCATAGTTTACATAAATAATACACTATGGAAAACCCAAAGTTTTTCATGCAAATTAAAACAAACCATGTCTTAGAACCTTGAATAGTCATAAATTCAATTTCACTGGCTTGGAACTTTATGATCAAAATTACTTATGTGGGTACAAGACGTGAAACTCCACTTGACTATTGAGAAGATGAGAAACCGTTGAAGCCAACAATGGTGTGAATGGAGTTGAATAAGACACTATCATGATCTTTATTCAAAAACTTATGCTTGAAGCATTATAAAAGGAAGTACCTCACTAAAGAGGTTTCCATGACTCTTTGGCTCGCTTAACAAACCATTTATTCATGAAAGATGATCTTGCATGAAGAAAGACATGATTGAAACTTGTACGTTCATGTTTCTAACTTGCATATGTGGAGAAGATTTTTCTCATTCTTCCATGTTTCTAACTTGCTTCTAAAACAGCAATGTAGAAAACAGAAGTTTACGAAATTTACAAATCTGATTACT
Organism: Pyrus x bretschneideri; assembly: GCF_019419815.1. Taxonomy (NCBI): domain Eukaryota; kingdom Viridiplantae; phylum Streptophyta; class Magnoliopsida; order Rosales; family Rosaceae; genus Pyrus; species Pyrus x bretschneideri. The sequence goes on from NW_025999504.1 coordinate 282,299, forward strand.
ACCACAAATGTGAGAGAACGATACTTAATGATTCGGCTGGAGTTTACCAAATTGTTTGACCCAATTTCAGTTGGAGCCTACCGAATGGCATGCATGCCCTGCTTCGGCATGGATGTACTATAGGACATGCTTTGCTTCGACAGAGATAAATCAAACAGAATGCTCTACTTCGTCAGACACCTACCGAATCTGCTCAGCTGTGGTTAGAAAGTATTGAACAGACCCACCCTAGCTCGGCTGGAACCTTCTGAACCTAAATCTGAGTTTGTGTCTTCCCCTCACCCATTTTAGAATTTTTTTTTTTTACAATATATGGCAAAATCAAGATCTGCCAAGAAGTGGCATCAAGGCCAAAAGCGTGGTCTTTGGCATGTAAGATGTAAAACTTCAAGAATAAGGAACAGTATTCTTGAACATCAACCCTGCAGACTCTAGTTCCATTTTGATCGAATACATCATTAATTATGCACTTGTTTGTGCCCTTACCCATGTCGTTGAAGAGTACTAAACCTGTGGTTAATCCGTGAGACTTGCTCCACCTAAAGACATTTGGAAGAGCAGAAGTTTGACAGGAAATTGCTGGTAGAATCCTCTTAGTAAATTTTGGTGACTTTGTGAACAATTTCCTATGTTCCGGGGTTCAAGTTTGATGTATGTTTTGTCTATGGATAATGTTATTGATATTGTCCTCGAATACGAGTTAATTGAATATTGTTTCCTATACATGTGATCGATTTCAATTAAACATGTGATTAGGTATAAATCTAGTTAAAGTTAGTTGTCTAGATGAATGTGCTGTTATGCACACTAACTTTATACTTAAATCACCCCTCTTCCAACGAATTCACGTATATCCAACCTAATTAAGGGTATTGGCACCATCCGCTTTGTATAATGGTATTGAATTACCATTAAGAGACCTTATATTCTCCTCATTCCATAAGAACTTGTTGAGTTTTAAGGATATTTGAGAAGACAATGATCATGATTGAAACCATTGAAGAAAACAAAGTGAAATATCTTTGTATTACCTCTAAAATATGAAGCCCAAGGCAATGTTTTAGTGTCAATGGGCTGCTTCCTAACTGGGACGTGCATATGTGGTTAACCTGAAGCTGGATTACTGGAGTAGTTTACTTGCTTTGGCATGGTCGTTTGGGACACTTAGGTCAAACGATGATTTGATGTATTATACAATGCGTCTCTTTACGCAAGATAAGGATCATATTCCCATAAGCACACTTTGTCAAGCTTGCTCATTTGGGAAATTAGATTTCTTTACAATCTCACGCAAAGACATTGACTCTCTTTTCACAATGGGTTCAAAGGAATAACTATGAACTAATCCAACCAAAATGCATTGGTTAATGTATTGACACACTAGTCACATGTTTGGCCCACACATTGTTGCTAATCTCCAAGCCAATTTTAACTTAAGGGTTCACCACCCTGATTATCTTATAAAGTCCAAAAGAACTGAATAGTGCTGGAGAGTTTATATTGAAGATGTTTCGACAATTATTTCATGTCTTTTGCGTTTGAAACGGAACATTCAATTTTGCATGTTCACCACAAAACAACCTCACAAAACGACCATAAAGTGCATTTAAATTGACAGCCTAGACCTTGGTAAACACACCAAGCTTTCGATTTCTTCTAGGGCTATGCAATCTTGTATGCAACTATGTTGTTCCGCCTTTAGGCATATTGACACCCAACCATTTATGGCATTACATGTTGTTACTGGGTATGAAACTGACCTTTCGTACTTACGTATTTAGGTGTACATTTTATATGCCAAGTTGCGTGACACACCCTGACCCGGAAAGTTCACTAGGACTCCGAATCGAGCTGGGCTAGCTAACATGCGGAATATGACAAAGCCATAGAATGTGATGATGTGTAACGTGTGAATAAATTTAAACTTAAAAGTGCCTATATACACAACTACGTGGTGAGCGGGTATGAACCCATTTCATACGTGATACAGACCATAAAACAAGTACAGTGAACAACGATAATAATTATACCATCAATATGTGCCACCAAAACTAGGAGTGCCACATGTCCTCGTCGATACGGAACCATGCTACTAGAACCTGGAGGGGTGTAAAAATAGAAAGTGTGAGTAGTCAAAACAAAGATTTTCAAAATCATTTCCATTATCAAAGGTAGTAACCCCTCGCCGTAAAACTCGAATACTTTCTAGCAAATCATACTACGTAGAAGTATGAAATCAAAAGTATACTAATAGTAAACTCAGAAGTATAATACTACTTAGCATCTCATTAGCAATATAAATAATCATGTGCTTAATAAACCATATTAGCACGCAAGCTGGAGTCACTTATAGTGACCTGTACGACTTATTCATATCTCATCACATATCTCATCAATCATGGCTAGCATATAAGTCGAAGTCACCTATAGTGACCTGTACGACAGGCTGGGTATAAATAAATACGCTCAAGTGCTACGATCATGTGAAGGTTGTGCAAAGTATCGCAAGTCGCCTATGAGTCAGAACCACCTAATGTGGTCTGTACGACAGGCTGGCACCTACCTTGGATTCAAGGTGAATGTGTGGTGCGGGAGGTGAACGATCACGTGAATGCTAAGCCTTGGCCACAGGCGGGAACACTAACACCGGGGTGCAGGTTTATGAGCTTTAATATATCTCAACACAATCGTACTCACTACCATCATTATCATCAAAGTGTACTTATCTGAATCTAATTATTGTGAGTGCTTTGAGTGCCAAATGATGCTGTGGATGCTCAGGCGCACGAGAGCACTCTTATGATGGGTGACCCACTGGGAAGTTCTCGTGTGAGTTTCCAAAAACAAAACCGTAAGGGCGTGGTTGGGGCCCAAAGCGGACAATATTGTGCTACGGTGGTGGAGCGGGCCCGGGATGTGGTGGACCTCGGGCTGGGATGTGACATTGCGCCTCCTCAACGTACCAATATAAAGAAGGATGTGGATCTTTGTCGATTATGATTCTTCTTCGAATTAGCTCTTTAGAGCCCTTGCAAGCAATCATTTTACTGCTCATTTACAGGTTGTCACTAATGAGTTGATATTTACTATATATTTTACTTTATTCTTAGTATTAATTTACTGGTTATTTTGTGAGAAGTTTGATACTTTGATTTATATGCTTAATGTAGGACATTCGACTTCCTCTGTAGCAAAAAGTAGACAAACGGATGAATTTTGGAGTGATTCCAATTAGAGCATATTTGTGAGTCTGTTGACTTGATTCTATCAAAGTTTCATAATTTTCTACCAAGCGGTTTATTTATGGCGATAAAATAAAGGAGCAATGCGTAGTGCTGTCGAACTAACAGTTTGGGCTCCTTTGCGCTTTTTGGCATTCAAGATGATGTCTTTTGGGTTCGAGTCCTTCTACAATTATATTTGGGACATCTCAAGCTTTAATTCTGGAGATTTTGGGAATATTTTGGAGCCCTAAAGATCCAGAAACGTAGCTGTTTTGAGGCTGTGCAGATTTTGGGAGAATATTCCTAGTCAATTTAGGATTATGTTTCCTAATTTATTTTAACTTATTTGGTTTCCTAGTATTATTCTAAGACCTTTTCTAGGTAGAGTTTTATTTTCTAGTAGTATAAATAAGGCTTTTTAGCCATTAGGGTTTTTTAGAGGAGACAGAGGGTAATAAGAGAACGCACGCACACTTTAGAGAGCTTTTGGATTCAAGTTTATTTTCAAGGTGTTTTCTATCCTTATTTTTAATAGTATTTTATTTTATGATTGTTAGTAACTAATTTTCCTTCGCTAGGGCGAGGCCACGAGCCTTATCAAGAATATGTAGTGTTTTTCAATTTTCTTATGATATTATGAATGCAAGTTTTGAATTATTAATCACCGGTGTAAACTATCTAATTGTCTTAATGCTTAGCTACCATTAGGATCTTTAGAAAAGTAAATTGATGCAATTTTGGTCAGAGGTCGGTCCTTGAAATTGATGAAGGCTTCTTTTGGTTAATATGTGCAAGTTCACTTAAGATGAATACCACGTCTTAAGGGTTGTATGATTTTTCAAAAGGTTTCACAAAGCTTAATGAGTCATGCATGTTTAGATTTGATCAGAATACCACAGATGGGTTGCATATTTGATATACGCTCTATGTTGGGGGTCCAAGTAGGCATATATTAGGAAAACCTAACATTCAAAATATGGATGTGTAATTCATAAGTAATTGGAAGAACTAAATAGTATTGTTAAGGTGACGGCGGAATCCTAGGCTTTTACAATTTAATTTTCAAAAACCGTTTTCTTTTAGTTTATTTTATTTTATCACTTTATTGAATTATTTTCTATTAAATTCATTTTTATTATTTGAAATAAAAAACAACAACTTTTTTTCAAGCTTTGTTTTAAGTAATTAATTAAGATTTGATTTGATGCAAATTATTCATTCAATCCCTTTGGAGAACGATCTTGCAAGAGCCATCTATACTACAATTACCTTATACTCTTGCAAGTATTTTAAGTGTTTTTGTCCTTATTTTGCAGGTGGTAAAATCCCTATCAGTCACTTTAATGAGACAATATTTCTGTCGTAGGGAGAGATAAGAACGTCAATGTTCCTAAAGAATAGAGCAAATTAAAGTGGACGTTACCCACCATGTCTCATCTCGATCCCCATACTACACAATTATGATAAGCAATTGCGATGAATTTTAGCTTTCAAAATGTTGCTTAGATGCATATTTCTCTGATCTAGCTAGAGTGACGAGATCGTATACCAGCTGCAAACATGCCTACAATGATATGCTTTAATGAGTCACCCATTTTGGTTTGGTCATACTCTTGTAGGCATTCTACTTGTGTCCTGAAGATGTTAAGTTTAACTTCTCACTTTTTTCTTAGACTGTGTTTTAATCCCACCCTGAGTCTTACTATAGTGAGGTTTTGTTAGTTTCACTACCTATGTATTCTTTTGTATGTTTTGAGACTCGCATTCGCTCATTATGTTGACAACTTCATCAACTGAACTTACTTCATGGTTGAAGACTTGATACGACATTTTGTTTGAGTATTTACACAATCAAGGGGGAGTGTTGCAGTCCTAATTTAGTTAGGATTGTAGTTGTGCAAGTCCTATTGGGATTTTATAGTATCTTTTGGATATTTTTCTGATTGTAATGTACTACTTGAAAGGCAGATTATTTCTTCCTTAGTACTATAAATAAATGCACAATGGAGTGAGAAAACACATGACATATTCACACAATTCTCTCTTTTCTATTTGCTTTATGTCTGTCTCCCTCTCTTTATAACTCTTCAGTTAAATAGGCCTACAACATCCTCTTAGTATTTGACAGGGTATTATGTAAATCTTCGAGAGAATTAAATAGAAATATAAGACTAGGATTTGGACTTAAAAAAAAAAAAAAGCAATACTTCCTGGTTCCTCGACAAGAGTTAAAAAAAAGTGTTGCTTTGAAAGTTGGGGTATAAATCAAAAGAGAAATGTTAGGGAGAGCACATATTTATACTATATTGGTGTATCATCAAGTGATGCATATAACTAATATTGATTGAGATAAATTCATTAATTGACGTGATATATGCATATTAGTTGCTACATCATATGAGACACAAATGTGATCTTCATAACATTTTTAAAATTGAAATGATTAGCAACTTTTAGTCCTTGGATTACCAAATATAACACTCTAATCATGACTAGATAGATAGCTAGTTAATGGTAACTTCTTACATTCAACATAAGTACTTGTCATCACTTAGTACTACAATCCAGTAGTAATTCTCTTTACTTGTACGTGAGATGTCACACCCAACCCGGGCCCCCACCACATTCCAGGCTTGACTCCACCGTAGCACGCCCTCACAGTTTTGTTTATGGGAACTCACACGAGAACTTCGTAGTGGGTCACCCATCATAGGAGTGCTCTCTTGCGTTGAGTGTCCGCAGCGTCATTTGGTTTTGTTTATGGGAACTCACACGAGAACTTCCCAGTGGGTCAGCCATCCTGGGATTGCTCTCGCGTGAACTCGCTTAACTTCAGAGTTCCAATGGAACCCGAAGCCAGTGAGTTCCCAAAAGGCCTCGTGCTAGGTAAAGATGAGAATATACATAAAAGGCTTTTAGGATCCATTCCATTTGGCGATGTGGGATGTTACAATCCACCCTCTTTAGGGGCCCGACGTCCTCGTCGGCACACATCCGGCAAGGGATTGGCTATGATACCAAATTCTCACATCCCGGCCTAGGCTTCCACCATATCCGAGGTCGACTCCACCGTAGCACGATATTGTCCACTTTGGGCCCTGACCACGCCTTCACGGTTTTGTTTCTGGGAACGCACACGAGAACTTCCCAGTGGGTCACCCATCCTGGGATTGCTCTCGCACGAACTCGCTTAACTTCAGAGTTCCAATGGAACCCGAAGCCAGTGAGCTCCCAAAAGGCCTCGTGTTAGGTAGAGATGAGAATATACATATAAGGCTTACAGGATCCACTGCCCTGGGCGATGTGGGATGTTACATAAACCACATTATTGCTAGCCCATGTGATGCTTAACCCACTCTCTCGCCCCTTTAACATACATAGATAATATTGGTTGTTCAAAAAGACATAGCACTTGTCGTTAAGCACTATTCATATGTTTTAGACCTTATTGAAAACACGAAAGACATGTGCGTCTATCCCAGTTACCAGATATTATTTCAATGTTGGTATTTACAAAAATTTACAATATATCTCTTACGTAATTATGATGTCAACGTGAATAAGTTTCTTGAGAAACAGTTAAAGTAAATATATTGCTAGTATTAATAAAAGTAATCGTACCATCAGTAAGTCTTGCAAGGACTTATAAGGGAGTGGCTCCTCTCAATAATTTTAAAGTAGAACTTTAACTTTGTGGTATCTAATTAGTTCACTTGTAAAATCTAAAAATTACATGTTCCGATCATACCATTCAGCTAAATTATTTGTGTGTGTGTGTTTTTTTTTGTCAAAAAAATTTATCACATTGTTAATGATTGAGATGTAATCGTTTTTTTGGTCAAATGATAGATTTTGTTAGATTAGATTAGCCACCGACCAGGTTTGAACTTACGCTATTATGCAAGGGCTCAACTACTGTCCACTACTACAATGAAGAGCCACTTGCACAAAAAAAAAAAAAAAATTATCACAGGTTGAAATTTATTTATGTATTAAGTTTGGCTCTGAAATTTATTTATGTGAAAAATCAACTTACTTAAAAAATTTATGAAACCTTACAAGAGCGAAGGAAGTAAAAAGGAGATCGTCTCTAATTGTTAATTATTATCAATGTGAAGGGGATGAAAAAACACTTCGAAGCCATGATACCAGAACAAATAGTTAAATAATTAAAAGACACATAAAAAGTATAAAAACAAAGAATGATGATCCTCTTCGGATCCTCTTTGTGAGGATCTCAGAAATTCTTAAATTGTGTTCGTTCATTGTACATCGTGTGGTCCGTTTTTGTCTAGTACTGTTCATGTTTAATTCTAAATAACAGTATTTAAAATAATTTATGATCGCACGATATACGATAAACGAACATGATTGAGGATCAGGAGAGGATCCTCAAAACGAAAGGGAAATAAAAGCGATGTGAGAGAGACCCTACACCTAAGGAATGATTGTTCATGTTCATGGTGGCTGGCCTCAACAAGGAATGATTGTTTAGTGGAAAGCCAATCATGTGATTCTTGTGATGGTGTTGTTGAATTGAAAATGGACCATGTTCTCAACTACTCTAGTGATGCTTGAATATTTTTGGTCTTTGTAAAAAGAGGTAACTCGTGTGGCTTGTTTATATGTAGGAGGATATACAAAGCCATAATGGTAAATGAAAAGGTAGCCAAATCCAATGATGTGTATATAGTACCATCTAAAGTTAACATACGTACTGAGCCCAACGACCCACGTGTTACCATATCACCAAATACCATATCACCAAATATGTGTTATGCTTAACTGACCTCAAGCGTGATGGGGGTGCATTGAGAGTGAATCTCACATCAAGGAATTAAGGAACTTTACAGGTGCTTATAATGAACTTGGTTAGTCTCCATATTCAGCACGCATGATGCCATTGTGTTTTTTGTTTTTTATTTCGCTTTTTCTGCTAGTGATGAAGAAGAGTGGGTGATGGATAGCGGGAGAGTTGTAGAAAATATGTAAAGTACAGGCACACATGAAACTAAAAACCAAAAATTAATTAAAGATGTTTTCACTTCCAAGATTTGGTTTTGATTCACTCCTTATTTCTTCCCTTGTATCCCATCATCCTTCTTCATTCCTCATTTCTCCTATATACATTTCATATCTCAATCAACAAAAATATATACACAAAAACTAGCAAAGTAGTTATCAAACAGGTACTCCCAAAATGTCATAAGCATTCCTTCCGATACAAATTTTCACTTGTGATTTATTAATTTGAAGTAAGTAATGACGTTTTTAGATTGCCGAGGAAATTGTAGCAATGGTTCCTCAACTTTAAGTCAATTGGAGTAATGTCCCTCAACTAAAAATCCATGACTAATGGTCCCTTAACTCATCAAAACATGCAACTATGGTCTTTTTCGTCAACTCCGTTAGAACTTCCATCAAAATGAAAAATCAAATGAGAAAAAATTGTAGCAATAGTCTCTCAACTTTAACCCAATTGGAGAAATGGTCCCTCAACTCCAACCCAATTGGACCAATAGTCCCTCAACTTTAACCTAATTATAGCAATGGTCATTTCGAGATGACTCATTATGACGAAATTATGATAGAGTTTACGAAAAGGACCACAGCTGGACGTTTTGATGAGTTAAGGGACCAATGGTCATGGATTTTTAGTTAAAGGATCATTGCTCCAATTGGAATAAAGTTGAGAGTCCTTTGCTATAATTTTCTCTTAGATTGCACTCTCGAAACTAAAAGTTGAAACAAATAGGCACACCCATGAATCTATACGAGCTTGTTATTTGATCCAGCTTAACCCAAAATTGCTACAGTCTAATCGGGTTGGCCCCCAAATCCAAGCCTTGTCCTCTATGCTGCTTGCTCAAAATTTACAGGTATTTAGGCCATCTCCAACCGAAGGAGGGCCAGATGGCTCATTTTTGCCCTCTGGCACTCTAAGAAATTAATATTTTAATGAATAGTGCAAGGCCATATTTCTTATATCTCCAACCGAGGGCCAAACATAATTTATTATTTAAAATTTTTAAAACTACAACTTAAATTTAAAAACTACAACAACTTAAATTTATAGGAACAAATAAGAATTTTTTTAATATTTTTTAAAAAATTTTGGCCAAAAAAAAAAAATTTTCAAATCCAACGATAGCTGACGTCAACTAGCCATTGCTAGCTAGCGTTATGCTGACATCAGTTAGTAGTTGGATTTGAATTTTTTTGGCCTATAAATAGGTGGATTATGGGCTATAATTCATACACCTTTGAATTCAATATCTTTCAATTCAAGTTTGTAATGAATTCCAACTTTGGATCCTCTTCGGATTCCAACTAGGGGTCCTCATCCAATTCCGAATTGGAAGAAAAATGGGAGCAGATGAGACGAGAAGATAAAGAGTCTGATGAAGATGATGAAGCATGGCACAACACACAATATGTGGTAGCCATGGCTGTGGCCATGGTGTGTCAACCAACTGAGGAACAACCTCAATAGGAAGGCTTTGTTGCTGGTTGCTCTTATAAATGATAGGAGCATATTCATGCGACTTAAATGGCTTGTTCTCGTGCATTTACGTTATGTTTCTCTAGTTATTTTAGTCCTTTATGCTTCTTTTGTGTATTTTCAGGTTCTAAGGGCTTAGGGAGCAAGAAAGTGCATTTTGAGGCTATTTGGGGCACTTTTGGGCATGGATTGGATAGCTTAATCATGGAGCAAAGAGGATGGACGAAATTGAAGCCTTGTATGCTCTTTGGGGACATAAAACAAAGGGCCTAGCCCAATCAAACAAATCCTTTGAGCCATGGAAAACCTCTAGCCCAAATCAAACATTCTATGCCATGCAAACCAACCTATTTTAGGCCCATTCTATGTACTTAAACCCTAGCCCTTTAAACTAGCCCTATTATGAATTATTCACTTCCATACTCTTCTTAATTCGACATGCATTCATACACATGCACCAAAACACAACATTGCCATGCATCACATGCACCCATCACCCATTCCCTCTCCTAGCCGTGCATTCCCCCTAATTCCATCCATCATTCCACACCTTTCCAACCTAGCCACACCCTTTAATCATTCCCCCTTTAAGTTATGATTTTATTTCCTAACCCTACATGCATTATTTATTCACTCTTCATCATTGCATCCAACACCAAAAACTCTCCTTTGCCGTGGCTACCATCCATTTCCAGCACACACACATGCAATTGCACATGCACTTCCAACCTAGCATTACACCCCACATCCCTTTAATCCTTCAAACATGCACAAGAAATCATTCAACACATGCATACATAATCATTTCTGCAAGCCTAACCCGTGCATTTCTAATTGCCTTTCCACAATCCCATTCATCACACACATGCAATTACACACATCACTCAACCCTCTTCTATCCTTTGTGCCGTGTATCCCATCATAATTACTCCACCAATTCAGCCACAAGACATTATCATTGCATAACATTCCATTTCCACCTCTTTCCAACCTAATTCACATGCATACCTATTCTTTAAATCAACACATGCATTCACATGCTTTCACAAACTAATCCACATGCACATTCATCCACCTTTCTCCCAAAACCACTCCACCTTGCCGTGCATTACTACCATCAGATTTCCAGCATTTCCATGTGCTTTCCCCTTTGTTCTAGCCACCCCACATGTCCCTTTAATCATTCAAACATGCAGCCACATATTCCACACTTCACATGCAAAACAGCATCATTTCTCCCCCCCCTTTGCCGTGCAATGCACATCAACACATTCCAGCTTTTCTCCTTCTCTTTGCAGCCACAAGTCACATGCATTCACTCATAATCATTCACCAAACATGCAGCCACATTTCCACCCACCTCCTAGCTGTCATGTTCCCTCCATTACTCCTATAAATACCCTTGCATTCATTCATTCATTCATCATCTCATTCACAACACAACATCCCTAAAACACTTCCTCCTTCCTTGCCGAGCCTTCCACCTTCTTCCAACCCTCAAACACTCATCCATACTCACCCTACTACCCTTGCCGTGCCTCTACACCTTCCCCATTCCATTCTACATCATCAAAACAGCCCAGAAACTACACCTACACAACCTGCCGCAAGCAAGGAAAAGGGGACAGATTCTGTGCAATTGTTTGGCTCTTCAATTGGAGTTGTTGGAACGTTCTAGGTGTTTTCTACTTTGTTATTCTATGTCTAAATTTGTTTGTATCTGTTTTATTGCAAATATGAGGAACTAAACCCTTTTTGGCTAGGGGTGATTTCAATACCATGATTATTTATGTGATATGAATTGATGAATTCCGGTTATGAACTCTTGATTCGTGAATGCAATTGGCTTAACTATTTGATGATTAACTTATTTGTGTTTGTTGATTGAGGGTCGACACTTAATTAGCATGCATGAATATGTGGCTAAAGTTTAAGAAGGTTTCACATAATCATTACTAACTTATACTTGAAAGTAGTGAAGGTCGCTTGTCACGATCGCGTTAAGTTTAATTCTTAGCATGAGTAACATGATGTCATAGTTGCAAATGCTTTGTCAATGCTTATGGTTTTCATTATTCTTAATGATCTTCGATTGTATCTCTATTATGATGACATGTAGGGAACTTTTGAGAATGTTTTGGGTTGTCGAATGATGCCATCCAATCCAATAATATAAGGAAAATCTGAGGGTTAACTAGTGATGTCACGGTTAATTTGGGGCATTGTCGTTCATAATTCAATGAAGGAATAACTGGAAATTGATTCATATGCATAAATATCATGTGTGGAGAAAGAACCTCTAGCTAATTCACCAACCATCTTGTTTCACAACACTTGTTTACAATCTGTCCATTTTTGCATTTTCTTTGTTTATTTCAACTTCGTCAAAACTAAAACCCCTTTTTTTTTTTTTTTTTTATTTCCTTGTTCCCAAGTGTCTTAAATCTGTTTTAATTTAGTTTTTATGTTTTTAAGTCAATTTAGAAGGTTTTAGCAAGCCCTCCTAATCCCCGGTCTAGAACGATCCCTCACTTATCCATTCTACTACAATTGTCAAACGAGGGTTTAATTTGAGTGTCAAGTAATTCTCACATCAATAAACCACGAAACAGAGCGATGACGCATGCCAATTTGATGAACAACTACGTCAACCCCAACTCAGTGTACATAGAAGATGATTTTAGACGTCACTTCCAGATGAGGCATCACATCTTCGAGTGTTTACTTCATCATGTCTACCAGGTCAATCCATACTTTCAACAGAGGTTAGACAAAGTAGGCCGCCATGGTTTTGTTGGAAATGTGCCCTAAAACCAATCATATGATGATACTTTACGGACATTTCAAACTAATGTAGTTTAAATGTAAAGGGCAAAGATTATTGTTTGAGCCGTCTCATATAAATGTCCGTAGCGTTAGTTTGAGTTTGAGTTTGAGTAGGCTGTCTGACTTTGAGTTTGCTAGGAAAGACTTTTGAGACCTTCTCTATTTCTCCGAAAAACTTATTTGCCTTTACTTTTGAGGCTTCCATTGGTGAAGTAGTCGAAGAAATTAGTGCCCAGGTTGGGGCAGCCAGGGGTGGAGCGCTGGATGATGCCATTGCTAAAAACGACATGGCTGCTTAAGGTGTGGTGATCGAGTAGTCATGAGATGTCCAAGCTACTGAAGAGTAGTCTTTTAGCTAGCTTTTAGGATTTTCTTTGTTTTCCTCGTTGCTTTTTGCTTTGCTTGAACTCCTTCAGCTTTTGCTATTTGTTTATCAATTTTAATAATCTTACTTCCTTTGCTTTTCTTTATCTTCGCTTCTTTTGTTTAAGCCTAACCTTTGACCTTTAGACCAGAGGCAGGCATGCTACTTTTTTATAAGTAGACAGGCCCACGTAGTGATATGAGCATATTTATGCGACTTTGTTAGCTTGTTTCTTTGCATTTAGTGAGTTAGTTTCTATTTATTATAGTGACTTAGTTTATTTTCGTATTATTGTAGGTCCAATTGATGAAAATGACAATAAAGGGCTAAATGGAGCATTTTGGAGCAGTTTATTTTAGCATGCATGTGGAGCATAATGGATAGATGTTTTTGGAGTTTTACATGTGCTAAATATGTCCTGCAATTTGGAGAATCAAATTTGGAAGCTTGGAAGACAAGGAATCAGCTAAAAATAAGGAACCTTATCCAATCTTATCCAAACTAACCTTATCTAAACCTATCTTATCTCATCTTATCCAAACATTATCCCAATTTATCCAACATTATCTCAGATTATTTCCAGCTACAAAAGGAGTCCTTATCCTATTCTAAATCTTTCCTATCTGATTCAAGGAGTCCTAAGGCAATGCAAAGACCCTATCCTTTTCCTCCTTGGTTTCTCCTGAACCCTACCCTATATATACACACATTGTGCCGCAGCTTACAAGGAAGGAGAACTTGGAGCCATGCCTACCATCCAAGGCCTTTGGATTGCTAGAGCATTTCTAGGTGTATTCTGTCTTTAGTTTTTAGTTCAATGCTTGTTTTAATTTGGTTTTCAGTTATGATAGACAGGTGGAACTAATTTCGTTTTAGCTAGAGGTGAATTCAAAGCCATGAACATATGCGTGATCTGAATTGATTACATCCAGTTATTGTTTCATAAATCGTGAATGCAATTTACTTATTTGTTTAATTGATAACTTATTCTTGTATATTGATTAAGTAGGCCTACGTAGTTTGCATGCATGAATTTGATGCAAAAATATAAGGGGAATTTCACCTAATAGTTATGAACTTATATTTATAAGTAATGGAAATCACTAGTCATGATTATGTTAAGTAAATTCCTGGTAGGAGTATCATGCTTTTCATAGTTACAAATGCCATGTCAATGCTTATGATTTTCATAAAACTTATGATCTTTGATATGTAGCTCTATCATGCAGTTCATATAGGGAACTTGATAAGAATAATTTGATTACGTCGCTGAGTCCAATTCAATGAATTTAGGAAAATCTGATGGTTAATTTGTGCAGTTCACGGTTAACTTTTATGGCTTATAGGAATAGTAACTGGAAATCGATTTGTATTGCATATATGTCATGTGTGGAGAAGGACCCTCTAGCTAGCCTTTCATCCCATAAGTTACCTTAGTTTCGTACCACCCTTACTTTGTTTCTAGAACCTACTTAGTTTTAGTTTAAAATTCGTCCAAACAAACCCCCCTTTAGTATTTCGTGTCAATTTACCTCAATTTTCGTCCAAAACCCCCCTCAGTGCTTGTTTTGTGTTATTTGAGTCAGTTTAGCTTAGTATTGTGTATTTGAGTCTACATTTCAGTTTTTCAGTCTAATTGTGTTGATTAGCATCGCTTCTAACCCCTGGCCTAGAACGATCCCTACTTACGTATACTACAATTGTCTAAAAAGAGTTTAATTTGTGTGTTAGTTTTTACCACATCACGCAGCCTATGTAGCTATAGGTGTTAGTGTAAAACTTTTGCAAAGTTATTAGTGATGTGATATAAATTAACACACAAATTAAACTGTTTTTAGATAGTTGTGGTATATGAAAGTAGTGATCGTTCTAGGCCGGGGATTAGAAGAATGCTAATCTACACTAATGACACTCAAAAACAAAAAAACTAGACTCAAACAACTCAAAACAAGCTAATTTGACTCAAATAACACAAAATAAAGTTAATTTGACTCAAAACAAGAACTAGAAAGAAGTTTGGACAAAAATTAAACTAAAAAGACTCAAAACACTAAATAGGGGTTGTTTTGACGAATTTAGTTAAAACTAAGTAGATTGCAGCAAACAAATTAAGTTGGTTCGAAATAGGGTGAATTAAAGGGTAAAGGGCTAGATGGATGATCCTTCTCCACACATCACACATATGCATACAAATCGATTTCCATTTATTATTCCTATAAACAATGAATGACAATGCCCCAATTTAACCGTGAACTGCACAAATTAACCATCAGATTTTCCTAAATTCATTGAATTGGACTCAGCAACGCAATCAAATTATTCTTATCAAGTTCCCTATATGAACTGCATGATAGAGATACATATCAAAGATCATTAAGTTTTATGAAAATCATAAGCATTGACAAGGCATTCGTAACTATGAATTGCATGATACTCCTGCCATAGATTTACTTAACACAATCATGACTAGTGACTTCCACTACTTATAAATATAAGTTCATAACGATTAGGTGAAATTCCCTTATATTTTAACATCAGATTCATGCATGCAAACTAAGTAGGCCTCCTTAATCAACATACAAGAATAAGTTATCAATCAAACAGATAAGTAAATCGCATTCATGTTTTACGAAACAGTAATTGGTGGAAATCAATTCATATTACATATATGTTCATGGCTTTGAGTTCACCTCTAACTAAAAAGAAATTAGTTCCACATGTTTGCAATTAAACAAAACCAATCTAATTTAGACATTGAACTAAATCTAAGGATAAAAAGAACCAAGAAATGCTCCAGCACTCCAATGGCAGATTGTACAATCCTTGGATGCAGCACAGCTCAAAACTCCTTCTCTCCATCCTTTCTTGCTGTGGCACAAATTGAATTTCCTAATTTTTCTCTCTAAGGCTCTCTATCTTGTGCGACAGATATGTTATGTATTTATATGCTAGGGTTTCGCGACAGAAATCCTTGGAGGACAAGGATAGGTGCGGCAAAAACTAGGGTTTCTAGAAAGGGGTTGCGGCATAGATTTATGGGAAAGGATAGTGCTTCTAGAACTAGATATTTCGGTGATTTAACGTGAAATTTAGTCCTCTTTGCAACTGGAATTAAGGTAGGATAAGATTAGGTTAGGATAAGATAAGATAAGGTTTGGATAATGCTCCTTCCTTTTAGATGATTCCTTATCTTCAATGTCTTGACTCAATTCTTCCGGATGTTAAGCATATTCCTTTTGCTGCATGCATGTGCTATCCATTCCAAGCCCAAAACTGCTTTAAAATGCTCCAAATTGCCTTTTCTTGCCAACTTTACCATTTAGTCCTGCAAGCACACGAAAATAGCTTAAAACACTCTAATAAGTAGAAACTAACTCGCTAAATGCAAAGAAACCAGCTATCAAAGTTGCATAAATATGCTCCTATTAAACTCCCCCACACTTAGCTTTTGCTAGGCCCCAAGCAAAACAAATAAAACAAAACACAACCTAAACCTTTCATGTGACATCCCACATCGCCCAGGGGACAGATCCTTAAATGTATATTCCCATCCTGCCTAGCACGAGGCCTTTTGGGAGCTCACTGGCTTCGGGTTCCATGGGAACTCCGAAGTTAAGTGAGTAGTGCACGAGAGCACTCCTAGGATGGGTGACCCATCGGGAAGTTCTCGTATGAGTTCCCAGAAACAAAACCGTGAGGGCGTGGTCGGGGCCCAAAGCGGACAATATCGTGTTACGGTGGTGGAGCGGGCTCGGGAAGTGGTGTTGCCCGGGCCGGGATGTGACAATTTGATATCAGAGCCTATCCCTGGCCGGAAATGTGCCGACGAGGACGTCGAGCCCCTAAGGGGGGTGGATTGTGACATCCCACATCGCCCAGGGGATTGATCCTTAAATGTATATTCCCATCCTACCTAGCACGAGGCTTTTTGGGAGCTCACTGGCTTCGGGTTCCATGGGAACTCCGAAGTTAAGCGAGTAGTGCACGAGAGCACTCCCAGGATGGGTGACCCATCGGGAAGTTCTCGTATGAGTTCCCAGAAACAAAACCGTGAGGGCATGGTCGGGGCCCAAAGCGGACAATATCGTGCTACGGTGGTGGAGCGGGCCCGGGAAGTGGTGCCGCCCGGGCCGGGATGTGACATTTCAACAATTGCCTCAGGGATTTCCAATGAAACATGACATGTTAAAAATCACTACTCCCATAGATTTTAGCTATCCCTACCCTTGAGCTTATACTTACTCGTAGTAACCACTCACTAGCTCGCATTTAATCAATTAAAATAACATTTTGAATGTAGTAACATACCTTAGAGAATTCACTCAATTCCTCACCGGATATACTCTCTATTTTTACACAGATTTTTTGACTACACTCCCTATACTAAATATATGTGGGAAGATTGATGTAAACATGTAGATTAACACTCACATATGTTATAACAAAGAAATCACTTTCTGAAATTATTAACATGTAGATGATCTCATGAATGGAATGCCACTACTTAGACGCGAGAACTAGGGATACCATATGCTCGTACCAATTTCAAACTCCACATATTGAAACACATAACAATCATGATAGAAGTCTAAGGGCTGTAACAGGGTTAAGGTATTGGCTAACAAAGAAAGGTAAGGATAAACAAAAGTTCTTAAAGCGATAGCAAGCAAAGTAATGAAATAAACGCTTAGAATTCACTTTTGAATGCATAAATCAACTTTAAACACCCATGGCCAGATTCAAACTTTTGGACCCTTTCTTCAACAACCAATACTTGTGAGTTCACTCTCACTTATTTCTCAACTTTTTTTTTTCTTTCTTTTTTTTTTCAACTTTTTCTTCTTTTTCTTTCTTTTCTTTCACTTTTTTTCTTTTTTTCTTTTTTTTTTGTGCCCTTTTCTTTCTTTGGCACACAAAACGTACATCCTCATAGATTTCTCACGAAAAACTTCCCCCACAGTTGTTTTTCTGTATAATGTTGATCAAAAGGAGTTCCTTCTAAGCCATGCTCCACTATTCTTTAAGAACAAGGGTATGGATAGTCCTATTCTAGGCTAGGTAAGGATAATGTGGCTAACAAAGAAAAGAGGCTAAGTAAGGCTCAAGAGGTTTAAACCTACAATACATATGTAAAGGGTAAGGCTTTTTGGCTCTGGCTTAACTAAACAACTTCATCTTGTTATATGTTGTGCAATCAATTTTATGCTTTGAATGAAACGGGCATGAGTTCTAGTATTTGGATCTATAATGATGAAAACACATTCTAAGTAGCAGCCAAGCAAAGAAATAATGAGATCATGCAACGACTTTAGAAAACAAGAAATCAAGATTAATAACTCTCCAAATAAAGTTTAGGCTCAAGTTTGTCAGGGTTGTAGTGTTAGTTTGAGTTTCTTCCTTCAAGCATTTTACAAAAACTGATTTTTTTCCTTTTGTGAATACATGTGAATTCGTAATGACAACTACAACTAAGCATTAACCAAAGAGCATATCAAACTTCCACCCATGTTTGTAACTTTCTTTAACAATCATGCAATTAAAAACCAAATCCTCATCATTGTGTTGGAAGGTACCCTAAGACACAAACAAACAAACACAAACGACTCTTCTTTTGTATTTTCTCAAGCTTTTTCGATTTTTTTTTCAAAATTTTTGGATTTTCTGTTATAGGACACATTAAAACACTTCAAAACACAATAAAAACACTTTAAAACAGTGAGTAACAACTTTTAGAAGTGATAGGTGATAAAATTCGAAAATAAGTCATGAAAGCATCTATTTAACCCCTCCCCCCCCCCAACACACACACACTTAAACCAAACATTGTCCTCAATGTTTCAAACATAGACTCATACGCAAACAATTAAATAACACAACTAACAAACATGACAATTATGGAAAAGTAAAAGCAATAAAGAGTAGGGTTAAGGAACGCAAATCTGGGTGTGGAGCCGGAGATTCCTAGAACTTCTTTATTTGAATGCATGGGTTGCCTCCCAAGAAGCACTTGCTTTAACGTCTTCCAGCCGGACGATACCTCATTTTAAGCTCTATTAGGGTCCACAGCATGGAGGGGCACATCCTCTATGACATCCTACACAACAGCAAGGAGTTTTTTTTAGTGGTGGAGTAGTTCAACTGAGTGTCAAACAAGGTCCGAGAAGCGTAGTAGATGACATGCGGCTGCTTGTCCTTCCTTTATCCCAAAACAGCCCTTAATGCATAATCTGAGGCATCGTACATAAGCTCAAAAGGAAGACTCTAATCTGGTGGAACTATGATGGGTGCTGAAGTGAGCATTTCCTTGAGGTGATTGAAGGCCTTCTCACATTCTTCATTGAACACAAATGGCACATCCTTTTGTAGGAGTTGGCATAGGGGTGTAGAGATGTTTGAGAAATCCTTGATAAAACATTTATAGAATCTTGCATGTCCAAGGAAAGAACGAACCTCTCTCACTGAAGTGGGCGAGGGTTAGTAGCCTACAAGATGCATTTTTGATTTATCAACTTCAATTCCCTTTTCTGAAACTGTATGACCTACAACTATGCCTTGCTTTACCATGAAGTGACATTTTCCCCAATTTAAAACAAGGTTAGTTTCAATGCATCGTTTCAAGATTAATGTGAGATTAGCTAAACAATCATCAAACGAATCACCAAAAACACTAAAATCATCCATGAAAACTTCAATAATCTTCTCAACAAAATATGAAAAGATACTTACCATGCATCTTTGAAAGGTGGCTGGTGCATTACATAAACCAAATGACATTCGACGATAAGCAAAATTAACAAATGGACAAGTAAAACTAGTCTTTTCTTGATCATCTGGAGCTATAACAATCTGATTATATCCCGAATAACCATCAAGAAAGCAACAAAAAGAATGACCGGCTAACCTTTCAAGCATTTGATCAATAAACGGCAAAGGGAAATGATCTTTCCTTGTGGTGGCATTGAGCTTTCTATAGTTAATGCAAACTCTCCAACCTATTTGGATACTTGTGGGCACAAGTTCATTCTTTGCATTCTTCACTACAACGACTCCAGATTTCTTTGGAGCAACTTGAACCGGTGAAACCTAACGACTATCCGAAATTGGATAAATCACTCTACAATCAAGAAGCTTGATAATCTCTTTTTTTACAACTTCCATCATTGGAGGGTTGAGTCGATGTTGAGCCTCTCGAGCTAGTTTAGCCCCCTCCTCTAGAAGTATGCAATGCATGCATGTTGTAGGACTAATCCCCTTAATGTCGGCCAAGGTCCATCTAATGGCTGTTTTGTACTCTTGCAAGACTCGAATTAGTTTTTCCTCCTCCAATGCCGTGAGTGATGAAGAGACTATGACGGGCAAAGTCTCTTTATCTCCTAAGAAGACATACTTCAAATGATTCAGTAACGGTTTAAGCTCGAGGGAGTGTGCCTGAATCACTGAGGGTAACAACTTATTAGTAGAAAAGGGGAATTGGAATTGGGATTAGAGGCTTACCAATATGTTGTGGCAAGGACTCAAGGGTAGCCACCATCTCGGCCACTTCTTCACAATTGGGCACGGCAAGGAGATCCTCATTCTTGCCGTAAGTGTGCATAGGTTCTGCCCCTTGGTCTTTGAGTCTTATTCCTTTTGTAATGGTTGTTTCAAGGGCATCCCCATTGAGGCCTTCAAGGTATTCCTACGCCAATGAATCGAATACATCAATAGAAAAACAAGAATGATCATCTTTAGGATACCTTATAGCTTCAGAAATGTTAAAATCAATAATCTCACCATCAAATTCCATTGTTAACATCTCCTTGAACACATTTACCATGGTGCAGGTTGTTTTCATGAAAGGTCTCCCAAGTAGGATCGGCAATGGTGTAGAATGGGCTGAATCTTCCATGTCAAGCACATAAAAATCTGTTGGAAATATCAAGTGGTTAACCTGCACCAAAACATCTTCCAAAACTTCTTCCAAAACTCCTTTCGGATATGCATTAGAACGATCAGCTAATTGAATAATAACAACATCATTTTTAAGCTTTCCTAGGTTCATAGATGCATAAATAGAGTAAGGCATGACATTAATGGAAACACCTAAATCTAGCATAGCATGTTCAAACTTAGTATTCCAATAACACAAGGGATTGTGAAACTACTTGGATCTTTGCATTTAGGAGGCAATTTCCTTTGTAAAGCCTCTGAAACATTCTCACTTACCCATACCACTTTGTTGTTCAAAATCCTTTGCCTTGTTCTCTAAACTGTCCCATGAACTCCGCTACTTGCACCATTTGCTTTTTCAGTTCGTCCACCTCTTTAGCTTGATTTTGCATCTCTTTGGTTTGATTTTGTATTCCCTATGTCAAAGAGGTGAGTAATTGAATAACTTTATCATTATCAAAAGACATACCTAAATTTGGTTGGGCCGAATGTGGTTAAGGTTGTGGTGGTGCGAATGGCCTTTGGTAGAGTCTCAGAGGTGGCTATCTGCCTTGTTGATGAGTTTGTTGAGATTCCCTCCACTTCATATTTGGATGATCTCTCCAGCCCGGATTATAGGTGTTAGAAAATGGGTCATGCCTTGGTTGATTTTGGCCTTGATATCCTATGGTATTAGCATTTTCCCATCCTTCATTCTCTATCAATTGAGGACATTGATCATTGGAATGCCCTGGCATAGTGCACACGCCACAAACACTTACTTTTTGCACTTTGGATCCATTAACAACTTGTGACACAAGAACAGTGAGATTGGCCAATTGAGATTGAATTTTGGAAATTGCAATTACCTTATTCACTTGGGTTTGCTGTGGGGGGTCTCTTTGTCCAACTCCTTCATATTGTTGTGCATAGAAGGCTCAACTGGCTATGAGGATCTTGGTAGCAACTGGGGTTTTGTCAACCAAAGCAACACCTGCCGAAGCATCTAGCATTTATCTTTGAATTGGAAAGAGTTCTTCATAGAAATATTGAATTAGAAGCTCTTCCTTCATTTGATGTTGTGGACAAGATGCAACTAAAGTCTTGAAATGCTCATAATACGCTAGAAAGGATTCTCCTTGGCCTTGTTGAATTTCATTAATTCTTTTCCTCAAAAGAATGACTCTTGAAGTTGGGAAGAATTTCTCTAAGAATGTTTTCTTTATACATTCCCAAGAAGTAAGGTTCCAGGTGCTAATTCAAAGAGCCAATCCTTAGCCTTTTCCAAAAGAGAGAATGGAAAGGCTTTCATCTTCAGAATATTGCCATCCACGTTGATTGGTGTCATGCTCGAACATACCACTTTGAAATCCTTCAAATGCTTGTTTGGATCTTCCATGGACAGCCCATGGCATTTAGGATGTGATGTAGCAAACTGGACTTTAATTTAACTCATCGGTCTTGCTTAGAGCTGCCCTACTGTATTGAATGCAAATAGTCACGGCATTGTCCAACCTCGAAGCTGAAAGTTCCTTGATTGTTTGATTGTCCACCGCTATGTCTTGTTCTTCCTCTTCTTCTTCTTCAAATTTGGATTCAGAACTAGAACTAGGTGGATTGCGTTCTGGTTGCTTCCTCTTTCTTGTCAAAGTTCGTTCAAAGTCGTCATCAAACTCCAATATATGTGCACGAACATGTTGAGAATGTTGAGTCATAAACTAGTACCTAAAACAAAGAAAACAAAACAAAACAAAATCAGAAACATAAGAAAAGCAAAATAGAAACAAAGGGGAGATTAGCAATTTTGCTAATCCCCGGCAACGGCGCCAAAATTTGATGTGATATAAACTAACACACAAATTAAACCCTTTTTAGATAGTTGTAGTATATGAAGGTAGAGAACGTTCTAGGCCAAGGATTAGAAGAGAAGCTAATCTACACTAATGAGACTCAAAAACAGAAAATTAGACTCAAACAACTCAAAACAAGCTAACCTGCCTCAAATAACACAAAACTAAGTTAATTTGACTCAAAACAAGAACTAGAAAGAAGTTTGGACGAAAATTAAACTAAAAAGACTCAAAATACTAAATGGGGTTCGTTTTGACGAATTTAACTAAAACTAAGTAGATTGCAGCAAACAAATTAAATTGGTACGAACTTGGGTTAATTAAAGGGTAAAAGGCTAGCTAGAAGGTCCTTCTCCACACATGACACATATGCATACAAATCGATTTCCAGTTATTATTCCTATAAACCATGAATGACAATGCCCCAAGTTAATCGTGAACTGCACAAATTAACCATCGGATTTTCCTAAATTCATTGAATTGGACTCAGCGATGCAGTCAAATTATTCTTATCAAGTTCCCTATATGAATTGCTTGATAGAAATACATATCAAGGATCATTAAATTTTATGAAAATCATAAGCATTAACAAGGCATTCGTAACTATGAACTGGATGATACTCCTGCCGTGGATTTAGTTAACACAATCATGACTAGTGACTTCCACTACTTATAAATATAAGTTCATAATGATTAGGTGAGTTTCCCTTATATTTTAGCATCAGATTCATGCATGCAAACTAAGTAGGCCTCCTTAGTCAACATACAAGAATAAGTAATCAATCAAACAAATAAGTAAATCGCATTCATGTTTTACGAAACAATAATTGGAGGAAATCAATTCATATCACATATATGTTCATGGCTTTGAGTTAACCTCTAACAAAAAAGAAATTAGTTCCACATGTTTGCAATTAAACAAAGCCAATCTAATTTAGACATTGAACTGAATCTAAGGATAAAAAAAACAAATAAATGCTCTAGCACTCCAATGGCAAATTGCACAATCCTTGGATGTAGCATGGCTCAAAACTCCTTTTCTCCTTCCTTCAAGTCTAGAAGAAAAATGACTAGGGTTAGGTGCGGTAGAAACTAAGGTTTCTAGAAGGGGGTTGCGACATAGATTTATGGGAAAGGATAGTGCTTCTGGAACTAGATATTTAGGTGATTTAATGTGAAATTGAGTCATCTTTGCAGTTGGAATTAAGGTAGGATAAGATTAGGTTAGGATAAGATAAGATAAGGTTTGGATAATGTTCCTTCCTTTTAGTTGATTCCTTATCTTCAATGTCTTAACTTAATTCTTCCAGATGTTAAGCATATTCCTAGCCTCTTTTGATCTTCAAAAACGTCCATCCAACTTGCTTCTTGCATGTGCTATCTATTCTAAGCCCAAAACTGCTCTAAATGCTCCAAATTGCCTTTTCTTGCCAACTTTGCCATTTAGACCTACAAACACATGAAAATAACTTAAAACACTTTAATAAGTAGAAACTAACTCCCTAAATGCAAAGAAACAAGCTAACAAAGTCGCTTAAATATGCTCCTATCAGTTAACCATAGGGTCGGCAGCTAGACGCCTTACTTACAAAAGCAGACAAGTCCATGTGACACTAGGCTGTTAACCTTAGCTTTCTTCAATCCTTTGAGTTGTGTGCTCTGCATCACAACATATTAAAGATTTTTGGGTCATGAAGTTCGCTAACCTTTCGTACAAAAATTAAGCGGTTGTATGGAATTTCATAAGCAAAGATTCTAGAGAACTCCTTACTCTTTATGTAACCAACGATGTGGGTTGCATAGGAAGTATCACAAACAATTTAGGAACTATTGTAGATTTAAACGATCCTTTCGTCCTTGGCAAAGGTGAAGCTTATCTGCTGCATAGCATGTCGGCAGTGGATAGAGCTTCGTATGTGCATGTTAATTGTTTAACCTTTCACAAAAATGTGCGGTGGTCTATGTTTAGCATGGCTTACTGCTTGAAGGGCAAGTCATAGGCAGTCTTCTAGAAACTGTAGGCTACCTTAGTGCACTCGATAGCAGCTTTAGGGTTCCAGGGCAGCAATTTATAGGGCATACTGCATAATGTGCCTCCTCCATCTCTGAGGTCTAATTCCCCACGAATTAGGCCAAGAGACTAAAAATCCTTAAGTTAGCTAAGCTTTAAAAAAGACTAATGAGGCTACTTCTAGGAATCTTGACACCAGCCATCGTGCACCAAGTTACACCAGGGTAGCCTGACTCATCCATGCCTGGATATTCGGAGTGTATAGTTTATCCTTTCGCATTGGAGAGTAAACCCATGTGGGTGTTGGGGAATTCGTTTACCCTATTGCCCTAGGGAGCATATTTGTTCCCCAGGTGGTACAATTCCTGTAATAAGTCTCTAAGAAGAGCGCGGTCTTTTTTTGAAGTGTAGGAATGATTAGTTGTTGTAAGCATGTAGCTGAGCCAACTTGTAAATTACTTCTGAATTCCTCATTGAAAAAAAGTGAAACGAACAAAAACTTAGCTGTAAAGTAGGAACTGCATAACAACTGGATAGTCCTCGACTTGCGAGGTGGTGGCCGTCTAGCTGCTTGATTCTTCGGGTTTTAATGTAGCGGGAGGTCACGCATGGAACTTCCTCAGATTGTTGGCATTCCACTGTTTTTCGATCTCATTGTCATTCATGGTGGCGAGGGTGTAGCTGATGCGAGAATTATACGCGCACAAATTAAACCCTCTTTTTGTCAATTGTAGTATAAGTATAAGTAGGGATCGTTCTGGACCGGGGATTAGGAGGGATTGTTAATCACTTGGATTTTGGACTCAAAAATGTATAAACAATATAAAACACTAAACTAGACTCAAAGACTCAAAATTCTTTAAAAACACAAACTAAAAGACTCAAACTAAATTCTTTAAAAACACAAACTAAATTGATTTCTAACTAATTTGACAATAAAGTAAAGGGGGGATTGTGTTTGGACGAGATTAAATTAAATGGACAAATTGTAATTAAAAGCAAAACGTAAATATGAATGAGATGAAAATATGGATGATGGAATAGCCAAGGGGTTCATCTCCACACATGTTATACTTGCATACAAAATTGATTCTCAGTTGGTCTTTCGATAAATTATGAAACTCAACGCCCCAAGTTAATTTGGTCCGCTTAAATTAACCTTCAAATTTCCCTAGAATCATTGAATTGGATGAATATGCATCGCAAACAAATTATTCCTAACAAGTTCTCTATATGAACAGCATGATAAAGATACAAGTTAGAATCATTACGTTCTTTGGAAATTATAAGCATCGACAAGGCATTTGTAACTATGAAAAGCATGATACTCGTGCCAAGAATTCATTTAACGCGATTGTTTATAAGCAACCTCCACTACTTGTGAATATAAGTTCATAACGATTAGGTGAAATTCACTTATATTCTAGCGTCAGATTTATGCATGAATATTAAGCGCGCATTCTTAATAAACATTCATAAATAAGTTATCAATCAAACGGTTAAACAAATTGAATCCAACATTCATGAAATTCCAACGAAAGTTAATCAATTCATATTGCAAATATAAACATAGTTTCGAATCACCCCCTAGCTAACTAGGGGGATTTAGCCTCTCATGTTCACAAAAAGAGAATTACAAATGAATTTAAACATAAAGCACAAAGGATTGATTACACCTAGAACGCCCAACGAATCGACGTGAATTGGTGCGCGTCGAAGCTCCTCTTTCCTCTTCTCCTTCTGCGGCAGTGAGGTTAAATGGATGATTTTTTTGTTATTTTTGGGTTGGGGATGGATTTATGGAGGTTTAATGGCACGGCAATGGAGAGGAATTATGGGATATGGCACGGCTTCAATCCTGGGAATTGGCTACGGGATGGGAATTGAATGTGAGAATGCTCTGATTATGGAGTTAGCATAATGGGATATGGATTGTTTAATGTGGATGGTGGGAGATAATGGATAATGCGGATTAATGGGAGAATTGTGGGATATGGTGGGATAGCTAAAGGCCAAAGGAAAGGATAATGGGCTGCATAATAAAATGGAATGGTGGGATAATAAAGGAAATCCAATGATTGGCTTTTGCAGATGGTAATAAAAATGGGAAAATGGTGCGGCTGATATTAATGGGAATTGAATTAGGGTGAATGGATGCCACGGCTTTGGAGATTATGGGATAATTATGGAGTATATGGGAAGTGGTGATTAGGTGGAATGGTGGGTGGGGATTGCACTAATGGGTTAGTGTTAGGGTTAGTGGAATGGCAATGCACGGATTAGAGGAAGTAAATGGGATAGTGGATGGAAAAAGGTGTGGTGGATGTGATAATGGGTGAATCAAATGCACGGTTTTAGGATTAGAATATGGGAAAGAATAATGGGAGAATTTTGGAATGGTGGAGGTAATGCACTAAAGGGATGAATGATGGGATGGTGGCTAATTAACAAACATGGAATAAATGGGAAATGGGGGGGGGGGGGGGGGGTGCCACGGTTTGAAGGGTTTTATATGGGGAAAAAGGGTTTATGGATGATGGATAGGAATGGTGGGATGCACGGCTTAGGAGGAAGATTGTGTGATGCATTGTTTTGGACGTCCATTCCTCGTGCTCTATTTGCATACACCACATTCCAGCTCAGTTTTGCTCCAAAAGCTCCAAATTGCATCATTTCATGTAATATGTCCTTTAAACCTGAAAACACATGAAAGTAGCTTAAAAGACTACTTTAACGAATAAAACATAACAAAAAATGCATAAGAACTAGCTAACTAAGGCGCATAAATATGCTCCTATCAGTAGCTACCCTTGCCTCCTACTCTGCTGATCTTGTACATGAAGGAATAATTTGTGAAAAAAAGTTCATTTCAGCAACATCTATACATGCAATTAACAATTAAAGGTGGAATCATGCTTCTATGCACTCAAAAACAAAACTTTGCCCATGAAATTCAAGGCCTAGTAGTTGTGGTGAACCAAAACTCAACTCAAATCTTAAAGAAAAGAGTTGAGAAACTTTTTAATTAATCCTAGCCATAAATAATTAAACCATTTAATTATCCTTACTCATCTTCGTTGTTTCTTCAATCTCTACCTTACACGATGTACGATTCATTAGGTTCCTTTTAGCGAGGTAGTAGGCGATTAGAACTCTTCAAATTGATTGTGAATTGAAACTTACATTTCAATTCTTCTTTTGGTGATTATTTAGGACTTCTACAAACCATGAGTGACACCTAGGAGTATGTCATGACTACCCAAGTTAATCAGAAGGGGTGGAGAATCTATTCAGTTTGGGATTACAATGCAATACGGTCTTTCTCTAATAAAATACTTTTGACCACACTGTTTGATTTAATAGTTTATTCATGTCTACTATCCAATGTGATTCTCTTACTTATATGATTACCTTGAATATGATTTGGAACGAATTCCTAAATCTCATTTATACTTTGGCCAGAGATTCTTAATCATCTCATAGAGTATTCTCCCTCAAATGGTTTAAAGGTTAAAGATTCCTTGCTGTGCATTCACTTGCCTTCATCACTAAATGGCTTAACCCCAACTATGCTGTGGACACCCTTCGACGGAGTGACTTTGACATAGTCAAGGATCAATAACCTAACCACAAGACAACTATGTATGATGCCTCAGGTCAAAGGAATACTTTGCATTATCCCAACCATGAGTTTTCATGTGACATGAGTATGAAAACTCCTTGTTTATTGCATTTAGTGGACTCATTCTCTATTAAGCACCTATATGCTTGTCTTGGTGTTAGTCACATTAATGACTCGAGACGAATCACTCTCTCGAAGAGAAGACATAGCACGTACTGATCTTAATAGACTGTCAATGCCTAATTGGCAATCCTATGATCAGGAACGTTTAAGATATGTATACGAAAGAGAATGGTCTCATGAATCTGATTTCTTTAGATCACATTTTCCCAATTACATATTCCTTAGACTTATCATTTAAGCATTTAACATTTATACGAGACGGCTTTAAACAATAATCTTTGCCCTTTATATCAAACTAGATTAGTTTAACATTTGAAACGTTTGTAAAGTATCATCATATGATTGAATTTAAGTCACATTTCCAACAATACAGACCTTACCAGATGGGATTCATCTTTTTGGAGCCTTTTCTAAGGGTAGCGATGAAGGTTTTTCTTAGGACTAGATCTCTAGGTTGGAACTGTCGAATCTTGGCTTTTTTGTTGCAGCTGGAGATGAGCTTCTACTAGTAGGCTGCGATGCAGGTGATGACCTTCTCACATTTCTCCTCTACCAAATCTAAGTTTGTGGTCATCTCCTTTCTGTTCTGCTCGATGCTTGGCAATAGAATACTGATACTTGGCACGATGACATTGGGATGAATGATTGCTACTGAAGCAAATGCCAAATAAAGTAGAGGTTCATTGGTTGCTCATCATTTGGTTGTGCGATACGTCCATAAATATCCAGGAACTTCGTCTAGCCATTTTCCCTTATTGTCCGAGAGGGATTTCTTGAGCCAGTTGAGAATTGTCCTGTTGGATGACTCGGCCTGCCCTTTACCCTGGGGATACCTTGGTGTGGACATATGTTGTTTGATGCCATATTTCTGGAAGAACTTTGCCAAATCTTTACCTGCGAATTGCGGGCCGTTGTCTGTGACGATGGATTGAGGGATGCCAAATCGGCAAATGATGTTCCTCCATATGAAGTGCTCTATGTCCGTCTGACTTGTGGTTGTCATGGGCTCTGCTTCCACGTATTTGGTAAAGTAGTCAATTGCTACTATCATCATGCCTCTGCCCCCAATAGCGGGCATCATTGGCCCTACTAAGTTGATTGACCACTGCATGAATGGCCAATGACTCACTTGCATTATAGTTCACTAGTAGGCAGTACTGGTACCAGCTATAACGTTGGTAGCGAATGCACTTTTGTACTAATTCCTTAGAATCTTGATGCATAGTAGGCCAGTAGTAGCCTACGTTAAGAGCCTTTTGTGCTAAAGATCGACTCCAGAATGATTTCCACAAACATCTTTATGGATTGAACTTAGAACCCTTAGGTCATTGGGAAACGCTATGCAGTGGAGATATGGCTTAATGTGGGATCTTCAAACAAGAATACCGTTCTGCATGTAGTAACGTGCTGCCTTTGTTTGGAGCTTTCTAGCCTCTAATCTTTTCATGGGGAATGTGTCATTGATCAGGTAGTCTATAATAGAATCTTGCCAGTTTGGAATTGTACTAACCTGTGACACCTCGACTGCTGGCTTCGCCTCTATGCTTGGCTAGTCTAGATATTCCATCGAAATAGAGCGCTTGAGTTAATGGTTGAAGATTAAGCCTAAGCCAGCTAGGTCATCTGTGGGGGCATTATCTGCCCATGGAACTTGAGTAAAGGTGTGAGTCTAAATGCCTAAAGTTGCTTTCGTACCTTTTTCTAGGTACTGTGCCATCTTCAGATGTTTTCTCGTGTACTCCCCAGTGATGCGAACTAAGTATGCACACAAATTAAAACCCTCTTGTGACAATTGCAGTATATGTATAAGTAGGGATCGTTCTTAACCGGGGATTAGGAGGGATTGCAAAATCACTTCGAAACTGACTCAAAAACGTAAAATAAAATCTAAAACACTAAACTAGACTCAAAGAATGCAAAACTACACACTTAAAACACTAAAACAAATCAAAAGACTCAAAACAGCCCTAAAACACTCAAAACTGCCTTAAAAACACTTTCTGGGCAGTTTTGAGCACTTTGACAACTTTGGACGAATTTGGGTAATAGAATGAATCAAAACACTTAGAAACACAAACTAAGACACTTTCTAACTAAATTGGACACTAAAGTAAAGGGGGATTGAGGTTTTGACGAAAATAAATTAAATGCTCAGATTGTAATTTAAAGGCAGAATGTAAATATGAATGTGATGAAAATATGGATGAATGCTAGCTA
Source organism: Pyrus x bretschneideri (assembly GCF_019419815.1). Lineage (NCBI taxonomy): Eukaryota > Viridiplantae > Streptophyta > Magnoliopsida > Rosales > Rosaceae > Pyrus > Pyrus x bretschneideri. The sequence goes on from NW_025999504.1 coordinate 312,946, forward strand.
GAAGGTTCTTCTCCACACATGTCACACTTGCATACACTTTGATTTTCAGTTGGTCTTTCGATGAATTATGAAACTCAACACCCCGGGTTAATTAGGTCCGCTTAAATTAACCGTCAAGTTCTCCTTAAGTTAATGAATTGGATGGGTTAGCGCAATGCAATTCAAAACATTCTCCAAAAGTCCTTTACGTGAAAAGCACAATAAAGATACAATCAAAGATCATTAAGCATCATGAAAACTATAAGTGTTGACGACGCATTCGTTACTATGATGAGCGTGAAACTAGTGCCAAGAATTCATTTAACGCGATTGTTTATAAGCAACCTCCACTACTTGTGAATATAAGTTCATAACTATTAGGTGAAACTCACTTATATTCTAGCGTCATATTCATGCATGAAAATTAAGCGTGCACTCTCAATAAACATACACAAATAAGTTATCAATCAAACAGTTAAACGAATTGAATCCACCATTCATGAAATTCCAACCAAAAGTAATCAATTCATATTGCAAGCATAAACATGGTTTTGAATCATCCCCTAGCTAACTAGGGATTTAGCCTCTCATGTTCACAAAAAGAGAAATACAATTGAATTTAAACATAAAGCACAAAGGGTTGATTACACCTAGAGCGCCCAAAGAATCCACTTGAATTCTACACGTTGCAAGCCCTCTTTCTTCTTCTCCTTGCTGCGGCAGAGAGGTGTATGGTGTGTTTTGGATGTTTTTCTGGTTTGGGAATGAGTTTAGGGAAGTTTGGTGGTGGAAGGTGTGGAATGGTGTGGGAATGGTGTGGGAAATGGTGGAAAGGCTGCGGCTGTTAGGTTTTTGGTGATGGAATGCACAGGTTTTGGGAGAGAATGGGTGATGGTGGCTGCGGCTGTTTTTGAGAATGGGAGAGAATGGAGAATTAGGGTCAATGATTAGGGTGTAAAGGTGGCTGAATGAATATGGAATGAGAGGTGAATGAATCAGAATTTAGGGTGAAAAGAGAATAGGTGCGGCTGAGATTAGAATTAGAGGGATTAGGGTTATTAGGGTGAATGGCTGAGATGGTTTGATCAAATAAATGGATGAGAGTGAATGAATAATCCCCTAGGGTTAGAAAATAGGTGCGGCTAGCAAGGATTTTTGTGGCTGAGATTAGAACTAGGGTTATTAGGGTTTTTGGATCATAGGAGCGACGGCTAGGATTGAATTTGGGAGAGAAATAGGTTTAATTCAGAAATAAAAGGGCAAGGTGGCTGCAAGGAAAAGGATTAGGGTTTAGGTGCATAGAATGGGCCTAAAATGCCCCCCCTTGCACGGCAAGGGAAGGGAATTGGGCTAAAAGCACGGCATGGGTTGGAAATTGGGCTAGGGCCTTCGTTTTGTGTCCTAAAGTGCCTACAAGGCCTTCAAAGTGGCTAGAAAATACGGACGTTTAAGATTAGGAAAGGTTACCAAAACGGGAAACTTAGGGTTAACTTTCCTACTTCAAGTAGGAATCTTTGTTTGAGTAGGATTCCTCGTTTTGGTAGGAATTCATCGTTGGAGTAAGAATTCATCGTTTCTTCAAGTCTTCAACTCATTCATTCCTCTTTTGCTCCAAAAGACTCCAATTTGCATCTTCTTGCACACTTTGGCCTTATAATCTAAAAATACACAAAAGTAGCCTTAAACACTAAAATAGCTAAGTAAACACAACATAAATGCACGAGAATAAGCTAATTAAGTCGCATGAATATGCTCCTATCACCCAGTAGTCTGGCTGGTGATTAACTGGGAGTAAGAATAAATTGCAAGCTTTCCACCGCCAAGTCTTTTGCCATTTGGAGGCCTGCTAATAGGGTTTCATACTTTGTTTCATTATTGAATACTCTAAAGTCTAAAGAGTCACGGACATAATCGGTACGATGAAAAGCCATGAGAAGCTATAAAGTATGACTTTTCACGGTTAGAAGTTGTGATGCAGATAGGTGCGGCACTGAGCCATGGAGCTAGGGCCATGTTACACGTAGTAGTAGGCGATGCTCAACTACTGGTATTAGGCCACTCTAGAACTGAATTGCGAACCAAAGGTCGGTGGGGGCCTTCTGACGCGTAGGAGGAGGTGGTGCTTAGTTGCTGGTACATCTTGCTCTTATGTAGAATCTTTTGGGGTGACGAGGATAAAACTTGTTTCCAAGTGTGTCCTTCTAGTATTTGTCTGCCCTTGGAAAGCCTGTTGGGTGAGTCGCTATGTTCGTCGGAAAACTTTGTGTCCGCTAGTGTCTGCGTCTTTATCGTCGTCATCTAGATTGGGCAAAATAGCGCATCATGACGTTGACTGTGTGCATTTGAAGGTATAACTTAAGCTTCTGGGTTGCCAACTATTGCCGAAGTTAGCTTTTCAATTTCTAGGAGTTGGTTTCAGTATCGAGGAAAGCTTTTGAACTGTGGTATATAGGTAGTCGATGTGATGACCCGTCCCTAATTTTCCATGTGATTTTCTCCTAGAGTGTGTAAATTGACATTTATGTGCTGTTTGGCAAAAGTGGAACCTGACGTGGTCGTAGTTATTCGGCTTTAGATTAATTTTCTCGATATCGTAATTAATTAGTACTTATTGTTACAAATGTGTGAGCCCAAATTAAACCTGAATCGAACTTGTAACGAAAAATTTACATTTAGTTAAAGTGTGTTAACAACGAGTAAATTTGTACACGTGCTTGCTAGTTATTCAGTGCAGGAAACTACTATTTTTGATAAGGCACGTTAGATTTCATCTGATTTCAAATTGTACAAAACCTAATCATTTTTCTCTTTAAAAACCTGCCCCATGCCCTTTCTTCCTCACCAACCAATCAGTCACTCTCCTCACTTCCCTCACTTCCCTCACCTAATCAGACAGTTATCCCCTCTGTTCTTTCTGTCCAATCAGAACATTTTGATAACTCATATATTTGATATATTTATACCATCCATTCCTAGTCCCTTTGTGATACTTTTGAGTTAAACTAGTTGCATTTTACCCTCTTTTGTGTTAGCGTGCATCTAATCGTATTTTGGAGCTCAGTTGAGGACAAATAAGGCAAAAGGGTGCTAAAGGTGGAGAATTGAATAAGGATGCTAATGTAGACAAAGAATTAAAAGTGGAAACTGAATATGTGACAACCCGTTCCAAATTTTACGTTTTTATTTTATTTTAAAAGCGTGAATTTACAAAATTTCCCTAAAGGCAAGGACTTTGACTACCGCTGACCATCGAATCGAGAGATGTGGGACTTATTCTTTTAGCATATCCTCGTAGTACTTATTGGTACGAACGTATAGGTGAAAGCTGTTTGCGAGTCCGGATTATAACGGTATAGTTACGGACGTTCGAAATTGGTTATTCAAGGTTTAGCGTTTATTTAAATTAAATCCCCCTTTGTGGGGGAAAAGCCCAATCAGAATTGGAAGAAAGAAAAAAGAAAAAAAAAAAAAAAAAAAAAAAAAGGAAGTGTGTTTTCTTCCACCCGCACCCACCGTGGGTTCCCATTTTCCAAGGCCGATTCCGGCCAACTCCGGTGGAGTTTTTCGATGCCACCACTGATGCGTGAATTATACGCACACAAATTAAACCTTCTTTTTGACAATTGTAGTATAGATATGTAAGTAGGGATCGTTCTGGACCGGGGATTAGGAGGGATTGTTAATCACTTGGATTTGACTTAAAAACGTAAAAACACAATATACAACACTATACTAGACTCAAAGAATGCAAAACTAAACTTTAAAACACTAAAACAAATCAAAAGACTCAAAACAGCACCAAAACACTCAAAACTGCCTTAAAAACACTTTCTGGGCAGTTTTGAGCACTTTGAGTACTTTGGACGAATTTGGGTAATAACTTGAATCAAAACACTTAGAAACACAAACTAAGACACTTTCTAACTATATTGGACACTAAAGTAAAGGGGGATTGAGTATTTGACGAAATTAACTAAAATGCACAGATTGTAAAGATGAATGTGATGGAATTGAATGGATGGGATGGCTAGCTAAGGGGTTCATCTCCACACATGTTACACTTGCATAATAAAAAGATTTCCAATTGCATTTCAATAAACCATGAATTCTCAACACCCCAAGTTAACCGTGATGCACTAATTAACCTTCAAATCTTCCTAACGTTATTGAATTGGATGATTGCATACGACAACCCAAAACATTCCCCACAAGTCCCCTACATGATTGCATAATAGAGATACAAGCAAGAATCATTACGCTCTATGAAAATTATAAGTGTTGACGAGGCATTCGTTACTATGATTGCATGAAACTTATGCCAAGAATTCGTTTAACGCGATTGTTTATAAGCAACCTCCACTACTTGTGAATATAAGTTCGTAACTATTAGGTGAAACTCACTTATATTCTAGCGTCATATTCATGCATGAAAATTAAGCGTATACTCTCAATAAACATACATAAATAAGTTATCAATCAAACAGTTAAACAAATTGAATCCACAACTTATGAAACGCAATTAGAAGTAATCAAATCAAAATGCAAGCATAAACATATATTTCGAATCCCCCCCTAGCCAAGGGGGGGGGGGGTTTAGTTCCTCATACGTACAAAACAAAGAGAATTGAAATTAAACATTGGAATCGAGGAAAAGAAACACCTAAACATTCCAACAACTCAAACTTGAATTGTATGAACGTTTAGGCACTCTTCTCCTCCTCTTCGTTGTAGCACAAGGTCTAAGGATAGGTTTGGAGGGATGGGGAGTTATGGATGGTGTAGAATGATGTGTTTAGGATAGGGATGGATGTAGGGGACCTCAAGGCTTCTTTTTGGGCAGAAAATATGAAGAATGGTGAAGTATGGATGTGTTATAGAGAGGGGATGAATTTCTGGCGTGAATGGTGAATGAATTGTGTATGAATGGGAATGAATCCATTGTGGCTGCAATGGATGCTTATTTATAGGTGAAAAGGAGGGAATATGACAGCTAGGAACTTGGTGGAAATCTGGAATGGTGATGGGAGATGCATGTGGCTGATTTGTGAAGGGAATGCATGTGGATTAAAGTGGAATGACAGCTAGGTTATGATGATGAATGCATGTGCAAAGTTGGTTGAATGATTATAGGTGCATGTGGCTGATTTATATGAAGGGAATGCATGTGGAATGAATGTGTGAATGATGGCAGATTGTGTATGTGAATGATTAGGGTGAATGTGCATGTGCTTTGACAGCTAGGTTGAATAAATTAAAGGAGTGCATGTGGCTTGGCTGGAATGATTGGAATGCAATCTGAAATGGGATGTGTTGGTGTGAATTTCTGGTACAAAGGGCCTCCTTTGGTCTTCAATTTCGTCCATCTACTTGGCTTCAAATATATGCAATCCATTTAACACCCCAAACTACTCCAAAATGCACCCTTTTGCATACTTTGCCCTTAGAACCTGAAAACACACAAAAGAAGCATAAAGGACTAAAATAACTAAAGAAACATAACGTAAATGTACGAGAACAAGCCATTTAAGTCGCATGAATATGCTCCTATCAAATACCCCCACACTTATCTTTTGCTAGTCCTCGAGCAAAACAGAAAGAAAAACAAAACAAAACGAAACGAAACAAAACAAGTAAAACACAACCTAAACATTCCAACAATCGTCTTAGGGATTTCCAATGCACATGACATGTTAAAAATCATCATTCCCACAGATTTTAGTCATCTTCACACTTAATTACATTCTTAATCACAGTCACCACATACTATTTCACAATTAAGCATTTAAAACCATGTTTTGAATGTAGTAACATGCCTTAGAGAATTTGCTCAATTCCTCACAAGATATGCACTCAATTTTTACTCAGATTTTCTGACTACACACCCTACACTAAGTAAATGTGAGAAGATTGATGTAAACATGAAACCGAACACTCACATATATGTATCACAAAGAACGCAATTTCTGGAGTTAATAAGCATGTTTAGATATGATCTCATGAATGGAATGCTACTACTTAGACGCGAGAACCAGTGACACCATATTCTCATACCAAGTTCAAACTCCACAAATTGAAACACATAACACTCACGATTGAAGTCACGGGTTGTAATGGGGTTCGGGGCGTGTGGATAACAAAGAAGGGATATGGAAAACAAAGGTTCTTAAAGAAATAGTGAGCAAAGCACTTGAATCAACTTAGAATTCACTTTTGAATGAAAACTCAACTTTTGAACAAAAAGGGAGAATTTAGACAATTTACGGCCAGAATTGGTGTTTTGGACCCTTTCTTCAATCACTCATTCTTTCATTTTTTTTCAAGTTTTTTTTTTTCTTTCTTTCTTTTTTTTTTTTTTTTCTTTTCTTTTGAATCTCAAAACATACATAAACACTTAAACATTCTCTCCCCCACACTCATTTTCTTTCATAATGTAACTCAAAAGGAATTCAATTAAGTCATGCTCACTATCTTTTAAGAACAAGGGTGGGGATTGTCCTAAACTAGGCTAGGTGAAGAAAATGTGGGTAAACAAAGAATAAAGGCTAAACAAGGCTCAACGGGGTTAAAACTTACAACATATACGAAATATGGGAAGTAAGGCTATTTGGCTATGGTGGTGGTCACTACACAACTTCTTCTTGAATATGTGTTATGCAAATCAATAACATGCTTTGAATGAAATGGGCATGAGTTCTAGCATTTGGAACTATATGATGAAACGCCTTCTAAGTAGTAACCAAGCAAAGAATAATGAGATCATGCAACGACTTTAGAAAACAAGAAATCACAGATTATACTCTCCAAAGAACGTTATAGGCTCAAGTCTCTCAGGGTTGTAGCGTTTGAGTTCCTTCCTTCAGGCATGTTACAAAAACAAATTTTTCTTTTATGATTGCATGTGAAGTCATACATTATAACCATAACCAAGCATATACCAAGAGTAAATCAAACTTTTCTCTATGTTTATAACTCTTTTTAACAGTCATGCACTTACAAACCAAATCCTTATCATTGTGTTGGAAGGTACCCTAAGACATAAACACACACACAAAAACAACTTTAAAACAACTCTTTTTGGGTTTTTCAAAACAATTTTTCAAATTTTTATGGGATTTTCGAATTTTTAAGTCAAAACACACTAAAATAGTTTAAAAACATTTTAAAACAGCAAGGAACAACACTTGAAGTTATGGGTGATAAAATCCAACGAATTTGCATCAACATACTTAGTTACCCCCCCACACTTCAATCAAACATTGTCCTCAATGTTTTAAGCTTAAAACACACCAAACAAAAGTAAACATATAAAAAGCAACTAAACATACTCAACATGGCAGAATGTATCTAACAAAGAGAAGAGTTTAGGGATGCAAATCTGGTTATGGAGTGTAAATTCCATCTTCTCCTTGGTGATTGCAGTGAGGCTTCATCTTGAGTTTTTCCACAGGCTACTCTTGAACTGAGCTGGAGATTCTTTTGGTTTCCTCCGATCGTTGATTTTCCTTTGTGCTACTCTTGAACTGGGCAGCAGGATTCTTTTGGTCTCCCCCGAAGGTCTGAGCTTACTCCTTTTATCTGTTTCTTTGTTCAATCTCTCCAATTCGTATTGAAGAGGGTTAGAGGATAGCTCAGCATATGCTTGTCTCCTCATGGTTCAATGTATCATTTTCCTTTGCCTTACTTGCTCCCCTTTGCAGAAGTGGTCCCTTCTCTGGAAGTGTATCAATCGTTGAAGATGACTACTCGAGAGCAACGCTAGGTAAGCAACCAGGGAATAGAGTCCAGGTAGACTCCAAGTGCCGGCTGATTGCTTCTTTCACTTTGCCATGCAAGTAATATCAAGGACAAAGGAAAAGACAGGCAAAGAGCATGATATGAGATACCTTTGCTTTCGCCCTTGATGATATGAGATACCTTTGCTTTCGAAGAGGCAGCGAATGTCTCCACATGCTTCGATCCACCGTTTCCTCTTGCCTCCTTTGTACTCCAGGCATTTGGTATCTTCTTTGGGGGATACATCCATGGTTGAAAATGTGTTCTCAAGAGAAGGAGAAAACTGAGCATGTTTGAGAGGGTTGGTTGCAGCTTACATTTTCGGCCGAGAAGGAAAGTTATGCTTTTGTGGGTGTATGCCTTGCCATGAATGTTGATGTATATAGGAATTGTAATGGCAAATGGCAGTGCGGATGCGGCAATGTCCTCCATGCGTCTTCTGAAAAGCCGGCAGCTTTTGACAAAGTGGCACGCGTCTTCTGAAAAGCCGGGAGCTTTTGACAAAGTTGCACTCGCTTTCTGGAAAGCCGGGAGCTTTCAGCTTTGTCACCCACGTTTGTCGGCTAAAGTGTGTAGCTGCTTTCTCGGCCTCCACGCGTCTTCTGAAAAGCCGGGAGCTTTTGACAAAGTGGCACACGCTTTCTGAAAAGCCTGGATTGCGTCTGAAGAGCTGGCGATCTTTACGCCGGAAAATCCGGCTTTGAAGAGTGGTGTCTCTTCATTTCTGAATCGGTGAACGCCTCTCCTTTAATAGAGGTGATCGATCACCTCTATCATGCACACTCTGAAAATTGCCTAGAAATCGTCTCCGGCCCGTCGAGATTTCACTCCATCCAACCCTTCTCTTTTAACTTCTTGAAAAATGGCTAGCTCATCTAACCCATCGAACATTTGCTTAGATTTGAGTCTAAGCAATGATCCGGTTGCGCCGCGTCAGGATAAGGTATGGTGCCCGTCTTTCTTATCTTCTTATGGCCCTCTTACAGGTGAGGACTCTGTGATGACGGATGCAACAACGACTACGATAGTAGCTCGGAACCTCCTCACTCCCAAAGATAGTCAGTTGCTTTCAGGACGGTCCGATGAGTTGGCCGTTCAAGAGTCCTTGGCTCTTAGTGTTCAGTGCGCTGGCTCTATGTCCAACATGGGCCAACGCCTACTTGCTCGCTCCCGTCAGGTTGAATCCTTGATGGCGGAGGTGGAGAGTCTTAAGTAGGTGATCAAACAGCTTAAGTACGAGAACCGAAGTTTGCACGTGTTTGCCAACAATTATTCGACAGGCATGAAGAGGAAGCTTGATGAGCTTGATGACCGTCAAAGGCTTGCGGCTTTTTTCTAGAGGCACCTTTTTCCTGGGTCATCCAGCGTTCCACCAAGGATTGGGGCCTTGAATGATCTATCTTCGGTGCCTCCCGCTCCTATGCCTCTCGCTCCGATGCCTCCTGCTTCGATGCCTCCCGCTCCTAGAGTGTTGCCACGTAGTGGGGCCTCACGTACACAACCCTTGTGAAGGCTCCATCTTTCTGCCATGTTTAGATACAATTGTAATTTCTCGAAAATTAATGAACAAGCTTTGTTTTATTCACTGTATTGGGTTGCCTCCCAAGTAGCGCTTTCTTTTACGTCTTGCAGCCGGACGAAGCCTTCTTAGGCTCAATTGGAACCCACGGCATGGAATTTATCTTTGAATGGGGGGTGATACTTGAGATGATTCGGTAATGGTTTAAATTCTAGAGTGGGTGCCTGGATCATTAATAGCATATCAGTATAAAACAAAATTGAAATTCGGGGAGGCGGCTTACCTGTGTGCTCCGACAAGAACTCAATGACAAACACCACTCCCTTGAAAGTTTCAGGGATATTGGACTTGGCCAGATTGCATGTAACGGTTATGACTTGTCTAATGTCATCAAATTCAACTTCCTTGGGTTTTGTGGTTTCAAATATGTCCTCTTTGACGAATTCTTGATATTCCCCTGTCACATCTTGCTCTTGATTCTTTGGAAAGGATTCGAAGATGCCTTTCTCACCCTCTTCTTCCTTGGATTGCATGATCCTGCAAGGAATAGGGATATTCAGTGGAACGGGGTTAGAAATAATTAACTTTGGAACAACCTTACCTGAATTGGATGGCGTAGGAGCAATAGGTGCCTGCGGCAAAGGTGTTTCCATCCTTGCCATAGGTTGCGTGTGTTCCTCTTCCTCAATTAGCAGCTCCTCATCCACTTCTAGGCTATGTTTGGACATTTTTAGGTCAGCTCCAACCTCCATAGCATTTCCCAAAGTGATAGCATTATGGATTTCAAAATCTTCCTTCGAGTTCTCAATAGTTGAGTTGGAGAGTTCACTTTGCTCTTGAATTTGTTTCATGAACCCCATAATCTGCCCAATTTGCTCCTCCAATTTACCTAACTTCTTGTCTTGATTTTGTTCGTCCTTGTTTTGAGTTTGGACTTCCTGCGTCAAAGTAGTAAGTAATTGAAAAATCGTATCATTATCACTTGAATTACCTTCATTACTTTGGGCAGGTTGTGGTGGCTGTATAGGCGTTGTATAGAACTCCTCATATGGTTGCCAATATTCTCCTTGTTGAGCCTCCTCAAGTTGGTTTTGTGAGCCCTGCACCAAACAAATTAATTCATTAAGCTTTTGATTATAATCTATTGACGAACTTGAGTTTGGTTGGGCATATTGAATATGAGGTGGCTGCCAATATCCTTCTTGTTGAACATTTTGAGGTTCCCACCACATAGAAGTTGAATGATCACTCCAATCCGAATTGTAAGTATTGGAAAACACGTTATTCCTTGATTGAAGATCAAATATATCAACGCTTTGCATTTGGGACCTTTCCATGAGCTGTGACAAAAGAGAAGCATTATCAAGTGCCATGTTGTGCTTCTCTAGTACTTGAAATCAACAAACAAAACACAAATCAAAAACTAAAACTAAAATACATAACAGAAACGAACAATCCAAGAGATTAGCAAATTTGCTAATCCCCGGCAACGGCGCCAAAATTTGATGCGTGAATTATACGCACACAAATTAAACCCTCCTTTTGACAATTGTAGTATAGATATGTAAGTAGGGATCGTTCTGGACCGGGGATTAGGAGGGATTGTTAATCACTTGGATTTGACTCAAAAACGTAAAAACACAATATACAACACTATACTAGACTCAAAGAATGCAAAACTAAACTTTAAAACACTAAAACAAATCAAAAGACTCAAAACAGCACCAAAACACTCAAAACTGCCTTAAAAACACTTTCTGGGCAGTTTTGAGCACTTTGAGTACTTTGGACGAATTTGGGTAATAACTTGAATCAAACACTTAGAAACACAAACTAAGACACTTTCTAACTATATTGGACACTAAAGTAAAGGGGGATTGAGTATTTGACGAAATTAACTAAAATGCACAGATTGTAAAGATGAATGTGATGGAATTGAATGGATGGGATGGCTAGCTAAGGGGTTCATCTCCACACATGTTACACTTGCATAATAAAAAGATTTCCAATTGCATTTCAATAAACCATGAATTCTCAACACCCCAAGTTAACCGTGATGCACTAATTAACCTTCAAATCTTCCTAACGTTATTGAATTGGATGATTGCATACGACAACCCAAAACATTCCCCACAAGTCCCCTACATGATTGCATAATAGAGATACAAGCAAGAATCATTACGCTCTATGAAAATTATAAGTGTTGACGAGGCATTCGTTACTATGATTGCATGAAACTTATGCCAAGAATTCGTTTAACGCGATTGTTTATAAGCAACCTCCACTACTTGTGAATATAAGTTCGTAACTATTAGGTGAAACTCACTTATATTCTAGCGTCATATTCATGCATGAAAATTAAGCGTATACTCTCAATAAACATACATAAATAAGTTATCAATCAAACAGTTAAACAAATTGAATCCACAACTTATGAAACGCAATTAGAAGTAATCAAATCAAAATGCAAGCATAAACATATATTTCGAATCCCCCCCTAGCCAAGGGGGGGGGGGGGGTTTAGTTCCTCATACGTACAAAACAAAGAGAATTGAAATTAAACATTGGAATCGAGGAAAAGAAACACCTAAACATTCCAACAACTCAAACTTGAATTGTATGAACGTTTAGGCACTCTTCTCCTCCTCTTCGTTGTAGCACAAGGTCTAAGGATAGGTTTGGAGGGATGGGGAGTTATGGATGGTGTAGAATGATGTGTTTAGGATAGGGATGGATGTAGGGGACCTCAAGGCTTCTTTTTGGGCAGAAAATATGAAGAATGGTGAAGTATGGATGTGTTATAGAGAGGGGATGAATTTCTGGCGTGAATGGTGAATGAATTGTGTATGAATGGGAATGAATCCATTGTGGCTGCAATGGATGCTTATTTATAGGTGAAAAGGAGGGAATATGACAGCTAGGAACTTGGTGGAAATCTGGAATGGTGATGGGAGATGCATGTGGCTGATTTGTGAAGGGAATGCATGTGGATTAAAGTGGAATGACAGCTAGGTTATGATGATGAATGCATGTGCAAGGCGTGTTGTCTTATTGGGCGTTGGACCCAACTACTCCAATTTCATGCATATCAAATAAAACAAGAAATGAGTACTTCAAAGTAAATAAGAGCTTATGCTCTTTTACAACAATTGATCAAATCAAATTACTTTAAAGTAAAGAAGAGCTTGTGCTCTTTTACAACAATTGATCATATCAAATTACAACCAAAATTTAATCTACACATTCCCATGGTTCAAACAAATTTGAAACGGCCTTTCACATAGCTCAATTATAGTAGGCTTAGGTTCATAATCACCCTTTAATTAATTAACACTTTAACTAATTAAATTGAATGCAACAATTATCATTTGGTTTTTGGATCCATAGAATTGATTTAAATGGAACTAAATATAATGAAAATCAAATTCTCATTAAAGAGACAAAACAATTTTTGTTCTCATTTTGTTTTGGGCCAAAAACAATGACCACAACAATTTGGGTCACTATGTTAAAACAAAAACTTTTGGGGTCAAAATGCAAATACACAAAAGTATCAAAACTTTATATAATTGCAGAAAAGTCCCTCCAACACCTTTTACCAAAGGTGGCCGGCCATAGTGTTGAAAAATTGAAAAAATCTAAAGTTTTGAAAGTGGTTTTTGGTAGGTGAGACAAAGGTGACTTTGATGGTTTGTAAGAAAATGTTTTTTATAGAACTTTAAAATTCTTTTAGTCACATCTCACCAATAACTATCACCCACCATTTGAAAAACAAAACTTTATGAAAAACATAAAACTTTTGAATCAAAACTTCAAAACCTTTTTGTTCTTGGCAAGAACTTCAAGAAATATGAAGAACATACATGAAAACTCATAATAGCTCCATGGATGTTTTCTTTCACCAAAAACTCAAATTTTCACAACTCAAAAGAGGGTTAATATCCTAGGGTACTTAGGGGTTCCATAAAGCACTTTAAAACCATTTTAACAAGACTAACAAGAACCCAAAAAATCACCCTTTGGTTTTGGCCGAAAATCCCAAAACACTTGGCACCAACTTTTAGTTCCAATATTCATGCTTTAATGAAATACATCTACAACCTTTGAGATGCTAAATTTTAAGCAAAATTTATATTCAAAGCAAGAACAAAGCTTGTAACATTTACAACACTTAAATCACAAAATATGAAAAATCACAAAACCCAAAAGGATCCACCATAAACTAGGCCTAGGCTCTGATACCACTTGAAGGATTATTTTGGAAGATGACATGTTCATTTAAGCAACATCATTAGCATGCAATTAACAAATTAAAGGCGGAATCATGCTAGCATGCACTTAAAAAACAAAACTTTACCCATGAATGTTCAAAGCCTAGTAAAATGGTGAACCAATAATCAACTCAAAACAAAGTGAGTTGAAATATATACCTTTGTAGATTCCTCTTTGTATTTAAACAAAGGCTAATCACCCAAAGAGAGGGCCTTCATTCCTTGCATCTTAGATCTATGGATTTGGATGGATGAAAAAGGTTTCTCCAAAGTTCCCAAAATTGAGAACCTCTAATGATTCATCACCAAGGCATAATGAAGAAGAAATGAGTGACCTTGGAGGAGTTTGATTGCTAGATGATCCCTCCAAGGTGGCCAAAATTTTAGAGAGAAAGGAGAGCTTGTGTTCTCATCCTTTCCCCAAAAACAACCCTTAATGAATTTTAGGCTATAAAGTCCTTTATATAGTCCCTTCAAATAAGTGACCTAATGGACCAAAAGCCCTATTCTTCTAACATGGCCGGCCTATAGGGTTTATTGGGCTTTCAAGCCCTTTGTTTATTCAAGTTGTCATACAACTTGAGTTAATGGGCTTGACATTCAAATCCCATTGGGCCTTGCGGCCCAAAACTAACCCGAGGTCTTTAACGAACTTATTCGTTTGATTAATTAACATATTAATTAATCCTAGCCTTAGATAAATAATTAAACCATTTAATTATTCTTACTCATCTCCGTTGTTTCTTCAAACTCTACCTTACTCGGTGAACGATCCATTAGGTTCCTTTTAGCGAGGCAGTGGGCGATTAAAACTCTTTCTAATCGATTGTGAATTGAAACTTACTTTCAATTCTCCCGTTAGTGATAATACACTTTTAGGGCTTCCACAAACCATGGTTGACGCCTAGCAGCATGTCATGGTTACCCAAGCTAATTAGAAGAGGTGGAGAACCTATTCAGTTTTAGGATTACAAATGCAATACGGTCTTTCTCTAATACAATACTCTTGACCACATTGTTTGGTTTGATAGTTTATTCATGTCTACTATCCAATGTGAGTCTTGTGCTTATATGATTACCTTGAATGTGATTTGGAACACATTCCTAAATCTCATTCATACTTTGGCCAAAGATTCTTAATCATATCATAGAGTATTCTCCCTCAAACAGTTTGAAGGTTAGAGATCCCTTGTTGCGCATTCACTTGCCTCCATGGCTAAGTGGCTTAACCCCAACGATGCCGTGGACACCCTCCTGATGGAGTGACTTTGACATAATCAAAGATTAAGGACCTAACCACAAGACAACTGTGATGCCTCAGGTCAAAAGACTAATTTGCATTATCCCAACCATGAGTTCTCATGTGACATGAATATGAGAACTCTTCGTTGATCGTGTTCAGTGAACTCATTCTCTATTGAGCACCTACGTACTTGTCTTGATGTCACACACACCAATGACTCGAGACCAGTCACTCTCCCTGAGAGAAGACATAGCACGTACTGATCTTAACGGACTGTCAATGCCCAATTGACAATCCTATGATCAGGAACGTTTAGGATGTGTCAACGAAAGAATGGTCTCATGAATCTAACTTCTTGAGATCGCATTCTTCCAATCACATATTCCTTGGACTTATCATTTAAGCATATAACATTTATATGAGACGGCTCAAACAATAATCTTTGCCCTTTACATTTAAACTACATTAGTTTGAAATGTCCGTAAAGTATCATCATATGATTGGTTTTAGGGCACATTTCCAACATAAAAATGATGGAGTTATTATTCAATATGCCGATCATTCTAATGCATATCCAAAAGGAGTTTGGGAAGATGTTTTGGTTCAAGTTGATCATTTAATCTTTCCGGCTGATTTTTATGTGCTTGAAATGAAAGATTCGGCTCATTCTCCACCATTGCCACTCTTACATGGAAGACCATTCATGAAAACAGCCCAAACCAAAATTGATGTGGCCAAGGGAGCATTAAGAATGGAGTTTGGTGGTGATATAATTAAATTCAATGTTTCTGAATTTATTAAGAATCCTAATGATGTTCACCCTTGTTTTTCCATTGATGTGAATAAAGATATAAGACAGGAATGATCAACACCTATAAAAAAAGGATGCATCTAGAACCACCATCGAAGAGGGAATTAGAGTGGCTGCCCTAAAAACACCCAATCTGGCCGAGAGCACCAATAACGATTTTGTTGACAGTGCTGCCGCTTTTGAGCCTCCATCACAATATGTTTGTAAGTCTCCAATCCCAATTCCAATTCCTATTTCAACTAATAGGTTGTTACCTTCTTTTATGCAGGTTCCCAATCAAAATCAAGGTGGTGAGAAAGTTCACATTGACTATAGGAAGCTCAATACCACAATCAGGGAGGATCACTATCCCTTTCCATTCATAGAGCATTATTATGAGTACTTTGAGGGGCAGGTTGTGGAGGAAACACCCCTCCATGTCGTGGGCTCTAATAGAGCTTAAAATGAGGTATCGTCCGACTGGAAGATGTTAAAGCAAGCGCTTCTTGGGAGGTAACCCATGCATTTGAATAAAGAAGACCTAGGAATCTCCAACAATCCATAACCAGATTTGCGTTCCTAAACCCTACTCTTAATTGCTTTTACTTTGTCATCATAGTCATATTTGTTAGTTGTTGTTTGATTGTTTGAGTGTGAGTCTTTTGTTTGAAACATTGAGGACAATGTTTGGTTTAAGTGTTGGCGGGGGTAAACAAGCTGTTTTTGCATGATTTTCATGGGATTTTATCACCAATCACTTGTAATGTTGTTACTCACTGTTTTTAAGAGTTTTTTGTGTGTTTTCAGGTTTTTTAATGTGTCTTAAACAGAAAATAATGAAAATTTGAAAACAAATTCGAAAAAGTTTTGAAAAACACCAAAAAGAGTCGTTTTAGAGTTGTTTTTGTGTGTTTGTTTGTGTCTTAGGGTACCTTCAAATACAATGATGAGGATTTGGTTTTTAATTGCATGACTGTTAAAGAAAGTTACAAACATGGATGGAAGTTTGATTTTCTCTTTGGTTTATGCTTAGTTGTAGTTGTCGTTTACGAATTCACATGTAATCTCAAAGAAAAAAATATCAGTTTTTGTAACATGCTTAAAGGAAGGAACTCAAACTAACGCTACAACCCTAAGAGACTTGATCTTAAACTTTGTTTAGAGAGTTATTAATCTGTGATTTTGATGCGAGAATTATACGCACACAAATTAAACCCTCTTTTTGACAATTGTAGTAAGTACGTAAGTAGGGATCGTTCTGGACCGGGGATTAGGAGGGATTGTTAACCTCTTGGAAACTGACTCAAAAACGTAAAAACAATATAAAACACTAAACTAGACTCAAAGAATGTGAAACTAAACGTTGAAACACTAAGACACACCAAAAGACTCAAAATGCTTTAAAAACACAAACTAAATTGATTTCTAACTAAATTGAACAATAAAGTAAAGGGGGATTGAGTTTTGGACGGAATTAAACTAAATGAACAAATTGCAATTAAAACATAATGTAAATATGAAATTGATGAAATGGAATGAATGGATGCTAGCCAAGGGGTTCATCTCCACACATGTTACACTTGCATAATAAAACGATTTCAAATTGCTTTTCAATAAACCATGAATTCTCAACGCTCCGGGTTAATTAGGTCCGCTTAAATTAACCGTCAAGTTTTCCTTAAGTTAATGAATTGGATGATTGCATACGACAACCCAAAGCATTCCTCACAAGTTCCCTACATGAATTGCATAATAGAGATACAAGCAAGAATCATTAAGCAACATGAAAACTATAAGTGTTGACGAGGCATTCGTTACTATGATTGCATGAAACTTATGCCAAGAATTTGTTTAACGCGATTGTTTATAAGCAACCTCCACTACTTGTGAATATAAGTTCATAACTATTACGTGAAACTCACTTATATTCTAGCTTCAAATTCATGCATGAAAATTAAGCGTTCATTCTTAATAAACATACATAAATAGGATATCAATCAAATAGTTAAACAAATTGAATTCACAACTTATGAAACATAATTAAAAGTAATCAAATCATATTACAAACATAAACATAGTTTCGAATCACCCCCTAGCTAAAGGGGGTTTAGTTCCTCATACGTACAAAACAAAGAGAATTGAAATTAAACATTGAAATCAAAGAAACGCCTAAACATTCCAACAACTCAAACGTGAATTGTATGAACGTTTAGGCACTCTTCTCTTCCTCTTTATTGTAGCATAAGGTCTAAGGATAGTTGGTTTGGGGGAATGGAAGTATGGAATGGAGTGATGAGTGATGGATGTGGAAGAGGAGTGGTGTTTGGATTATAAGGGATGGGTACTCACGGCTAGGAAGAAGAATGGATGTGTTTGAGGGGTGTTGTGTTGTGAATGAGATGATGAATGAATGAATGAATGCTAGGGTATTTATAGGAGTAGTGGAGGGAACATATGGCTGTTTGTTTAAGCATGCATGTGCTTGAATGTGGTGGAAAACAGCTAGGAAAGCTGGAAAGCACAAGGATCCCACGGTATGGCTTGTTGTTGGTGCTGGAATTGCATGTGTGTGCATGTGTTTGGGAAGTTTTTGATGATTTTCTGGCTGCAATGATGAAAAGTTTAATAAATAATGCATGTAGGTGACTGAAATGATGAAGAATGAGTGGTGGAAATGAAAGGGAAAGCTAGAAAGACATGTGAAGATGCTGGAATTGTGAGTAGGCCACGGCAATGTGTTTTCAGGATGGTTCTTTGTGGTTGTGATGCATGTGTTTGCATGTGTTGATGAATGGAATTGTGGAAAGGCAAGGGAATGAACGGTTTAGGCTTGAATGGGGTGATTGAATGATTAAAGTGCATGTGCATTAAAGGGGGAAATGTTAGGTGGGAAATGCATGTGAAGGTGCTGGAAATGGGAGTGAATGCCACGGGTTAGGCTTGTTTGTTTGATGATGATGCATGTGATGGGTGGGAACAAAGGAGGAAACATGGCACAAGGGTGCTTGAGTGAATGATTGAATGTGCATGTGGATTTAAAGAATGAGTGGTGGTGTAATGATGAAGTGAATGCATGTGGAATTGCAAGGAGGAAAGATGCAGAAATTGGAAAGGAATGCACGGCAATGTGTAGGATTTGTGGTGGGTTGATGAAAGAATAATGTCAAGGTATGGGATTGTTAAAGGGGGAAGTGCATGTGCAAGTGATGCCGACTAAGTAAGCACACAAATTAAAACCCTCTTGTGACAATTGTAGTATATAAATAAGTAGGGATCGTTCTTAACCGGGGATTAGGAGGGATTGCAAAATCACTTGGAAACTGACTCAAAAACGTAAAATAAAGTTTGAAACACTAAACTAGACTCAAAGAATGCAAAACTAACAATAAAAACACTCAAACAAATCAAAAGACTCAAAGAATACAAAACACTTATAAACACAAATTAAGACACTTTCTAACTAAATTAGACACTAAGGTAAAGGGGGATTGTGGTTTTGACGAAATTAAATTAAATGCACAAATTGTAATTTAAAGGCAGAATTTAAATATGAATGTGATGAAATATGGAATGAATGCTAGCTAGAAGGTTCTTCTCCACACATTTCACACTTGCATACAAAATGACGTTTAGTTGGTCTTTCGATAAATTATGGAACTCGACACTCCAAGTTAATTAGGTCCGCTTAAATTAACCTTCAAATTTCCCTAGAATCATTGAATTGGATGAATATGCATCGCAAACAAATTATTCCTAACAAGTTCTCTATATGAACAGCATGATAAAGATACAAGTTAGAATCATTACGTTCTTTGGAAATTATAAGCATCGACAAGGCATTTGTAACTATGAAAAGCATGATACTCTTGCCAGGAATTCAATTAACGCGATTGTTTATAAGCAACCTCCACTACTTGTGAATATAAGTTCATAACTATTAGGTGAAACTCACTTATATTCTAGCGTCAAATTCATGCATGAACATTAAGCGTGCACTCTCAATAAACATACACAAACAAGTTATCAATCAAACAGTTAAATGAATTGAATCCAACATTCATGAAATTCCAACCAAAAGTAATCAATTCATATTACAAGTATAACCATGGTTTCGAATCACCCCCTAGCTAACTAGGGGGATTTAGCCTCTCATGGTCACAAAAAGAGAATTACAATTGAATTTAAACATAAAGCACAAAGGAACGATTACACCTAGAACGCCCAACGAATCCACGTGAATTGGTGCGCGTCGAAGCTCCTCTTTCCTCTTCTCCTTCTGCGGCAGATTGGTTGTGGAAGGTGTAGGATGGTGTGGAATGGTGTTGGTGTGGTGGAGATGGCGGCTGGACTTGAAGGGGATATGCACGGGTTTTTTAGCTAGAATGGGAGAATGGATCCTCGGATTGAATGAATAATGGGATATATTGGCTGCCGCCCCTTTTCTTTTTGGTTTATTAGGTTATATGGATGCTACGGATGTGGGGGGAATTGAGGGAATAAAAGAAAATGGCTGAATAAAGAATGGAAAAATAGGATATGCGGCTGGATGTTTTTTTGGGTTAGTGGAATGAATAATCAATGGCATGAATAATGAATGGGATGATAGGTAATGGAATGGAATTAGGGTGCGGCTGTTTAGTGTATGGGAAATAATGGCTGAATAATCTATTAGGGTTAATGGAAAAATGCACGGCATTGGAGAAATAAGGGTTAATATGCTACGGCTTAGAAAAGCCAAATAGGTGCGGCTTAGGGACAAAACTAGGTTGAATGTGATTTGCGGCTGTTTTTAGAATTAGGGTGAATGGTAAATGATTTATTATGGTGAATGCTAATGGGGGGGGGGCCACGGCTTGGGCAGTAATATGTGTTAAAATGGGCTGAATGAATGCTACGGCTTGGATGAAAATTGCGGCTGTTAGGAATTGATATGGTGGCAGCACGGCAAAGGGAAAAATGGGAGATAATTGGGGTTGGATGGTTGCGGCCTTCGGGGAAAAAAATAAGGTTAACTGGCTGATTAGAAAATAAAAATGAATGGGATATGGTGCTTGAATTATGTGTATGACGGCTAAAGGGAAAAGAAAGGGATGGTAGTGACGGCTAGCTTTTAGGGTTAGGATTTTTTTTTTGTGCATAAAATATGGACGTTTAAGTTTAGGAAAGGTTACCAAAACGGGAAACTTAGGGTTAACTTTCCTAAAATAGGAAACCTTGTTTGAGTAGGATTCCTCGTTTTGGTAAGAATTCATCGTTGGAGTAGGATTTCGTCGTTTCTTCAAGTCTTCAACTCATTCGTTCCTCTTTCGCTCCAAAAGACTCCAATTTGCATCTTCTTGCACACTTTGGCCTTATAATCTGAAAATACACAAAAGTGGCCTTAAACACTAAAACAACTAAGTAAACACAACATAAATGCACGAGAACAAGCTAATTAAGTCGCATGAATATGCTCCTATCAAATTCCCCCACACTTAACTTTTGCTAGTCCTCGAGCAAAACAAAACAAGTAAATTAAACAAGATGAAACAAAACAAACAAAACATAACCTAAACCTTCCAACGTTTGCCTCAGGGATTTCCAATGAAACATGACATGTCAAAGATCATTACTCACATAGCTTTTAGTCTTACTTCCCCTTAAGCACATCCTTAATCATAGTCACCATTCACTAGTTCGCATTTAATCAATTAAAACACATTTTGAATGTAGTAACATGCCTTAGAGAAATCCCTCAATTCCTCACTAGTTATGCACTCAATTTTCACTCAGATTTTCTGACTACACACCCTACACTAGTTATATGTGAGCAGATTGATGTAAACATGAAAAACTAGTACTCACATATGTTATAACCAAGAAAGCAATTTCTAGAGTAATTAAACGTGTTTGGATATGATCTCATGAATGGAATGCTACTACTTAGATGCGAGAACCAGTGACACCATATGCTCATACCAAATTCAAACTCCACAATTGAAATGCACACCACTCAAGATAGAAGTCAAGGGTTGTACGGGGCTTGGGGTATTGGCTAACAACGAAAGGTAGGGATAAACAAAAGTTCTTTAAGCAATAGCAAGCAAAGTATTGAAATTAAGTCCTAGAATTCCCTTAGAATGCAGAAATCAACTTTTAGACAAATGGGGAAGATTCAAACAACTCTTAGGGCCTAATTCATTGTTTTGGGCCCTTACTTCAACAAACAATACTTTTCAACTCTTTTTCACTTCTTTTTCTTTTCTTTTTTTTTTCTTTTTTTTTTTTTTTTTTTTTTTTTTTTTTAACCATGCGTATGGCACATAAACTCATATCCATAATCCTTCCCCCACACTTATTTTCTGCAACACATTAATCAAAAGGAATTCATTGCTTACTATGCTTCAAGAACAAGGGTAAGGATGGTCCTAATCTAGGCTAGGTGAGGATAATGTGGGTTAACAAAGAAAGTAGGCTACACAAGGCTCAACGGGGTTAAACTTAAACACAAAATGAGTGAAGGGCACATGGCTGTTTGGCTTTGATGGTGGTCACTACACAACTTCATCTTGAATATGTGTTATGCAAATCAATGACATGCTTTGAATGAAATGGGCATGAGTTCTAGCATTTGGAACTAAGTGATGAAACGCCTTCTAAGTAGTAACCAAGCAATGAATAATGAGATCATGCAACGATTTTAGAAAACATTAATGCACAGATTTTAACTCTCCAAATAACGTTCAGGCTCAAGTCTCACAGGGATGTAGCGTTTGTTTAAGTTCCTTCCTTCAAGCATGTTACAAAAACTGATTTTTATCATTTGTGATTACATGTGAATTCGTAAACTATAACGACAACCAAGCATAAACCAAAGAGTATATCAAACGTCCATCCATGTTTGTAACTTTCTTTAACCATCATGCAATTAAAAACCAAATCCTCATCATTGTGTTGGAAGGTACCCTACGACACAAACAAACACACAAAAACAACTCTTTTTGGGTTTTTCAAAGCAATTTTTCAAATTTTTATGGGATTTTCGGATTTTTAAGTCAACACACTCTAAAACACTCTAAAATAGCTTAAAAACACTTAAAAACAGCAAAGAACAAGTTTAGACATGTGAGATGGTAATACCCTACGAATTTCATGCACAAATATCTCAAAACAGAATGTTACCCCCCCACACTTAAACTAAACATTGTCCTCAATGTTTTAGACACAATTAAAAACATTACACAAAGCATAAAGTAAGCAACAAAGGGAAGGGTTTAGGGACGCAAATCTGAGTGTGGAGCGATTCCCAAGTTCTTCCTTTGTTGATTGCATGGGTTGCCTCCCAAGTAGCGCTTGCTTTAACGTCTTCCAGCCGGACGAGACCTTCTTTCACTCTTCACTCTGGCTCACGGAATGGAGGGTTATGTCCTCCACGGTATACTCCTTGAAATTTCTCGTAGTATGGCTCAATGAATGGGAGGGGATAGTGATCCTCCCTGATGGTGGTGTTTCGATTCCGACACTCCATGTAACTGCTCCCACCACCTTTATATCGATTGGGCTCTTGCATCAACGAAGGTAACAACCTATTAGTGGAAATAGGAATTGAGATTGGAATTGAAGACTTACAAAAATAGTGTGGTGAGGGCTCAAAAGTGGCAGCCCTATCAACAATGTTTCTATTTGAAGTTTCGGCCATATTTGGTGGTTGTAGGGCAATCACTCCAAGTTCTTCTCCAACGGTAGTTCTCAATACATCCTTCGTGGTAAGTGTGGATCCTTTCGGCCCTTTGTCCTTAGACACATCTACGACAAAACAAGAATGGCTATCATTAGGAGTCTTAACAGAATCATAAACATTGAATTTAATTATGTCACCACCAAACTCCATTGTTAGTGCTCCCTTGGCCACATCAATCTTCGTTTGAGCCGTTTTCATGAACGGACGGCCTAGCAAGAGTGGCAATGATGGAGCATGGCTCGAATCCTCCATTTCTAAGACATAAAAATCTGCAGGGAAGATGAGATGATTGACCTGCACTAAAACATCCTCAAGGACTCCCTTGGGATAAACATTAGAACGATCGGCCAGTTGAATTATAATGCCATCTTGTTTTAACTCACCAAGGTTCATCGATGCATAAATGGAATATGGCATGACATTAATAGAAGCACCTAAATCTAACATGCATTGTTTAAATCTCGTGTTTCCAATTGTGCATGGGATAGTAAAGCTCCCTGGATCCTTACACTTTGGGGGCAACTTTCGTTGCAAAACCGCTGATACATTTTCACTCACTTTCACAACTTCTTTGTTTGCAATTCTTTTCCTAGTTGTGCATAACTCTTTTAAAAACTTTGCATACCTGGGCACTTGCTTAATGGCATCAAGTAAAGGAATGTTTACTTGGACTTTCCGAAACGTCTCCAGAATGTCTTTTTCCTGCTCCTCCTTCTTTGTTTGCATAAATCTGCTAGGAAAAGGAACATCGGGTGGAACAAAGTTAGAATTAATCAATTTTGAACCCAAATTACCTTTGGTGGCCGAAAGGGATGAGTTGGGTGCATTAATGTCCCTAGGTAGTTGCGGCAAGGGTGTTTGTACCTTTGCCGTGGGCTTGCTTACTTCCTCCTCTTCATGTTGCAGTTTTTCATTCTCTTCTTCAATTGATTTTGGTGGTTGTGGGGTGGTTCCAACTTCCTTGCCACTTCTCAAGGTAATTGCGTTGGCGGTCTCAAAGCCTCCCTTCGGATTTGGAATGGTTGAGCTAGAGAGCCTGCCTTGGTCTCGGAATTGCCCTACAAACTCTGCAATATGCCCAATTTGTTTTTCCAATTGATCCACCCTCTTATCTTGATTTTGCATAGCCTTCGCTTGATCTTCCTGCCCATTAGACAACTTAGTTAGTATCTTAAGAAGTGCATCATTGTCAAGAGACGTACCTAAGGCACTTGGGCCGGATTGGGCTTGATTTTGGGGTGGGCCGTAGGTTTTGGGAAAGAACCCCGGGGGTTGTTGCCTAAAGCCTCCTTGTTGTGGTGGTTGTTGGGGCTCCCTCCATTTGAAGTTCAGGTGGTCTCTCCAACCCGGATTGTAAGTGTTCGAGTACGGGTCGTTCCTTGGTTGGTTTTGACCCTGAAATCCAATCGCGTTGGCGCTTTCCCATCCACCATTTTCTATGAGTTGCGGGCACTTCTCAGAAGCATGTCCTTGGATCGAACACACCCCGCATACAACCGGTCCTTGCATCCTCATGCCTTCGGCCATCTGAGACACTATGGAAGTAAGATTAGCTAACTGGGAATGAATATCGGGGGTGGAACTTACCTCATGCACTTGCTGCCGTGGGGGTCCTCTTTGTCCCACTCCTTCATATTGTTGAGCGTTCAACGCTCGGTTCGCGATCAAGACCTTGGCATCCCTGTGCGTCTTCTCCACCAATGCTCCACCCGCCGATGCGTCAAGCATTTGTCGTTCAATTGGCAGGAGCCCTTCGTAGAAGTATTGCAGAAGCAACTCCTCCTTCATCTGGTGCTGTGGACAAGAAGCAACAAGAGATTTAAAACGTTCATAGTACGTAGGAAAAGACTCACCATCTTCTTGTTGGATTCCACTTATCCTTTTTCGTAAAAGGATGATTCGAGAAGTTGGGAAAAACTTCTCCAGATACGCTCTCTTCATACTCTCCCAAGAAGTGACAGTGCCGGGAGCTAACTCATATAACCAATCTTTGGCTTTATCCATCAAAGAGAATGGAAAAGCCTTCATCTTCAAGATATTTCCGTCAACATTGACGGGCGTCATACTAGAGCAAACTACTTCAAATTCTTTCAAATGTTTGTTAGGATCTTCCATGGACAAGCCATGGTATTTAGGAATATGATGAAGCAAACTTGACTTTAATTCAAACTCATCCGTCTTACCTTGGGCAGCCGTGGGGTATTGAATGCATAAGGGTGCGGCATTATCCAAACCTGAGGCGGAAAGCTCCTTGAGTGTACGGTTGTCCACCGCCATGCCTTGGACTTCTTCAAATACTCTTGCCGTGGGTTCCTCAAAGATCCTTGCCGTGGCCTCTTCTTCCTCTTCTAGAACTTGTTCTTCAAGCTCAGGTTCCGGGCTTGGCGGATTTGATTAGTGATGCTTCTTCGTTCGTCTCAAAGTCCTCTCAGAATCGCTGTCAAAGTCTGAGATACGCTCACGAATCGGTTGAGAACTCCGAGTCATGCACTAGTACCTAAAACAAGGAAAACAAAACAAAATCAGAAACTTCAACAAAATAAATAAATAAACAGAAATTAAACAATCCAAGGGATTAGCAAAGTTGCTAATCCCCGGCAACGGCGCCAAAAATTTGATGCCGACTAAGTAAGCACACAAATTAAAACCCTCTTGTGACAATTGTAGTATATAAATAAGTAGGGATCGTTCTTAACCGGGGATTAGGAGGGATTGCAAAATCACTTGGAAACTGACTCAAAAACGTAAAATAAAGTTTGAAACACTAAACTAGACTCAAAGAATGCAAAACTAACAATAAAAACACTCAAACAAATCAAAAGACTCAAAGAATACAAAACACTTATAAACACAAATTAAGACACTTTCTAACTAAATTAGACACTAAGGTAAAGGGGGATTGTGGTTTTGACGAAATTAAATTAAATGCACAAATTGTAATTTAAAGGCAGAATTTAAATATGAATGTGATGAAATATGGAATGAATGCTAGCTAGAAGGTTCTTCTCCACACATTTCACACTTGCATACAAAATGACGTTTAGTTGGTCTTTCGATAAATTATGGAACTCGACACTCCAAGTTAATTAGGTCCGCTTAAATTAACCTTCAAATTTCCCTAGAATCATTGAATTGGATGAATATGCATCGCAAACAAATTATTCCTAACAAGTTCTCTATATGAACAGCATGATAAAGATACAAGTTAGAATCATTACGTTCTTTGGAAATTATAAGCATCGACAAGGCATTTGTAACTATGAAAGCATGATACTCTTGCCAGGAATTCAATTAACGCGATTGTTTATAAGCAACCTCCACTACTTGTGAATATAAGTTCATAACTATTAGGTGAAACTCACTTATATTCTAGCGTCAAATTCATGCATGAACATTAAGCGTGCACTCTCAATAAACATACACAAACAAGTTATCAATCAAACAGTTAAATGAATTGAATCCAACATTCATGAAATTCCAACCAAAAGTAATCAATTCATATTACAAGTATAACCATGGTTTCGAATCACCCCCTAGCTAACTAGGGGGATTTAGCCTCTCATGGTCACAAAAAGAGAATTACAATTGAATTTAAACATAAAGCACAAAGGAACGATTACACCTAGAACGCCCAACAAATCCACGTGAATTGGTGCGCGTCGAAGCTCCTCTTTCCTCTTCTCCTTCTGCGGCAGATTGGTTGTGGAAGGTGTAGGATGGTGTGGAATGGTGTTGGTGTGGTGGAGATGGCGGCTGGACTTGAAGGGGATATGCACGGGTTTTTTAGCTAGAATGGGAGAATGGATCCTCGGATTGAATGAATAATGGGATATATTGGTTGCCGCCCCTTTTCTTTTTGGTTTATTAGGTTATATGGATGCTACGGATGTGGGGGGAATTGAGGGAATAAAAGAAAATGGCTGAATAAAGAATGGAAAAATGGGATATGCGGCTGGATGTTTTTTTGGGTTAGTGGAATGAATAATCAATGGCATGAATAATGAATGGGATGATAGGTAATGGAATGGAATTAGGGTGCGGCTGTTTAGTGTATGGGAAATAATGGCTGAATAATCTATTAGGGTTAATGGAAAAATGCACGGCATTGGAGAAATAAGGGTTAATATGCTACGGCTTAGAAAAGCCAAATAGGTGCGGCTTAGGGACAAAACTAGGTTGAATGTGATTTGCGGCTGTTTTTAGAATTAGGGTGAATGGTAAATGATTTATTATGGTGAATGCTAATGGGGGGGGCCACGGCTTGGGCAGTAATATGTGTTAAAATGGGCTGAATGAATGCTACGGCTTGGATGAAAATTGCGGCTGTTAGGAATTGATATGGTGGCAGCACGGCAAAGGGAAAAATGGGAGATAATTGGGGTTGGATGGTTGCGGCCTTCGGGGAAAAAAATAAGGTTAACTGGCTGATTAGAAAATAAAAATGAATGGGATATGGTGCTTGAATTATGTGTATGACGGCTAAAGGGAAAAGAAAGGGATGGTAGTGACGGCTAGCTTTTAGGGTTAGGATTTTTTTTTTTTTGTGCATAAAATATGGACGTTTAAGTTTAGGAAAGGTTACCAAAACGGGAAACTTAGGGTTAACTTTCCTAAAATAGGAAACCTTGTTTGAGTAGGATTCCTCGTTTTGGTAAGAATTCATCGTTGGAGTAGGATTTCGTCGTTTCTTCAAGTCTTCAACTCATTCGTTCCTCTTTCGCTCCAAAAGACTCCAATTTGCATCTTCTTGTACACTTTGGCCTTATAATCTGAAAATACACAAAAGTGGCCTTAAACACTAAAACAACTAAGTAAACACAACATAAATGCACGAGAACAAGCTAATTAAGTCGCATGAATATGCTCCTATCAGCAAGGATGAAGAAATGATTATGGATGCATGTGTTGAATGATTTCTTGTGCATGTTTGAAGGATTAAAGGGATGTGGGGTGTAATGCATGTGACTTGTTTGTGGAATGTAGGATGGGATACACGGCACAAGGGTGAAGTGGATGTGAAATGGGAGTGCATGTGACATTGTTTTGTGACATAGAATGGATAGGGTGAATGATTTTGTGGCTGCATGTTCTAATGATTAAATGTGCATGTGGGTTGAAATGTAAAGGGAATGCAAGGTGAATGAATAATGAATGCATGTGTTGATGAAATTGCATTTGGAAAGGTTGGAAAGTTTAAGTGCAATGCACGGCAAAGGGGGGAGAAATGATGGCATGTTGTGAATGTGATTGATTTAGGGTGAATGTGCATGTGTTTTAGTTTGTGAAAGCATGTGGATTAGGTGGAAAGAGGTGGGTGTGCATGTGAGTTGAAATGCATATGTTTAAATGGTTGAAATGTGTAGATGATTATGAGTATGATAAGTGATAAGTGAATGATATGTTAAGTGATAAATGAATGATATGTGGTGAGTGATAAGTGAATGGAAGTGATAAGTGATAATAGGGCTAGTTTAAAGGGCTAGGGTTTAAGTACATAGAATGGGCCTAAAATAGGTTGGTTTGCATGGCATAATATGTTTGATTGGGCTAGAGGTTTTCCATGGCTCAAAGGATTTGTTTGATTGGGCTAGGCCTTTTGTTTGATGTCCCCAAAGAGCATACAAGGCTTCAATTTCGTCCATCCTCTTTGCTCCATGATTAAGCTATCCAATCCATGCCCAAAAGTGCCCCAAATAGCCTCAAAATGCACTTTCTTGCTCCCTAAGCCCTTAGAACCTGAAAACACACAAAAGAAGCATAAAGGACTAAAATAACTAGAGAACCATAACATAAACGCACGAGAACAAGCCATTTAAGTCGCATGAATATGCTCCTATCAAACTCCCCCACACTTATCTTTTGCTAGTCCTCGAGCAAAGCAGAATAAAAACAAATAAACAAAACGACACTAAACACATAAAACACAACTTACACCTTCCAACAATCGTTTCAGGGATTTCCAATGCACATGACAAGTTAAAAATCATTATTCCCACAGAATTTAGCCATCTTTACCCTTAAGTACATTCTTAATCATAGTCACCACATACTAGTTCGCAATTAAGCATTTAAAACCATGTTTTGAATGTAGTAACATGTCTTAGAGAATTTGCTCAATTCCTTACAAGATATGCACTCAATTTTCACTCAGATTTTCTAACTACACACCCTAATCTAGTCATATGTGAGAAGATTGATGTAAACATGAAAACGAACACTCACATATATGTATCACAAAGAACGCAATTTTGGAGTTAATAAGCATGTTTAGATATGATCTCATGAATGGAATGCTACTACTTAGACGCGAGAACCAGTGACACCATATGCTCATACCAAGTTCAAACTCCACAAATTGAAACACATAACATTCAAGATTGAAGTCACGGGTTGTAATGGGGCTTGGGGCGTGTGGATAACAAAGAAGGGATATGGAAAACAAAGGTTCTTAAAGAAATAGTGAGCAAGGCAATTGAATCAACTTAGAATTCACTTTTGAATGAAAACTCAACTTTGGAACAAAAAGGGAGACAATTTAGGGCCAGAATTGGTGTTTTGAGCCCTTTCTTCAATCACTCATTCTTTCATTTTTTTCAAGCTCTTTTTTCTTTCTTTCTTTCTTTTCTTTTCTGTTTTTCTTTTCTTTTGAAACTCAAAACATACTTAAGAACAAGCATTCCTTCCCCCACACTCATTTTCTTGCATAATGTAACTCAAAAGGAATTAATTTAAGTTATGCTCACTATCTTTTAAGAACAAGGGTGTGGATTGTCCTAAACTAGGCTAAGTGAGGATAATGTGGGTTGACAAAGAATAAAGGCTAAACAAAGCTCAACGGGGGTAAAACTTACAACATATTGATGCGAGATTTATACGCGTACAAATTAAACCCTCTTTTTGACAGTTGTAGTATGGATGTAAGTAGGGATCGTTCTGGACCGGGGATTAGGAGGGCTTGCTAAAACCTTCTAAATTGACTTAAGAACGTAAAAACAATATAAAACACTAAACTAGACTCAAAGAATGTAAAACTAAAATTTAAAACATTAAGACAAACCAAAAGACTCAAAACTAATTTTGGACGAATTTAAGATTATGGCTTGATTCAAACTACTTTAAAAACACAAACTAAACAGATTCTAAGCACTAAAGAACAAGAAAGTAAAGGGGGGGGAAAAGTTTTGATTTGACGAAAATTGAAATAACAAAACAAGTTAATAAACTGAGCGGAATGTAAATATGAAATTGTGATGGAATGAATGGAATGAAGGCTAGCTAAGGGGTTCTTCTCCACACATGTTATACTTGCATACAAGATTGATTCTCAGTTGGTCTTTCGATAAATTATGAAACTCAACACTCCGGATTAATTTGGTCCGCTTAAATTAACCGTCAAGTTTTCCTTAAGTTAATGAATTGGATGGGTTTGCGCAACGCAATTCACAACATTCTCCAAAAGTCCTTTACGTGAACGGCACAATAAAGATACAATCAAAGATCATTAAGCATTATGAAAACTATAAGTGTTGACGAGGCATTCGTTACTATGATGAGCATGAAACTCGTGCCAAGAATATGTTTAACACGATTGTTTATAAGCAACCTCCACTACTTGTGAATATAAGTTCATAACGATTAGGTGAAATTCACTTATATTCTAGCGTCATATTTATGCATGAAAATTAAGCGCGCATTCTTAATAAACATTCATAAATAAGCTATCAATCAAGCGGTTAAACAAATTGAATCCACAACTTATGAAATTCCAACGAAAGTTAATCAATTCATATTGCAAATATAAACATAGTTTCGAGTCACCCCCTACCTAAAGGGGGTTTAGTTCCTCATAACTTTGAAATCAAAGAAACACCTAAACATTCCAACAACTCAAAGCTTGAATTGTATGAACGTTTAAGCACTCTTCTCTTCCATACATACAAAACAAAAAGAATTAAAATGAAACTTTGAAATCAAAGAAACACCTAAACATTCCAACAACTCAAACTTGAATTGTATGAACGTTTAAGCACTCTTCTCTTCCTCGTCGTAGCACAAGGTTTAAGGATAGGTTGTGTGATGGTATGAAGTGTTTTGGAGGGATGGGAAGTGGTTGGATAGTGGCTGCAATGGAGGAGAAAAACTGCACAGAAAATGGGATGATATGCACGGCAAGGGGCTTGGGAAATGGTGTGTTTTTGTATGAAAAATGAGGAATGACTTGAATGATGAGAATGCAAGGTATTTATAGGAGTAGTGGAGGGAACATATGGCTGCAATGCATGTGATAAAAGACTAGGAAAATGGGTGGAAAGCTGGAATTTCACAAAGGGGGCCAAAGGGAACCCACGGCAAAGGATGGTGCATGTGTTTGGGAAGCTTTCTTGCTCATTTTCTGGATGCAATGATGAAAAGTTTAATAAATAATGCATGTAGGTAGCTGAAATGATGAAGAATGAGTGGTGGAAATGCAAGGTGAATGAATAATGAATGCATGTGTTGATGAAATTACATTTGGAAAGCTGAAATGTGGAGGGGATGCACGGCATGGGATGTTTTGGTGCATTGTGGCTGATTTGTTTGTTGGTTAAAGATGCATGTGGATGAATTATATAATGGGAAAGTATGTGATTGACAACTAGGATGGATGGTGGCTGCAATGATGAAGTGTGATGGTTGAAAATGGCAAGGGAAATGCATGTGTTTGGACGGCAAGGATGATGTTTTGTGCATGTGGCTGCAATGATGTGTAATTATGGAGGAATAAGTGCATGTGGTTGAATTGGTGGTGAATGTGCATGACAAAGAATGGATTTGGCTGCAATGGTGTGTAATTGGGCTAGGTTTTAAGTGCATGAAATGGACCCAAATTGCTCCCCCTTGCATGGCAAGGAATGGTGTTTGTGTTAAGCCCATGGCAATGTGATTGTACTTGGGTTAGGGCCATTGTTTTATGTCCTCAAGTGCTTACAAGGCCTTCAATTTCATCTAACACTTGGGCTCCAAGAATAAGCTATCCATCCTTAGCCCAATAGTGCTCCAAAAAGGCCCCAAAACACTCCACAATGCATCCTTTCGTCAAACACGTTTTATAATCCTGAAAACACACAAAAGAAGCATAAAGAACTAAAATAACTAAAGAAACATAACGTAAATGTACGAGAACAAGCTAAGTAAGTCGCCTAAATATGCTCCTATCAAACTCCCCCACACTTAACTTTTGCTAGTCCTCGAGCAAAACAGAATAAAAACAAATAAACAAAACGACACTAAACACGTAAAACACAACCTAAACCTTCCAACAACCGTCTTAGGGATTTCCAATGCACATGACATGTTAAAAATCATCATTCTCACAGATTTTAGTCATCTTCACACTTAAGTACATTCTTAATCATAGTCACCATATACTAGTTCACAATTAAGCATTTAAAACCATGTTTTGAATGTAGTAACATGCCTTAGAGAATTTGCTCAATTCCTTACAAGATATGCACTCAATTTTCACTCAGAATTTCTAACAACATACCCTAATCTAGTCATATGTGAGAAGATTGATGTAAACATGAAAACGAACACTCACATATATGTATCACAAAGAACGCAATTTCTGGAGTTAATAAGCATGTTTAGATATGATCTCATGAATGGAATGCTACTACTTAGACGCGAGAACCAGTGACACCATATGCTCATACCAAATTCAAACTCCACAATTGAAATGCACAACACTCAAGATAGAAGTCAAGGGTTGTAACGGGGTTTGGGGTATTGGCTCACAAGGAAAGGTAGGGATAAACAAAAGTTCTTTAAACAATAGCAAGCAAAGTAATGAAATTAAGGCTTAGAATTCACTTGGTATGCAGAAATCAACTTTTAGACATAAGGGGGAGATTCAACAACTCTTAGGGCCTAATTTATTGTTTTGGGCCCTTACTTCAACAAACAATACTTTTCAACTTTTTTTTTTCTTTTTTTTTTCTTTTTTTTCTTTTTGGCCGTGCCTATGGCACATCAACTCATATAAACACTATTTCCCCCACACTTATTTTCTGCAATACCTTAATCAAAAGGAAATCATTGCTTATTATGCTTCAAGAACAAGGGTGAGGATGGTCATATTCTAGGCTAGGTGAGGATAATTGCAGGTTAACAAAGAAAATAGGCTACACAATGCTCAACGGGGTTAAATCCTACAAAACAAATAAAATTGGGAAATATGGCAATTTGGCTTTGGTGGTGATCACTACACAACTTCTTCTTGAATATGTGTTATGCAAATCAATAACATGCTTTGAATGAAATGGGCATGAGTTCTAGCGTTTGGAACTATATGATGAAACGCCTTCTAAGTAGCAACCAAGCAAAGAATAATGAGATCATGCAACGACTTTAGAAAACAAAGAATGCACAGATTTTAACTCTCCAAATAAACGTTTAAGCTCAAGTCTCACAGGGATGTAGTGTTAGTTTGAGCTCATTCCTTCAAGCATGTTACAAAAACTAATTTTTCTTTTATGATTGCATGTGAAGTCATACATTATAACCATAACCAAGCATATACCAAGAGTAAATCAAACTTTTCTCTATGTTTATAACTCTTTTTAACAGTCATGCAATTAGAAACCAAATCCTTATCATTGTGTTGGAAGGTGACCTATGACACAAAAATGACTCAAAACACTCTTTTTAAGCTTTTCAAAACATGTTTTTCAAATTTTTATGTGATTTTCGAATTTTTAACTCAAAACACACTAAACACACTTAAAAACAGCAAGAAACAACATTTGAAGTTATGGTGGAAAAAAAAACCTACGAATTTGCATTAAACACTTTAGTAACTAATACCCCCACACTTAAATCAAACATTGTCCTCAATGTTAAAAAAAACCACACTAAACACAAACAAACATATAAACAGCAATTAAACATACTAAACATGGCAGAATGTATCTAACAAAGAGAAGAATTCAGAAATGCAAATCTGGTTGTGGAGTGTTCGTTCCATCTTCTCCTTGGTCATTGCAGTGAGGCTTGGATCTTTGTGATTCCACAGGCTTACTCTTGAACTGCGCTGCTCCCATCGTTGATTTTCCTTTGTGCTACTCTTGAACTGGGCAGCAGGCTTCCTTTGGTCTCCCCCGAAGGTCTGAGCTTCCTCCTCTTATCTGTTTCTTTGTTCAGTCTCTCCAATTTGTATTGAAGAGGGTTAGAGGATAGCTTAGCAAAGCTAGGTAAGCAACCAGGGAATAGAGTCCATATAGACTCCAAGTGCCGGCTGATTGCTTCTTTCACTTTGCCATGCAAATAATATTAAGGACAAAGGAAAAGACAGGGAAAGAGCGTGATATGAGATACCTTTGCTTTTGCCCTTGATGATATGAGATACCTTTGCTTTTGAAGAAGCGGTGAATGAATCAGCACATGTATTTGTTGTGCTGCTTCCTCCTGGATCATCTGTTCTCCAGGCATCTGGTATCATCTTTGGGGAAGAAGAGAGAATGAAGTATCTCGAAAGGCTTTGCTGGGAGTGCACCCTCAGAGGTGAGAAAGAGTTGGGCATTTTCTTCAGTTCTGTCTTGCCAAAAAAATGAAGGTCGCCATATATAGGGAATTCAATAGCAAGTGGTGATACTGTGCTTTTACCGTTGTCGACAGACATTTTGATCCCACAAATCCGGCTTTTTGGAATAGTGGCGACTCTTCGATCTTTGAAGACGCCTCTTCGATAAAGCTGCACGCGTTTTCTGAAAAGCAGATAAAGCGTCGCCGAACTTTGCGCTTGTCGGCTAAAGACGTGTAGTTGCGATGATGGCCTCCACGTGTTGAACGCGATTTCTGAAAAGCCAAGGCTTTTTGAATCGGTGGACGCGTTGCCTTGGCTTTTTATAGAGCTATCGATCACCGCCCACTCACACACTCTGAAGATTTTCCATTCTTGAAACTTGTCTCCGGCCCTTTGAAAATTTACTCCGTCCACCCCTTCTCTTTTAACTTCGTGAACAATGGCAAGCTCATCCAACCCATCAAACCTTTGCTTAGATTTGAGTCTAAGCAGTGATCCGGTCGCGTCTCATCAGGGTAAGGTATGGTGCCCGTCTTTCTTATCTTCCCATGGCCCTCTTACAGATGAGGACTCTGTGATGACGGATCCCACGACAGCTACGATAGTGGCTCGGAACCTCCTCACTCCCAAAGACAGTCAGCTGCTTTCAGGACGGTCCGATGAGTTGGCCGTTCAAGAATCCCTGGCTCTGAGTGTTCAGTGCGCTGGCTCTGTGTCCAACATGGGCCAACGCCTTCTTGCTCGCTCCCGACAGGTTGAATCCTTGATGGCGGAGGTGGAGAGTCTTAAGCAGGAGATCAAACAGCTTAAGTACGAGAACCGAAGTTTGCACGTGCTTGCCAACAATTATTCAACAGGCATGAAGAGGAAGCTTGATGAGCTTGATGACCGTCAACGGCTTGCAGCTTTCTTCCAGAGGCATCTCTTTCCTGGGTCATCCAGCGTTCCACCAAGGTTTGGGGCCTTGAATGATCTATCTTTGGTGCCTCCCGCTCCTATGCCTTCTTCTCCGATGCCTCTTGCTCCGAGACCTCCTGTTCCGATGCCTCTTGTTCCGATGCCTCTTGCTCCGAGACCTCCTGTTCCGATGCCTCTTGCTCCGAGAGTGTTGCCACGTAGTGGGGCCTCAAGTACACAACCTTTGTGAAGACTCCATCTTTCTGCCATGTTTTTATACAATTGTAATTTCTCAAAAATTAATGAACAAGCTTTTTTTTTTTTCAACGGAAATCAATAAACAAGCTTTATTCACTATATTGGGTTGCCTCCCAAGTAGCGCTTTCTTTTACGTCTCGCAGCCGGACGAAGAATCCATTTACTCCAAATTGGAGCCCACGGTACCCAAGGGGGTGTCATCCACGGTGTGCTCCACAAAGTTCTCATAATAGGCCTTCAGACGATGCCCGTTCACCTTGAACTCTTGACCTGTTTTGAAGCTACGAACTTGGACTGCACCATGAGGAAAAACGTTAGTAACAACAAACGGGCCAATCCATTTAGAACGCAACTTACCAGGAAACAAACGTAGGCGAGAGTTGAAAAGCAACACTTTCTGCCCAACTGTGAAGGTCTTGGTTCGGATCATTTTATCATGGAATGCTTTGGTCTTGGTTTTGTACATCCGGGCATTCTCATAGGCTTCATTCCGAATCTCCTCAAGTTCATTCAATTGGAGCTTCCTATGAACTCCCGCTGCATCTATGTCCATGTTGAAAGTCTTCACGGCCCAATGTGCCTTGTGCTCTAACTCTACGGGCAAATGACATGGCTTACCATAGACGAGCCGAAAAGGTGACATCCCAATGGGTGTTTTGTACGCCGTACGATATGCCCACAGTGCATCATCTAAACGTAAGCTCCAATCCCTCCTTGTTGGTCCAACGGTCTTCTCCAAAATTTGTT
This sequence comes from Pyrus x bretschneideri, assembly GCF_019419815.1. Classification (NCBI taxonomy): domain Eukaryota; kingdom Viridiplantae; phylum Streptophyta; class Magnoliopsida; order Rosales; family Rosaceae; genus Pyrus; species Pyrus x bretschneideri. The sequence continues at coordinate 349,706 of NW_025999504.1, forward strand.
TGATTTCTCGGTTAGACACCTCGGCTTGGCCATTTGTTTGAGGATGGTAAGGTGTGGAGACCTTATGGTTGACATGGTACTTTCTTAGCAACGCCTCAATGGTCCGATTGCAAAAGTGAGACCCTCCATCACTTATGATTACTCTCGGCATTCCAAACCTAGCAAAAATGTTAGTTTTCACGAAATCTGCAACCACCTTAGAATCGTTAGTACGGGTGGCTTTTGCTTCCACCCATTTAGAAACATAATCAACGGCTAGCAAGATATAAGTGAAACCATAAGATGGAGGGAAAGGGCCCATGAAATCAATGCCCCAAACATCAAAAATTTCAACATTAAAGACAGGGGTTTATGGCATTTGGTCCTTGGTACCTATGTTACCCATTCGTTGGCAACGATCACAAGACATACAAAAGGTTCTAGCATCCCTAAATATAGTCGGCCAATAAAAACCACATTCTAGAACCTTGAGGGCAGTGCGTTGTGTGCCAAAATGACCACCACATGCATATGTGTGACAAAAGCTTAGAATTGAGTGAAATTCAGAATTATGCACACATCTACGTACAATTTGATCTGAGCAATACTTCCACAAATAAGGGTCATCCCAAACATAGAAACGTGCATCATTTTTAAGCTTATCACATTGGTGCTTGTTTAGTTCATTTGGAAATTGTTTAACCACCAAGTAATTCACTAAATCTGCATACCATGGTTCACTTACCTCAATGGATAGCAGCTGCTCATCGGGGAATGTCTCTGCAATGGGTAGGGACTCCTCATTATGCACCATTCGGCTTAGGTGGTCAGCCACCACGTTTTCACTTCCCTTCTTGTCACGAATCTCGATGTCGAACTCTTGAAGTAACAACATCCACCGAATTAGCCGGGGCTTGGCCTCCTTTTTGGTGAGCAAGTACTTTAGAGCTGCATGATCAGTGAAAACAATTACTTTAGTACCAATTAGATATGATCGAAATTTATCTAAAGCAAAGACAACGGCAAGAAGTTCTTTCTCCGTAGTGGAGTAGTTCAACTGGGCATCGTTCAACGTCCGTGAGGCATAGTAGATGACATGCGGCCTCTTGTCCTTTCTTTGTCCCAAAACAGCCCCTAAAGCATAATCGGACGCATCACACATAAGCTCGAACGGGAGGCTCCATTCCGGGGGAACAATAATGGGTGCCGTGGTCAACAACTCCTTGAGTTGGTTGAATGATGCCGTGCACTCCTTAGTGAATTCAAATGCCACGTCTTTTTGTAGGAGGCGGCAAAGAGGTTGTGCAACTTTTGAGAAATCTTTGATAAATCGCCTATAGAATCCTGCATGGCCAAGAAAAGAACGGACCTCTCTAACCGAAATAGGAGAGGGTAAGTGACGTACAAGATCTATTTTAGACTTATCAACTTCAATCCCTTTTTCTGAGATGATATGACCCAAAACTATACCTTGTTTAACCATAAAATGACATTTTTCCCAATTCAAAACAAGGTTAGTTTCCATGCATCTTTTCAAGATTAAAGTGAGATGATGCAAACAAGCATCAAATGAGTCTCCAAACACACTAAAATCGTCCATAAATACTTCAATTATCTTTTCAACATAATCAGAGAAGATACTAATCATGCATCGTTGGAAAGTGGCCGGTGCATTGCATAAACCAAATGGCATGCGACGATAAGCAAATGTTCCAAAGGGACATGTGAATGTGGTCTTCTCTTGATCATCCGGGGTTATTACAATTTGGTTATATCCAGAGTATCCATCAAGAAAACAGTAAAAAGCATGACCGGCTAACCTTTCGAGCATCTGGTCGATGAATGGCAAAGGAAAGTGATCTTTCCTAGTCATGGCATTTAGCTTCCGGTAATCGATACATACTCGCCATCCAGTCTGAATGCGTGTAGGCACGAGCTCATTCTCATCATTCTTGATAACAGTTACTCCGGACTTCTTTGGAACAACCTGCACAGGTGACACCCAACGACTATCAGAAATAGGATATATAACACCACAATCAAGTAATTTTATAACCTCCTTTTTCACTACTTCCATCATAGGTGGATTAAGGCGACGTTGAGCTTCACGAGATGGCTTGGCTTCCTCCTCCAAAAGGATGCGATGCATGCACGTGGTGGGACTAATGCCTTTGATATCCGCCAAAGTCCATCCAATAGCAGATTTGTGCTCTTTTAACACCCTTATCAACTTGTCTTCTTCTTGAGCCGTGATTAAGTTTGAAATGATGACGGGTAGCGTTTGATCTTGGCCTAAGAACACATACTTCAAGTGACTAGGTAATGGCTTTAACTCAAGTGTAGGTGGCTGCTCAGTTGATGGAAGTAACTTATTAGTCAAAACTGAATCTAAAAGTGAGATTGGAGACTTACCAGAGTGGAAGGGCAATGACTCGAGGGCAGCGACCATTTCAAGTACTTCATCACAAGGGGGTACGGCAATATGGTCAGATTGCATGCCATGGGTTAAGGCTACCTCAAGTGCATCTTCGTTCATTTGATCCAAATGCACCTGTGCCAAAGAATCAATAATATCAATAGCAAAACAAGAATGGTCCTCAATTGGATGTTTAATGGTTTCAGAAAGATTAAAATGAATAATGTCCCCATCAAACTCCATGGTCAATGTTCCCGTGTACACATCAATCTTTGTTCTTGCTGTTTTCATGAAGGGACGGCCTAGCAAGATTGGCAATGATGGAGCATGGCTTGAATCCTCCATGTCTAAAACATAGAAATCTGCGGGAAAAATAAGGTGATTGACCTGCACTAAAACATCCTCAAGGACTCCCTTGGGATAAGCGTTAGAACGATCGGCCAATTGAATTATAACTCCATCTTGTTTTAACTCACCAAGGTTCATTGATGCATAAATGGAATAAGGCATGACATTTATGGATGCACCTAAATCAAGCATGGCATGTTCAAAACGATTATGTCCAATTACACAAGGAATTGTGAAACTACCGGGGTCTTTGCATTTGGTAGGTAGTTTACGTTGCAAAACAGCGGACACATTCTCGCTTACCTTCACTACCTCTTTGTTTGCCCTTCTTCTCTTTGTATTGCATAGGTCCTTGAGGAATTTAGCATACTTCGGAACCTGTTTGATTGCATCGAGAAGCGGTATGTTCACTTGCACCTTCCGGAACGTTTCAAGAATGTCCTTCTCGCTTTCTTCCTTTTTTTCTTGCATGAACCTGCGAGGAAAAGGTACATTGGGCAGATTAGGACGTGAAGTACATGAATTTGAACTTAAATTACCTGATTTGGCCGAGTTAGGGTGATTGGGGGCCTGCGGCATTGGGTTTTTCTCTCTTTCCGTGGGTGAGCTAGACACTTCCTTAGGTTGTGTCGTCTCTTCATCTACTTCCTGGGTAGATTTGGGATTGTTTGGCTCGGTCCCAACTTCTTTTCCACTCCTTAGGGTAATGGCCTTGGCGGATTCGAATCCTCCCTTTGGATTGACTGTGGTTGAGCTAGGAAGCTTTCCTTTATCTCTAATTTGTCCAAGGAACTCAGAAATCTGCCCCATTTGTTTCTTCATATCCATCATCTCCTTCTCGTTATTTTCTATCCGGTTGTTTTGATTTTGCAACCCCTGCGAAATAGAGGTTAGTAATTGCATAGCTTGATTACTTTCCAAGGACGTACCTGAATGAGATGATGTAGAAGGTTGTTGGGATTGTTGGGGTGCATACGGCTTGGAATAAAAACCAGGGGGGTTTGGCCTAAATCCTCCTTGTTGGGCAGCTTGTTGTGGCTCCCTCCATTTGAAGTTTGGATGGTCCCTCCATCCGGCATTGTAAGTGTTCGAGTATGGGTTGTGTTGATTTTGTCCTTGGAAACCAATTGCATTGGCAGATTCCCACCCACCATTCTCGATTAGTTGAGGGCACTTGTCGGATGGATGCCCTTGAATTGAGCACACGCCACAAACTTGGTGTTCTTGTGCTTTTGGACCAATCACAACCTGAGAAACAAGAGAAGTAAGATTAGCAAGTTGTGATTGAATTTCAGAAATAGCACTCACCTCATTTACACTTTGTTGCCGTGGGGCTTCCCTTTGGCCCACTCCTTCATATTGTTGAGCGTTGAGTGCTCGGTTGGCTATGAGAATCTTGGCATCCCTTGGTGTTTTGTCCACCAATGCTCCTCCCGCTGAGGCATCAAGCATTTGACGTTCGATAGGAAGGAGGCCCTCATAGAAATATTGAAGGAGAAGTTCCTCCTTCATTTGATGTTGAGGACATGAAGCTACAAGGCCCTTGAAGCGCTCATGATAAGCCGGGAATGTCTCACCATAATTCTGTTGAATCCCACTAATTTTCTTCCGTAGGAGAATCACTCTTGAAGTAGGGAAGAATTTCTCCAAGAAAGCACGCTTCATACTCTCCCACGAAGTCACCGTTCCTGGGGCTAGTTCGTAGAGCCAATCTTTGGCCTTGTCCATAAGTGAAAATGGAAAAGCCTTCATCTTCAATATACTCCCATCCACAGTGACGGGGGTCATGCTCGAACAAACCACCTCGAACTCCTTCAAGTATTTGTTGGGGTCTTCCATAGACAAGCCATGGAACTTCGGAATATGATGTAACAAACTGGATTTGAGTTCAAACACCTCAGTCGTCCCCTCTGCAGCCGTGGGGTATTGGATACAAAGAGGCAATGCATTATCCAAACCCGAGGCCGAAAGCTCCTTGATGGTTCTATTATCTGCTGCCATGGCTTGTTCTTCTTCAAAAATTTGATCAGTGGGCTTTCCTTCTACACCTACTTCGTCCTCTTCAAGCCTAGGTTGTGGTGGAGGTTGTGGTGGCTCTTGTTGACTCCTCGTTCTCCTCAAAGTGCGTTCAAAATCACCGTCAAAGTCGGAGATGTTCTCTATAATCGGCCAAGAGCTACGAGTCACACACAGTACCTAAAAAACAAGAAAACAAACAAACTAAGAATCGGAAATAAGAATGCACGAAAAACAAAAAAAATAAAAATAAAGACAAGGGACTAGCAAAGTTGCTAATCCCCGGCAACGGCGCCAAATTTGATGCGAGATTTATACGCGTACAAATTAAACCCTCTTTTTGACAGTTGTAGTATGGATGTAAGTAGGGATCGTTCTGGACCGGGGATTAGGAGGGCTTGCTAAAACCTTCTAAATTGACTTAAGAACGTAAAAACAATATAAAACACTAAACTAGACTCAAAGAATGTAAAACTAAAATTTAAAACATTAAGACAAACCAAAAGACTCAAAACTAATTTTGGACGAATTTAAGATTATGGCTTGATTCAAACTACTTTAAAACCACAAACTAAACAGATTCTAAGCACTAAAGAACAAGAAAGTAAAGGGGGGGGAAAAGTTTTGATTTGACGAAAATTGAAATAACAAAACAAGTTAATAAACTGAGCGGAATGTAAATATGAAATTGTGATGGAATGAATGGAATGAAGGCTAGCTAAGGGGTTCTTCTCCACACATGTTATACTTGCATACAAGATTGATTCTCAGTTGGTCTTTCGATAAATTATGAAACTCAACACTCCGGATTAATTTGGTCCGCTTAAATTAACCGTCAAGTTTTCCTTAAGTTAATGAATTGGATGGGTTTGCGCAACGCAATTCACAACATTCTCCAAAAGTCCTTTACGTGAACGGCACAATAAAGATACAATCAAAGATCATTAAGCATTATGAAAACTATAAGTGTTGACGAGGCATTCGTTACTATGATGAGCATGAAACTCGTGCCAAGAATATGTTTAACACGATTGTTTATAAGCAACCTCCACTACTTGTGAATATAAGTTCATAACGATTAGGTGAAATTCACTTATATTCTAGCGTCATATTTATGCATGAAAATTAAGCGCGCATTCTTAATAAACATTCATAAATAAGCTATCAATCAAGCGGTTAAACAAATTGAATCCACAACTTATGAAATTCCAACGAAAGTTAATCAATTCATATTGCAAATATAAACATAGTTTCGAGTCACCCCCTACCTAAAGGGGGTTTAGTTCCTCATAACTTTGAAATCAAAGAAACACCTAAACATTCCAACAACTCAAAGCTTGAATTGTATGAACGTTTAAGCACTCTTCTCTTCCATACATACAAAACAAAAAGAATTAAAATGAAACTTTGAAATCAAAGAAACACCTAAACATTCCAACAACTCAAACTTGAATTGTATGAACGTTTAAGCACTCTTCTCTTCCTCGTCGTAGCACAAGGTTTAAGGATAGGTTGTGTGATGGTATGAAGTGTTTTGGAGGGATGGGAAGTGGTTGGATAGTGGCTGCAATGGAGGAGAAAAACTGCACAGAAAATGGGATGATATGCACGGCAAGGGGCTTGGGAAATGGTGTGTTTTTGTATGAAAAATGAGGAATGACTTGAATGATGAGAATGCAAGGTATTTATAGGAGTAGTGGAGGGAACATATGGCTGCAATGCATGTGATAAAAGACTAGGAAAATGGGTGGAAAGCTGGAATTTCACAAAGGGGGCCAAAGGGAACCCACGGCAAAGGATGGTGCATGTGTTTTAGGGTTAGGATTTTTTTTTTTTTTGTGCATAAAATATGGACGTTTAAGTTTAGGAAAGGTTACCAAAACGGGAAACTTAGGGTTAACTTTCCTAAAATAGGAAACCTTGTTTGAGTAGGATTCCTCGTTTTGGTAAGAATTCATCGTTGGAGTAGGATTTCGTCGTTTCTTCAAGTCTTCAACTCATTCGATCCTCTTTCGCTCCAAAAGACTCCAATTTGCATCTTCTTGTACACTTTGGCCTTATAATCTGAAAATACACAAAAGTGGCCTTAAACACTAAAACAACTAAGTAAACACAACATAAATGCACGAGAACAAGCTAATTAAGTCGCATGAATATGCTCCTATCAGCAAGGATGAAGAAATGATTATGGATGCATGTGTTGAATGATTTCTTGTGCATGTTTGAAGGATTAAAGGGATGTGGGGTGTAATGCATGTGACTTGTTTGTGGAATGTAGGATGGGATACACGGCACAAGGGTGAAGTGGATGTGAAATGGGAGTGCATGTGACATTGTTTTGTGACATAGAATGGATAGGGTGAATGATTTTGTGGCTGCATGTTCTAATGATTAAATGTGCATGTGGGTTGAAATGTAAAGGGAATGCAAGGTGAATGAATAATGAATGCATGTGTTGATGAAATTGCATTTGGAAAGGTTGGAAAGTTTAAGTGCAATGCACGGCAAAGGGGGGAGAAATGATGGCATGTTGTGAATGTGATTGATTTAGGGTGAATGTGCATGTGTTTTAGTTTGTGAAAGCATGTGGATTAGGTGGAAAGAGGTGGGTGTGCATGTGAGTTGAAATGCATATGTTTAAATGGTTGAAATGTGTAGATGATTATGAGTATGATAAGTGATAAGTGAATGATATGTTAAGTGATAAATGAATGATATGTGGTGAGTGATAAGTGAATGGAAGTGATAAGTGATAATAGGGCTAGTTTAAAGGGCTAGGGTTTAAGTACATAGAATGGGCCTAAAATAGGTTGGTTTGCATGGCATAATATGTTTGATTGGGCTAGAGGTTTTCCATGGCTCAAAGGATTTGTTTGATTGGGCTAGGCCTTTTGTTTGATGTCCCCAAAGAGCATACAAGGCTTCAATTTCGTCCATCCTCTTTGCTCCATGATTAAGCTATCCAATCCATGCCCAAAAGTGCCCCAAATAGCCTCAAAATGCACTTTCTTGCTCCCTAAGCCCTTAGAACCTGAAAACACACAAAAGAAGCATAAAGGACTAAAATAACTAGAGAACCATAACATAAACGCACGAGAACAAGCCATTTAAGTCGCATGAATATGCTCCTATCAAACTCCCCCACACTTATCTTTTGCTAGTCCTCGAGCAAAACAGAATAAAAACAAATAAACAAAACGACACTAAACACATAAAACACAACTTACACCTTCCAACAATCGTTTCAGGGATTTCCAATGCACATGACAAGTTAAAAATCATTATTCCCACAGAATTTAGCCATCTTTACCCTTAAGTACATTCTTAATCATAGTCACCACATACTAGTTCGCAATTAAGCATTTAAAACCATGTTTTGAATGTAGTAACATGTCTTAGAGAATTTGCTCAATTCCTTACAAGATATGCACTCAATTTTCACTCAGATTTTCTAACTACACACCCTAATCTAGTCATATGTGAGAAGATTGATGTAAACATGAAAACGAACACTCACATATATGTATCACAAAGAACGCAATTTTTGGAGTTAATAAGCATGTTTAGATATGATCTCATGAATGGAATGCTACTACTTAGACGCGAGAACCAGTGACACCATATGCTCATACCAAGTTCAAACTCCACAAATTGAAACACATAACATTCAAGATTGAAGTCACGGGTTGTAATGGGGCTTGGGGCGTGTGGATAACAAAGAAGGGATATGGAAAACAAAGGTTCTTAAAGAAATAGTGAGCAAGGCAATTGAATCAACTTAGAATTCACTTTTGAATGAAAACTCAACTTTGGAACAAAAAGGGAGACAATTTAGGGCCAGAATTGGTGTTTTGAGCCCTTTCTTCAATCACTCATTCTTTCATTTTTTTCAAGCTCTTTTTTCTTTCTTTCTTTCTTTTCTTTTCTGTTTTTCTTTTCTTTTGAAACTCAAAACATACTTAAGAACAAGCATTCCTTCCCCCACACTCATTTTCTTGCATAATGTAACTCAAAAGGAATTAATTTAAGTTATGCTCACTATCTTTTAAGAACAAGGGTGTGGATTGTCCTAAACTAGGCTAAGTGAGGATAATGTGGGTTGACAAAGAATAAAGGCTAAACAAAGCTCAACGGGGGTAAAACTTACAACATATTGATGCGAGATTTATACGCGTACAAATTAAACCCTCTTTTTGACAGTTGTAGTATGGATGTAAGTAGGGATCGTTCTGGACCGGGGATTGGGAGGGCTTGCTAAAACCTTCTAAATTGACTTAAGAACGTAAAAACAATATAAAACACTAAACTAGACTCAAAGAATGTAAAACTAAAATTTAAAACATTAAGACAAACCAAAAGACTCAAAACTAATTTTGGACGAATTTAAGATTATGGCTTGATTCAAACTACTTTAAAAACACAAACTAAACAGATTCTAAGCACTAAAGAACAAGAAAGTAAAGGGGGGGGAAAAGTTTTGATTTGACGAAAATTGAAATAACAAAACAAGTTAATAAACTGAGCGGAATGTAAATATGAAATTGTGATGGAATGAATGGAATGAAGGCTAGCTAAGGGGTTCTTCTCCACACATGTTATACTTGCATACAAGATTGATTCTCAGTTGGTCTTTCGATAAATTATGAAACTCAACACTCCGGATTAATTTGGTCCGCTTAAATTAACCGTCAAGTTTTCCTTAAGTTAATGAATTGGATGGGTTTGCGCAACGCAATTCACAACATTCTCCAAAAGTCCTTTACGTGAACGGCACAATAAAGATACAATCAAAGATCATTAAGCATTATGAAAACTATAAGTGTTGACGAGGCATTCGTTACTATGATGAGCATGAAACTCGTGCCAAGAATATGTTTAACACGATTGTTTATAAGCAACCTCCACTACTTGTGAATATAAGTTCATAACGATTAGGTGAAATTCACTTATATTCTAGCGTCATATTTATGCATGAAAATTAAGCGCGCATTCTTAATAAACATTCATAAATAAGCTATCAATCAAGCGGTTAAACAAATTGAATCCACAACTTATGAAATTCCAACGAAAGTTAATCAATTCATATTGCAAATATAAACATAGTTTCGAGTCACCCCCTACCTAAAGGGGGTTTAGTTCCTCATAACTTTGAAATCAAAGAAACACCTAAACATTCCAACAACTCAAAGCTTGAATTGTATGAACGTTTAAGCACTCTTCTCTTCCATACATACAAAACAAAAAGAATTAAAATGAAACTTTGAAATCAAAGAAACACCTAAACATTCCAACAACTCAAACTTGAATTGTATGAACGTTTAAGCACTCTTCTCTTCCTCGTCGTAGCACAAGGTTTAAGGATAGGTTGTGTGATGGTATGAAGTGTTTTGGAGGGATGGGAAGTGGTTGGATAGTGGCTGCAATGGAGGAGAAAAACTGCACAGAAAATGGGATGATATGCACGGCAAGGGGCTTGGGAAATGGTGTGTTTTTGTATGAAAAATGAGGAATGACTTGAATGATGAGAATGCAAGGTATTTATAGGAGTAGTGGAGGGAACATATGGCTGCAATGCATGTGATAAAAGACTAGGAAAATGGGTGGAAAGCTGGAATTTCACAAAGGGGGCCAAAGGGAACCCACGGCAAAGGATGGTGCATGTGTTTGGGAAGCTTTCTTGCTCATTTTCTGGATGCAATGATGAAAAGTTTAATAAATAATGCATGTAGGTAGCTGAAATGATGAAGAATGAGTGGTGGAAATGCAAGGTGAATGAATAATGAATGCATGTGTTGATGAAATTACATTTGGAAAGCTGAAATGTGGAGGGGATGCACGGCATGGGATGTTTTGGTGCATTGTGGCTGATTTGTTTGTTGGTTAAAGATGCATGTGGATGAATTATATAATGGGAAAGTATGTGATTGACAACTAGGATGGATGGTGGCTGCAATGATGAAGTGTGATGGTTGAAAATGGCAAGGGAAATGCATGTGTTTGGACGGCAAGGATGATGTTTTGTGCATGTGGCTGCAATGATGTGTAATTATGGAGGAATAAGTGCATGTGGTTGAATTGGTGGTGAATGTGCATGACAAAGAATGGATTTGGCTGCAATGGTGTGTAATTGGGCTAGGTTTTAAGTGCATGAAATGGACCCAAATTGCTCCCCCTTGCATGGCAAGGAATGGTGTTTGTGTTAAGCCCATGGCAATGTGATTGTACTTGGATTAGGGCCATTGTTTTATGTTCTCAAGTGCTTACAAGGCCTTCAATTTCATCTAACACTTGGGCTCCAAGAATAAGCTATCCATCCTTAGCCCAATAGTGCTCCAAAAAGGCCCCAAAACACTCCACAATGCATCCTTTCGTCAAACACGTTTTATAATCCTGAAAACACACAAAAGAAGCATAAAGAACTAAAATAACTAAAGAAACATAACGTAAATGTACGAGAACAAGCTAAGTAAGTCGCCTAAATATGCTCCTATCACATATACGAAATATGGGAAGTGAGGTTATTTGGCTATGGTGGCAACTACACAACTTCATCTTGATATATGTTATGTAAATCAATAACATGCTTTGAATGAAATGGGCATAAGTTCTAGCATTTGGAACTAAATGATAAAACGCCTTCTAAGTAGTAACCAAGCAAAGAATAATGAGATCATGCAACGACTTTAGAAAACAAGAAATCACAGATTATACTCTCCAAAGAACGTTATAGGCTCAAGTCTCTCAGGGTTGTAGCGTTTGTTTGAGTTCCTTCCTTCAGGCATGTTACAAAAACTAATTTTTCTTTTATGATTGCATGTGAAGTCATACATTATAACCATAACCAAGCATATACCAAGAGTAAATCAAACTTTTCTCCATGTTTATAACTCTTTTTAACAGTCATGCAATTAGAAACCAAATCCTTATCATTGTGTTGGAAGGTGACCTACGACACAAAAACGACTCAAAACACTCTTTTTAGGCTTTTCAAAACATGTTTTTCAAATTTTTATGTGATTTTCGAATTTTTAAGTCAAAACACACTAAACACACTTAAAAACAACAAGAAACAACATTTGAAGTTATGGTGGATAAAACCCTACGAATTTGCATCAAAACACTTTAGTAACTCCCCCATACTTAAATCAAACATTGTCCTCAATGTTTTAAGCTTAAAACCACACTAAACACAAGCAAACATATAAACAGCAATTAAACATACTAAACATGGCAGAATGTATCTAGCAAAGAGAAGAGTTTAGGGATGCAAATCTGGTTATGGATTGTAAATTCCATCTTCTCCTTGGTGATTGTAGTGAGGCTTCATCTTGAGTTTTTCCACAGGCTACTCTTGAACTGAGCTGGAGATTCTTTTGGTTTCCTCCGATCGTTGATTTTCCCTTGTGCTACTCTTGAACTGGGCAGCAGGATTCTTTTGGTCTCCCCCGAAGGTCTGAGCTTCCTCCTTTTATCTGTTTCTTTGTTCAATCTCTCCAATTCGTATTGAAGAGGGTTAGAGGATAGCTCAGCATATGCTAGGTAAGCAACCAGGGAATAGAGTCCAGGTAGACTCCAAGTACCGGCTGATTGCTTCTTTCACTTTGCCATGCAAGTAATATCAAGGACAAAGGAAAAGACAGGGAAAGAGCATGATATGAGATACCTTTGCTTTCGCCCTTGATGATATGAGATACCTTTGCTTTCGAAGAGGCAGCGAATGAATCAGCACATATATTTGTTGCGCTTGTCTCCACATGCTTCGATCCACCGTTTCCTCTTGCCTCATCTGTACTGCAGGCATTTGGTATCTTCTTTGGGGGATACATCCATGGTTGAAAATGTGTTCTCAAGAGAAGGAGAAAACTGAGCATGTTTGAGAGGGTTGGTTGCAGCTTACATTTTCGGCCGAGAAGGATAGTTATGCGTCTGTGGGTGTATGCCTTGCCATGAATGTTGATGTATATAGGAATTGTAATGGCAAATGGCAGTGCAGATGCGGCAATGTCTTCCATGCGTCTTCTGAAAAGCCGGGAGCTTTTGACAAAGTGGCACACGTCTTCTGAAAAGCTGGGAGCTTTTGACAAAGTTGCACTCGCTTTCTGGAAAGCCGGGAGCTTTCGGCTTTGTCACCCACGTTTGTCGGCTAAAGTGTGCAGCTGATTTCTCGCCTTCCACGCGTCTTCTGAAAAGCTAGGAGCTTTTGACAAAGTTACACACGCTTTCTGAAAAGTCGGGATTGCGTCTGACGAGCTGGCGATCTTTACGCCGGAAATTCCGGTTTTGAAGAGTGGTGTCTCTTCATTTCTGAATCGGTGAACGCCTCTCCTTTAATAAAGGTGATCGATCACCTCTAGCATGCACACTTGAAAATTGCCCAGAAATCGTCTCCGGCCCGTCGAGATTTCACTCCATCCAACCCTTCTCTCCTTTAACTTCTTGAAAAATGGCTAGCTCATCTAACCCATCGAACATTTGCTTAGATTTGAGTCTAAGCAATGATCCTGTTGTGCCGCGTCAGGATAAGGTATGGTGCCCATCTTTCTTATCTTCTCATGGCCCTCTTACAGATGAGGACTCTGTAATGACGGATGCAACAACGGTTATGATAGTAGCTCGGAACCTCCTCACTCCCAAAGATAGTCAGTTGCTTTCAGGACGGTCCGATGAGTTGGCCGTTCAAGAGTCCTTGGCTCTTAGCGTTCAGTGCGCTGGATCTGTGTCCAACATGGGCCAACGCCTTCTTGCTCTCTCCCGTCAGGTTGAATCCTTGATGGCGGAGGTAGAGAGTCTTAAGCAGGAGATCAAACAGCTTAAGTACGAGAACCGAAGTTTGCACGTGCTTGCCAACAATTATTCGACAGGCATGAAGAGGAAGCTTGATGAGCTTGATGACCGTCAACGGTTTGCAGCTTTCTTCCAGAGGCACCTCTTTCCTAGGTCATCCAGCGTTCCACCAAGGTTTGGGGCCTTGAATGATCTATCTTCGGTGCCTCCCGCTCCTATGCCTCCGGCTCTGATGCCTCCTGTTCCGATGCCTTCTGCTCCGATGCCTTCTGCTCCGAGAGTGTTGCCACGTAGTGGGGCCTCACGTACACAACCCTTGTGAAGGCTCCATCTTTCTCTTTCTTTGTTAGATACAATTGTAATTTCTCGAAAAATCAATGAACAAGCTTTGTTTTATTCACTGTATTGGGTTGCCTCCCAAGTAGCGCTTTCTTTTACGTCTTGCGGCCGGACGAAACCTTCTTAGGCTCATTTAGGACCCATGACATGGAATTTATCTCTGAATGGGGGGTGATACTTGAGATGATCCGGTAATGGTTTAAATTCTAGAGTGGGTGCCTGGATCATTAACAACATATCAGTATAAAAGAAAATTGAAATTCGGGGAGGCGGCTTACCTGTGTGCTCCGACAAGAACTCAATGACAAACACCATTCCCTTGAAAGTTTCAGGGATATTGGACTTGGCCAGATTGCATATGATGGTTATGACTTGTCCAATGTCGTCAAATTCAACTTCTTTGGGTTTTGTGGTTTCAAATATGTCCTCTTTGACGAATTCCCCCGTCACATCTTGCTCTTGATTCTTTGGAAAGGATTCGAAGATGCCTTTCTCACCCTCTTCTTCCTTGGATTGCATGATCCTGCAAGGAATAGGGACATTCAGTGGAACGGGGTTAGAAATAATTAACTTTGGAACAACCTTACCTGAATTGGATGGCGTAGGAGCAATAGGTGCCTGCGGCAAAGATGTTTCCACCCTTGCCATAGGTTGCGTGTGTTCATCTTCCTCAATTAGCAGCTCCTCATCCACTTCTTGCTCTTGAATTTGTTTCATGAACTCCATAATCTGCCCAATGTGCTCCTCCAATTTACCCAACTTCTTGTCTTGATTTTGTTCGTCATTGTTTTGAGTTTAGACTTCCTGTGTCAAAGTAGTAAGTAATTGAAAAATCGTATCATTATTGCTTGAATTACTTACATTGCTTTGGGCAGGTTGTGGTGGCTGCATAGGCGTTGTATAGAACTCCTCATATGGTTGCCAATATTCTCCTTGTTGAGTCTCCTCGACTTGGTTTTGTGAGCCCTGCACCAAACAAAGTAATTCATTAAGCTTTTGATTATAATCTATTGACAAACTTGAGTTTGGTTGGGCATATTGAATATGAGGTTGTGGTGGATGCATAGGTGTCGTATAGAACTCCTCATAAGGCCGCCAATATCCTTCTTGTTGAATATGTTGAGGTTCCCACCATATAGAGTTTGAATGATCACTCCAATCCGAATTGTAAGTATTGGAAAACACGTAGTTCCTTGATTGATTATGATCAAATGTACCAACTCTTTGCGTTTGGTACTCTTCCATAAGCTGTGACAAAAGAGAAGCACTATCAAGTGCCATGTCTTGCGTCTAAAATAAAACTATAAATATATACACACAAATGAAAATAAAACAATCCAAGAGATTAGCAAAGCTGCTAATCCCCGGCAACGGCGCCAAAATTTGATGCGAGAATTATACGCACACAAATTAAACCCTCTTTTTGACAATTGTAGTAAGTACGTAAGTAGGGATCGTTCTGGACCGGGGATTAGGAGGGATTGTTAACCTCTTGGAAACTGACTCAAAAACGTAAAAACAATATAAAACACTAAACTAGACTCAAAGAATGTGAAACTAAACGTTGAAACACTAAGACAAACCAAAAGACTCAAAATGCTTTAAAAACACAAACTAAATTGATTTCTAACTAAATTGAACAATAAAGTAAAGGGGGATTGAGTTTTGGATGGAATTAAACTAAATGAACAAATTGCAATTAAAACATAATGTAAATATGAAATTGATGAAATGGAATGAATGGATGCTAGCCAAGGGGTTCATCTCCACACATGTTACACTTGCATAATAAAACGATTTCTATTGCTTTTCAATAAACCATGAATTCTCAACGCTCCGGGTTAATTAGGTCCGCTTAAATTAACCGTCAAGTTTTCCTTAAGTTAATGAATTGGATGATTGCATACGACAACCCAAAGCATTCCTCACAAGTTCCCTACATGAATTGCATAATAGAGATACAAGCAAGAATCATTAAGCAACATGAAAACTATAAGTGTTGACGAGGCATTCGTTACTATGATTGCATGAAACTTATGCCAAGAATTTGTTTAACGCGATTGTTTATAAGCAACCTCCACTACTTGTGAATATAAGTTCATAACTATTACGTGAAACTCACTTATATTCTAGCTTCAAATTCATGCATGAAAATTAAGCGTTCATTCTTAATAAACATACATAAATAGGATATCAATCAAATAGTTAAACAAATTGAATTCACAACTTATGAAACGTAATTAAAAGTAATCAAATCATATTACAAACATAAACATAGTTTCGAATCACCCCCTAGCTAAAGGGGGTTTAGTTCCTCATACGTACAAAACAAAGAGAATTGAAATTAAACATTGAAATCAAAGAAACGCCTAAACATTCCAACAACTCAAACGTGAATTGTATGAACGTTTAGGCACTCTTCTCTTCCTCTTTATTGTAGCATAAGGTCTAAGGATAGTTGGTTTGGGGGAATGGAAGTATGGAATGGAGTGATGAGTGATGGATGTGGAAGAGGAGTGGTGTTTGGATTATAAGGGAAGGGGACTCACGGCTAAGAAGAAGAATGGATGTGTTTGAGGGGTGTTGTGTTGTGAATGAGATGATGAATGAATGAATGAATGCTAGGGTATTTATAGGAGTAGTGGAGGGAACATATGGCTGTTTGTTTAAGCATGCATGTGCTTGAATGTGGTGGAAAACAGCTAGGAAAGCTAGAAAGCATAAGGATCCCACGGCATGGCTTGTTGTTGGTGCTGGAATTGCATGTGTGTGCATGTGTTTGGGAAGTTTTTGATGATTTTCTAGCTGCAATGATGAAGAGTTTAATAAATAATGTATGTAGGTGACTGAAATGATGAAGAATGAGTGGTGGAAATGAAAGGGAAAGCTAGAAAGACATGTGAAGATGCTGGAATTGTGAGTAGGCCACGGCAATGTGTTTTCAGGATGGTTCTTTGTGGTTGTGATGCATGTGTTTGCATATGTTGATGAATGGAATTGTGGAAAGGCAAGGGAATGCACGGTTTAGGCTTGAATGGGGTGATTGAATGATTAAAGTGCATGTGCATTAAAGGGGGAAATGTTAGGTGGGAAATGCATGTGAAGGTGCTGGAAATGGGAGTGAATGCCACGGGTTAGGCTTGTTTGTTTGATGATGATGCATGTGATGGATGGGAACAAAGGAGGAAACATGGCGCAAGGGTGCTTGAGTGAATGATTGAATGTGCATGTGGATTTAAAGAATGAGTGGTGGTGTAATGATGAAGTGAATGCATGTGGAATTGCAAGGAGGAAAGATGCAGAAATTGGAAAGGAATGCACGGCAATGTGTAGGATTTGTGGTGGGTTGATGAAAGAATAATGTCAAGGTATGGGATTGTTAAAGGGGGAAGTGCATGTGCAAGGATGAAGAAATGATTATGGATGCATGTGTTGAATGATTTCTTATGCATGTTTGAAGGATTAAAGGGATGTGGGGTGTAATGCATGTGACTTGTTTGTGGAATGTAGGATGGGATACACGGCACAAGGGTGAAGTGGATGTGAAATGGGGGTGCATGTGACATTGTTTTGTGACATAGAATGGATAGGGTGAATGATTATGTGGCTGCATGTTTGAATGATTAAATGTGCATGTGGGTTGAAATGTAAAGGGAATGCAAGGTGAATGAATAATGAATGCATGTGTTGATGAAATTGCATTTGGAAAGGTTGGAAAGTTTAAGTGCAATGCACGGCAAAGGGGGGAGAAATGATGGCATGTTGTGAATGTGATTGATTTAGGGTGAATGTGCATGTGTTTTAGTTTGTGAAAGCATGTGGATTAGGTGGAAAGAGGTGGGTGTGCATGTGAGTTGAAATGCATATGCTTAAATGGTTCAAATGTGTAGATGATTATGAGTATGATAAGTGATAAGTGAATGATATGTTAAGTGATAAATGAATGATATGTGGTGAGTGATAAGTGAATGGAAGTTATAAGTGATAATAGGGCTAGTTTAAAGGGCTAGGGTTTAAGTACATAGAATGGGCCTAAAATAGGTTGGTTTGCATGGCATAATATGTTTGATTGGGCTAGAGGTTTTCCATGGCTCAAAGGATTTGTTTGATTGGGCTAGGCCCTTTGTTTGATGTCCCCAAAGAGCTTACAAGGCTTCAATTTCGTCCATCCTCTTTGCTCCATGATTAAGCTATCCAATCCATGCCCAAAAGTGCCCCAAATAGCCTTAAAATGCACTTTCTTGCTCCCTAAGCCCTTAGAACCTAAAAACACACAAAAGAAGCATAAATGACTAAAATAACTAGAGAAACATAACGTAAATGCACGAGAACAAGCCATTTAAGTCGCATGAATAAGCTCCTATCAGATTTCTTGTTTTCTAAAGTTGTTGCATGATCTCATTATTCTTTGCTTGGTTGCTACTTGGAATGCGTTTTCATCATTATAGTTTCAAATACTAGAACTCATGCCCATTTCATTCAAAGCACGATATTGATTGCATAACATACAATAAGATGAAGTTGTTTAGTTAAACCAGACCCAAAAAGCCTTATCCCTTTGCATATGTATTGTAGGTTTAACCCTTTTGAGCCTGATTTAGCCTATTTTCTTTGTTAACCACATTATCCTTACCTAGCCTAAAATAGGACTATCCATACCCTTGTTCTTAAAGGATATTGAAGCTTAACTTAGAGCGAATTCCTTTTGACCAACCTATTGCAGAAAACAAGTGTGGGGGAAGGTAAAAGGGCACGAAATTGAAGAAAAGAAAAAAAAAAAACAGAAAAAAGAAAAGAGAAACGAAAGAGTTGAGAAATAAGTGAGAATGAACTCACAAGTATTGGTTGTTGAAGAAAGGGTACAAAAGTTTGAATTTGACCCTAAGTGTTGTGTGAATCTCCCATGGGTGTTTAAAGTTAATTTCTGCATTCAAAAGTGAATTCTAAGTGTTTATTTCATTATTTTGCTTACTATTGCTTTAAGAACCTTTGTTTTTCCTTACCTTTCTTTGTTAGCCAATACCTTGGCCCCGCTACAACCCTTAGACTTCTATCTTGATTGTTATGTATTTCAATATGTGGAGTTTGAAATTGGTATGAGCATATGGAATCTCTAGTTCTTGCTTCTAAGTAGTAGCATTCCATTCATGAGATCATCTACATGTCATATTAATAATTCCAAAAATTGCTTTATTTGTTACAACATATGTGAGTGTTAGTCTACATGTTTACATCAATCTTCTCACATATACTTAGTATAGGGAGTGAAGTTAGAAAATCTGTATGAAAATAGAGAGTATATCCAGTGAGGAATTGAGAGAATTCTCTAAGGCATGTTACTACTTTCAAAATGTTGTTTTAATTGATTAAATGCGAACTAGTGAGTGTTGACTGTGGTAAAGTGTTTACTCAAGTGTAAAGAGAGCTAAAATCTATGGGAGTAGTGATTTTTAATATGTCATGTTCATTGGAAATCCATGAGGCAAATGTTGGAAGGTCTAGATTGTGTTCTGTTTGTTTTGTTTGTTTTGTTTTGCTCGAGGACTAGCAAAAGCTATGTGTGGGGGAATTTGGTAGGAGCATATTTATGCGAGTTTGTTAGCCTATTTCCTTGTGTTTACTTAGTTAGTTTCTCTTTATTATAGTGATTTAAGCTGTTTTCATGTGTTTGTAGGTCAAAAGGACTAAAGTGGCAAGAAAGTTTAATTTGGAGCAATTTTGGGCTTGGAATGGGTAGCACAATCATGGAGCAAGGTGGATAAATGAAGTTCAAGAAAGGCTAGGAATCTACTAAAGAGATGGAAAAAATTAATTCAAGACTTGGAAGAAAAGGAATCAGTTACAAAAAAAGAAACATGAGTCAAACTTCCTTATTTTGACTTAGTCAATCCTAATCTTTTCCTACTTATGTTCCAGCTGCAAAGGGAGTTCCTAATTAATTTAGGACACTTAAATATAAGTTCTAGAAGCCCTAATCCCAGTCAAGGAGGGATGCCACACCACCTATCCCTTTCCTTCCCTTTCCTTACTGTGCAAGGCCTTTACCTTTCCCAATTCCCTTGCCGCACCTTGTTACCCATTTCCTTCTGGGATTCTTATTTGTTATCCATTTCTTGGAGGATTTGGAGTCTTAAACCTTTCCCAAATTAATTCCCAGCTGCGCCCTTCCTTCCCATATAAATAAAGAGCCTTGCCACACCCATTAAACCACCAATTCATACTTTCAGCCATTCTTTCATACAATTCACCACTCAAACCTTCACCCACAACTTGTGCCGCAGTAAAGAAAAACGAGAAAAGACCCCTTGGAGCCGTGCTTGCCATTCAAGATTGTTGGATTGTTGGAGCATTTCTAGGTGTATTCAATCTCTTGTTTTCAATGTTTAATTTAAGTTTTCTTTGTTTTGCTATGAACATGAAGAGATAAACTTGTTTTAGTTAGAGGAGACTTTGAAACCATGATTATATTTGCAATATGAATTGATTACTTCCAGTTGTGATTTCATAAATCGTGAATGCAATTTACTTAACTGCTTAATTGATAACCTATTCTTGTATGTTGATTGAAGGTGCACACTTAGTTTGCATACATGAATTTGATACTAGAATATAAGGGAGTTTCACCTAATCGTTATGAACTTATATTCACAAGTAGTGGAGGTTGCTGGTCACGATCGTGTTAAGTAAATTCCTGGCAGGAGTATCATGTTGTTCATAGTTACGAATGCCTTGCCAATGCTTATGATTTTCACAAAGCTTAATGATCTTTGATTGTATCTCTATTATGCTGGTCATGTAGAGAACTATTGAAGAATAATTTGGTTGCCAATGCGTATCCCATCCAATTCAATAACTTAAGGAAAATCTAAGGGTTAATTAGTGTCACGGTTAATCTGGGGCGTTAAGGTTCATGGTTTATTGGAAAAGCAACTGGAAATCGATTTGTATGCAAGTATGCCATGTGTGGAGAAAGACCCTCTAGCTAGCCTATCACCCATCCATTCACCCAATTTCGTGTCAAACTTGTTTAGGTCTTTAAGTTACTTATTTTTACTTTAAATTCGTCAAAAGCCCAATCCCCTTTACTTTTTGTGTCAAATTAGTTAGAATCTATCCAAACTTGTGTTTTTAAGTGTTTTGAGTCAAAGTTAAGTTAGAATTCGTCTAAATCACCCTTTAGAGTCTAGTTTGAGTCTATTTGATTGTTTTGTGTTGTTTTGAGTCTTTTTAGTTTGTTTTGAGTCATATAAGTCTAGTTAAGTGTTTTTTTCAGTTTAGTTTTGTGTTTTTAAGTCAGTTTAGAGTAGATTGGCAATCCCTCCTAATCCCCAGCCAAGAATGATCCCTACTTGCATCTTTACTACAATTGTCAAAAAGAAGGTTTAATTTGAGTGTTAGTTTATATCACATCAATATCCTAATTAATTAATTAGTCAAGTAATTTCTCGTATAGGTGAGACATACCCTGAGGAGGTACGAGGACAAAACAAGGCTAAGAGGCTACGATCCATTGACCTATCAGTGAGTAGGCATTTATATATATATTATATACAAAGTTTTATAGTTTCCACATGTTCTTTCGGATTGATATTACACCTATCATGCCATGTTTATTTAATTTTAAAAATGCCATATTATTGTTGAGATTTATATATTGTCATGGCATATTCATGTACATTATACTTGCTCATTACGCATGCTTGCACCGATGTAGTACTCGCCTAAGCCAGGCTTCACGTGTATGTTTACATCGCACCGCATGCTCACGTTGGATCCATTGTAGGTGCCAGTCCTGTCATACAAGTTGCAATAGGCAACTCCGACTCGTATGTAATGCGCCTAGCACCAGTCTTCACGTGATTGTAGTACTAGAGTGTATATTATGATTGCACCTAGTCATGTTTGTGTCAGATTCCCTCTGCATGAACTCATGTATTAACATAGATTGATGAGCACTTGATTTTATTATTCTACTGTTGAGATATTGTGATTTGGCATATTTCTAGAATTATTGTTCATTTGAATTTGATTCCATACTTATATGTAGTATGATTTTCTAGAAACTATGCTTGTTTTATAGTGAGGGGTTAGTATGTTCAAAAAATAAATGTGTTTTATAAACCTTTGTTTTTCCCCACTCACCTTTCTGTTTTTCACCCCTCTAGGACTTAGATAGTTTAAATTCTCTGTGGTGTACAAGGAATATCCGGCGATTCTAACATATCCATAAATGAATGTATGGGGCTTTTCCCGATTGTGTAATAAGTACTTTAACTAGTTTCAACTGGACTACTTTTGTCATACTGTCATCAATGCTCTGAACATTTGTGTTTTAAGGGTTCTTCCCACTACTGCGCACTCTCTACTTTAGATTAAAGAAGTGTTAGCTTTGGTTTAAATTTATCCATATTTTTATGCTTCATTTTCCTTTTTGGTTACGTCACCTTCGGTTGTCAGCTTACATGCCTCGATCGCAGTCAAGGTGTGTCAGTTTGGTATCAAAGGAGAGGTTTGGCAGTCTTGCATTCCTTTTATGTGTTATATGTCCTAATAATTTTTGATCTCTTATGTCAGAATCATGCCACCTTCTAGAGTGCCACCTGTCCCTTCTAACACTAATTTGGAGCCCATATTTCATCTTCAAATAAATAATTTCTTTGGCAACGAGGGACTCAAAAAATCTGAGGCTTGGATCAACCATGTTGACAAGATTTTTCCCGTTTTGCAGCAACAAAGGAATCTTCCAATGGAGAGATGGGTTGAGATAACGACTTGGTTCTTTTGTCTTGGAACGGAATCATGGTGGGCTTAGGAGTCATGCCTGTTGTCTACTCAAGATGCCATGAATTAGGATGTTTTCAGGCGCCTACTTGAGGCTAGATTCACACCTTCGGAATACAAGGATCAGAAAAGAAATGAATTCCCAAAGTTCAAGCAAGGTAAAATGTCAGTCATAGAGTACCACCGGAAGTTCACTGACTTATCCCGTTGTTGTCCTCCATCGTTGAGAATCCTAGAGAGATGCTCCGCTATTTTAAGAAGGGGACTTGAAAGCGATTGCATTCTTTGGCGACTTCTACTCCATGCTCTACCTACCAAGAATTCTTTGAGGTTCTGCTTCGTGTTGAAGATTCTGAGAATGGTCCTGATGAGGATGATGAAAAAAAGGATAATAGTAATACTCAGAAGAATAATAACAAAGGCAGTTATCATTTGGCCCTCAAAAGACTTAGAATTTCAAGAGAAGCGATAACAGTTCTGGATTGTCGACAAGTGGTTCAAGTTCGAATAAACCTCGAAGGGGTGGCAAGTACACTGGCAGTTCACAATTTCAGAGTCAAAAGAACCTTAGAAGTTCTAGTGCTTAGTTCTGCCACAAAGCTAATCAATTCCTCTCCACCAAATTCCAAGTTCTAGTACCTACCCACTGACAGGTTATAGTGGTGTTTTCCATTACCAGGGCGACATATCCCAGTATCCAGTAGGAGCGTATCAGTACCTACCTGATGTTCCCTATTATCAGGGTAGTTATTTATAGTACTAGAGGGCTATATGCAGTATCAGGGCGGCAGAGTGCAGTGGTATGCTGGAGGACAATACCAGAATCTTGATGTAGCTTTTAGCAGTAGCGGTTCGACCAGGCAAACTAATCAAACTAACCAGGGTTGAGGTAATCAAGGACGTGGAAACCAGGGAAACAGTGGTTATGGAGGTAGACAGCAAATGCAGGGCCGCATCAACAACATCAGCATGCAAGATGCTTAGAGTAATCCCGATTTAATCATAGGTACATTGAATGTTCTTACTCATTTTGCTAGAATTTTAATTGACTCGAGTGCTACTCATTCGGTTATTTCCCAAACGTTTTCTCAAAAGACTCAACCTCACCCCACTCCCCCTGATTATGAGTTAGAGTTCACAATGCCTAGGGGTGAAATTTGCTATGTTAGTTAGGAATATCGAGGATGTCCCGTCCTTATCCAGGATGTCGTAATGCCAGCTAATCCTGTTCCTTTGGACATCGTTGATTTCGATGTTATCTTGGGCAAGGATTGGTTCGATTACAAATGTGCCATGTTGAATTGTCACCAGAAAATTGTTACTTTCCATTCACTGGGCATGCACTTTTGTCGGCGAACGTAATGGTCTGAAACACGAAGTTATCTCTATCATAAAGGCGAAGCAGATGTTGCGGAAGGGTTGTCAAGGTTACTTAGCTCATGTAGTGATGACTAAGAAGACTCATGCACGGGTGGAAGTTGAGTAGTCAGACACTTTTCTGATGTTTTTCCCGACGATTTACCTAGCCTACCACCGGATCGTGAAGTGGAGTTCACCATCGACCTAATTCCAGGTACCGACCCTATTTCTCTAACTCCTTATTGTAATGCTCCTACAAAGTTAAGGGAATTAAAAACCCAGTTACAAAAATTTGTTGATAAGGGTTTTATTCAGCTGAGTACTTCTCCTTGGGGAGCTCCATTCTTATTTGTAAGGAAGAAAGATCGAACTTTAAGGCTATGTATCGATTACAAATAGGTAGATCGGGTGGCAATTAAAAACCATTATCCTTTGCCTCATATCGATGACCTTTTTTATCAGCTTTGTGGTGCTTGTGTTTTCTCGAAAATTGATCTAAGGTCTGGCTATTATCAGTTGAAGATCAGAAGTGATGATTTTCTGAAAACAGTGTGCCGAACTCAATATGGTCATTATGATTCTCTCGTGATGCCATTCGGGTTAACTAATGCTTTAACAGCTTTTATGGACATGATAAACTAGGTATTCCATCCGTATCTTGACAGGTTAGTAATTATTTTCATCGACGAAATTCTGGTGTATTCTAAGAGTGAGGGTGACCATGCTAGACATTTACAAAATAAATAAATAAACAGAAAGTAAACAATCCAAGGGATTAGCAAAGTTGCTAATCCCCGGCAACGGCGCCAAAAATTTGATGCCGAACTAAGTAAGCACACAAATTAAAACCCTCTTGTGACAATTGTAGTAAAGATGCAAGTAGGGATCGTTCTAAACCGGGGATTAGGAGGGATTACTAAATCACTTGGAAACTGACTCAAAAATGTAAAACAAACATTAAAAACACTAAACTAGACTCAAAGAATGCAAACTAAACAATGAAACACTAAAACAAACCAAAAGACTCAAAGAATACAAAACACTTATAAACACAAATTAAGACACTTTCTAACTAAATTAGACACTAAGGTGAAGGGGGATTGTGGTTTTGACGAAAATAAATTAAATGCACAGATTGTAAATTTAAGGCAGAATGTAAATATGAATGTGATGAAAATATGGAATGAATGCTAGCTAGAAGGTTCTTCTCCACACATGTCACACTTGCATACACTTTGATTTTCAGTTGGTCTTTCGATAAATTATGAAATTCAACGCCCCAAATTAACCGTGAATTGCACTAATTAACCCTCAGTTTTTCCACAAGTTATTAAGTTGGATGATTGCATACGACAACCCAAAACATTCCCTACAAGTTCCCTACATGAATTGCATAATAGAGATACAAGCAATAATCATTAAGTTCTATGAAAAACATAAGCATTGACGAAGCATTCGTTACTATGAATTGCATGAAACTTATGCTAAGAATTCATTCAACGCGATCGTTTTCAAGCGACCTTCACTACTTGTGATTATAAGATTGTAACTATTAGGTGAAACTCCCTCATAATCTAGTATCATATTCATGCATGAAAACTAAGCGTGCACTCTCAATCAACATACACAAATAAGTTATCAATCAAATAGATGAACGAATTTAATCCACAACTTATGAAATTCCAACCGAAAGTAATCAATTCATATTGCAAGCATAAACATGGTTTCGAATCACCCCCTAGCTAACTAGGGGGATTTAGCCTCTCATGTTCACAAAAAGAGAATTACAATTGAATTTAAACATAAAGCACAAAGGATTGATTACACCTAGAACGCCCAACGAATCCACGTGAATTGATGCGCGTCGAAGCTCCTCTTTCCTCTTCTCCTTCTGCGGCAGATTGGTTATGGGGTGGTTTTTGGATGTGTTTCTGGTTTAGGGATGGTTTAATGGTGGTTTAATGGTGCGGCAAGGTTGTGAGGTGGTGTAGGAAGGTGTGGAAAGTGGCTGGGAAGGTGGAGGAAGCTGCGGCAGAGAAGAAAAACTGGGTGAAGGTGTTGCGGCTGGATGGGGAAAAAATGGGAGAATGGTTGCGGCTGGACAGTTTTTGATAATGGTTGCTGCGGCAAAATTTGGAAAAATGGGATGGTGCTGCACGGCTGGACAGTTTTTGGGGAGAATGGAATGTCACGGCTGAAGAATGAATGAATGTATGTATTAGGGTTAATGATGAATGGAAAATGCACGGATTTAATATGTATAATGGGAAGTGGTGTGGAGTCACGGCTTAATTGAAAATAAAAAGGTTAATGATGGAGTGAATGGCCTAAATGGAAATTATTTTATGGTGGCTAATATGAATAATGGAGCAATGGGAGATGCGGCTAAGATGGTAGAACCTAGGGTTTGAAAAATGTTTTTGTTCCAGAAATTAATCCCTAGCTTATTTTTATTAACTAAAATAAATTCAAAGGCTTCTAGAATTTAGGAAAAATCAGAAATTAAAGGGGGAAGATTAAAATGGTGCGGCTAGGGCCTTGGTTTTGTGTCCTAAAGCGCCTACAAGGACTTCAAAGTGGCTAGAAAATACGGACGTTTAAGATTAGGAAAGGTTACCAAAACGGGAAACTTAGGGTCAACTTTCCTAAAATAGGAAGCCTTGTTTGAGTAGGATTCTTCGTTTTGGTAAGAATTCATCGTTGGCGTAGGAATTCGTCGTTTCTTCAAGTCTTCAACTCATTCATTCCTCTTTCGCTCCAAAAGACTCCAATTTGCATCTTCTTGCACACTTTGGCCTTATAATCTGAAAATACACAAAAGTGGCCTTAAACACTGAAATAGATAAGTAAACACAACATAAATGCACGAGAACAAACTAATTAAGTCGCATGAATATGCGCCTATCAGGCACTATCTTTATGAGGAAACGTGTCGAATCTTCACTGACCATAAAGCCTCAAGTATATCTTTACTCAGAAAGAACTTAATCTCCGGTGGCGTAAATGGATGGAATTGATCAGCGATTACGACTGCACTATTGAATATCACCCTGGTCGTGCGAATACTGTAGCAGATGCTCTCAACAGGAAATCTCACAGTCGATTTAAAAATTCTTTTGTTTTACAGAAGCGTTTATAAGTAGAAGTGTTCTTTATTGCGTTTGACATGAACACTTCAACTAGTTCATAAGAAAATGACTTCTTATAAAAGCATTTATCAGTAAAAGTGTTGTCTATAGCACTCCCGAACGAGGCCTAAGACTGGCTCATAGTGCAGCGGGAAGAGTGATATATGTTTTTCCTTCTCCAAACATCTAGGACAGCAGCTCTTGTTTGTTATTTTGGATTATATTTGTTTCAAAAATGGGTATTTATCTGACATTTCACCATACATTTACAGAGATTGGTGGCACCGGCACGTTATGGTTATGAAATCATTTTATTTTTTAATAATCAGAAATAAACTATTATGTATAATGACAAAGCTTGCTAAGTGCCAAGTTCATCTTCTAAGAGTATGAGTATGATTCTTACAAATCTTGGGATAACTGACATTATAACGAAGTCTAAATCATGTTGACAAGAGTTAATCCAATCATATTGGTATATTGAGGACTCTTGTGTTTGCTGTTTATAGGACTCATCAGATATAAGGAATGCAATCTTGTATTCCTTGTACGATTGTAATAAGGCAATCTATGTTTAGTATAAAAACATAAGCCACTACTCTCACAAAATATACGCTCAATATTAAACTAAGACCTATTTTTAGTTTGAGTACTTTTGGCTTTGCAAGAGAGGAGAAGGTGCACTGTTCGAAGTCTGATTTGGCTTCTTCTTTTACTGCTTTTTACTGGTTAGTTTATCATTATGTTTATCGAATTGTGATTTTAACATTCATGAGCTTAATCTCTTCACTTGTATTTTTTATGAGTTTAGTCTTACATGTGGTATTAGAGCAAATTGAACATTGTGCTTTTGTGGGCCGAATTATTCAATTGGTCAATATTGTCTCCTTGAAATCTTGATCATCCAATTTTAATTGAGATAAAGAAATAATAGAGAGGACGTCTTTAAGCAAAAGATTAGGTAGTGTTGTTTTCAAAATTATTTTGACGATTGCAATTTTGAAAAGGGGCAAAATCGTGTTCTATCTAAACCATCATTCTGCAAAAGATCAAGGGGTTGTTAAGGTTTGTGAATATATGAACACATACATGCACTTGTGATATTTATTTTGAACTAGAATTGTTATTGTACATATGTCACTATATATTCAATTGCATATGTCGATATTGGAGGCCATGGTTTTGTGTCTTCATGCATCTAATGGTTAGTCTAATAATTAACCTTTTTATTTCTTGTTGTCATTAACTTAATGGTTTCATATTAGACTAATGAAGCATTAATGGATGTGACACAATCAGTTTTTGGGGCAAGAAACTATTATTTGTAATTTTTATATGGATTATCTTGAATGCAACTTGTGTATTTGTAATTATGAAATATTGGTTTTGAGGTTTCTTGGTTTGAAGACATTTATATGTTGTCTAACACATTCCAAGAGATACTAACGTTCATAATTTTTTACGGGAATTTGTGTTGGCAAGATACCGGCCGATAACTTTTGACGATGATTTTGGTTCGGTGAACTTGTAACACTGGAGATTTACTTCGGTAATCTGCAATATTACAGGATCGATGTGAATCTGGAGTGAAGGCAATCCTCATGGATGGTTCACTATTTCATGCATGATTAATTGTTCCCTTATATGCATGATTATAGTGTGATGAGTTAGAGCATGATGAATTAGGGCTTTTGTTATTTCGAGCATGCTTGTTTTTTTATATATATTGTGAAGGCATGATTAGACTCAAAATCCCTATATAGCTGCCAATTTGTGATTTATGTGAGATGTTTGAAATCATCTTTTGCTGCATTAAAAGAAAAAAATAGTGTAGCATTTGGTCTATATATACTCTTCTATTTTTAGTAAAGAGTCTATGGTTATGATTAAATTGGTCTTGGTGGAGGATAAAATTTGTTCATATACATCACATATTGTTCTCTTTTGTCTGTCTGGTGTTGGGACATATATGATAAATGTCAAGTTTGGGTTGGAATTAATAGAATTGACTGCATATCATTTATTCTTTATATGGTGCAAATCCGTGATATTAAATCTCGTCAAATATGAAAGCATGTTGGTGCTATGGAACAACACGTAAAGATGAATATATAAGGTAGATGTTTATTGACTGCCTACGATGAGTATTGCAACAATAAACTTTTAGCCATTTACAAAATGTATATTCTATTATGAATCGGAAAGCAAATAATTATTTTGTCATCTTATTAGAAAGTCATAAGATTAATGATATGTGGCTATCATTATTTTCTCCAATCACTTGCTTACAAATCCGTATATAATTGATGATGGTGTTGACAATGAATTAAAGGTATGAAGATTTTTTATTTTGGATTATTGTCAACTTATGTTATCATGTATAAATCTTTGGATTAATAGACTTGTTATAGTCCATGGTCTGTTTATTCTATTGTGAAAATTATGGAGTTTAAGATGCATGCTTATTGTATATGGATATTTGTAATTTCATTTATGATGCATGCTTCCGCTATTATGTTTTGGTTGAAATCACAAATAGGGAGGAAGATGAACTTTGTGTTCTCCGGAAGAAATAGTGATCTTGATTATTTTAATCAAGACATGTTGTTGTGATATATATCCAAACATTATCAAAATTTGGTTGATCTTACTTGATGGATATTGAACTAGATATTGAACTAGTTAGGATCAAATTGAATGCAAAAATATTGTGCTATTCTGATTGTGATCGTTGTTCAAACTGGTGATTTTGGGTTTATGTGAGATAAGTTTGTCCGAATGGATTGTGACTATCTTTTGATACATAGATAGTTTGCATAATGGTTTAGGTGTATATGACTAAACTGAGATTATGCAATTGGTGAGGAATCGGGAACCAATTGGTTCATATCTCCAGTTTCTTTATTGGCTGTGTTGGAAATGTGCCCTAAAACCAATCATATGATGATACTTTACGGACATTTCAAACTAATGTAGTTTAAATGTAAAGGGCAAAGATTATTGTTTGAGCCGTCTCATATAAATGTTATATGCTTAAACGATAAGTCCAAGGAATATGTGATTGGAAGAATGCGATCTAAAGAAGTTAGATTCATGAGACCATTCTTTCGTTGACACATCCTAAACGTTCCTGATCATAGGATTGTCAATTGGGCATTGACAGTCCGTTAAGATCAGTACGTGCTATGTCTTCTCTCAGGGAGAGTGACTAGTCTCGAGTCATTGGTGTGTGTGACATCAAGACAAGTACGTAGGTGCTCAATAGAGAATGAGCTCACTGAACACGATCAACAAAGAGTTCTCATATTCATGTCACATGAGAACTCATGGTTGGGATAATGCAAATTAGTCTTTTGACCTAAGGCATCACAGTTGTCTTGTGGTTAGGTCCTTAATCTTTGATTATGTCAAAGTCACTCCATCAAGAGGGTGTCCATGGCATCGTTGGGGTTAAGCCACTTAGCCATGGAGGCAAGTGAATGCGCAACAAGGGATCTCTAACCTTCAAACTGTTTGAGGGAGAATACTCTATGATATGATTAAGAATCTTTGGCCAAAGTATGAATGAGATTTAGGAATGTGTTCCAAATCACATTCAAGGTAATCATATAAGCACAAGACTCACATTGGATAGTAGACATGAATAAACTATCAAACCAAACAATGTGGTCAAGAGTATTGTATTAGAGAAAGACCGTATTGCATTTGTAATCCTAAAACTGAATAGGTTCTCTACCTTTTCTGATTAGCTTGGGTAACCATGACATGCTGCTAGGCGTCAACCATGGTTTGTGGAAGCCCTAAAAGTGTATTATCACTAACGGGAGAATTGAAAGTAAGTTTCAATTCACAATCGATTTGAAAGAGTTTGAATCGCCCACTGCCTCGCTAAAAGGAACCTAATGGATCGTACACCGTGTAAGGTAGAGATTGAAGATTCAACGGAGATGAGTAAGAATAATTAAATGGTTTAATTATTTATGGCAAGGATTAATTAATATGATTATTAATCAAACGAATAAGTTCGTTAGAAGACCTCGGGATAGTTTTGGACCTTAAGGCCCAATGGGCTTCGAACGTCAAGTCCATTGACTTAAGTTGTATGACAACTTAATGAATAATGATTCACAAAGGCCCAAATAGCCCAATAAATCCCTAAGGCCGGCCATGTTAGAGAATGAGTGGTTTTGGACTTATTTACAAGTTTGCCACTCATATGAATTAAGGAATAAGTGTGACTTAATAGCCAAAATTGATTAAGGGTTATTTTTGGGGGAAAGGATGAGAACACAAGCTCTCCTTTCTCTCTAAAATTTTGGCCACCCTTGAGGAAAACATCTAGCAATCTTACTTCCTCAAGGTCACTCATTTCTTCTTCATTATGCCTTGGTGTGGAGACTTAGAGGTTCTCAATTTTGGGAACTTGGAGAAACCTTTTCATCCATCCAAATCCATGGATCTAAGATGCAAGGAATGAAGGCCCTCTCTTTGGGTGATTAGCCTTTGCTTATGCAAAGAGGAATCTACAAAGGTATTGATTTCTCAACTCACTTTGTTTTGAGTTGAGTCTTGGTTCACCTATCTACTAGGCTTTAAAGTTCATGGGTTAAGTTTTGTTTTTGAGTGCATATAAACATGATTCCGCCTTTTAATTGTTAATTGCATGTTGTTGATGTTGCTCAAATGAACTTGTTTTTCACAAATCTTCCTTCAGGCTGTGCAATACATTCTGCTTACGCTTAAGTGGGAGAATCATATGTTAAAATGTAAGCATAAGGCTAAGAGTTAGGCCGGCCATTATAATTCATTTGGTTGAATTATTTGTGTTACTTAATTTGTTTAAGTAATGAGAAGGATCCTATTCTGTTGGTAAGCATTCAAAAGGAAACGAATTTGGTTTCCGTATGGATTCTAATTAGCCATTCATTGTATTGGAATGATTTTTTAGTTAATATAGTTGCTATAGCACATATTTTACTTAACTTGGTTGTGTTAAGTATGGTCTAGATAAGTTGGAGCAAATTGGTTTGGTTTTGCTAAATTAGTTCACATAATTACAAAGTGCAAATTAAGAATGTTGTGACTTTTGAGTTAATTAAGCAATGTAACAGAAAAGATTCTTAAGTTCAATACTTTAAAATTCATAGGTAAGTCGTATGTGAGGTTAAGCTTTTGTTACCCAAAAGATTTGGTGATCACTTCTATGAACATGGTAAAGCTGTTGATTGGATCATAACTGTGCTATTCATACAATTATGAATAATTTTAAGTTGGCAGCCTACTGTCAAGAATGTTTGGTATTTTTAATATAAATTTTGGGCTATATGAGTGGGAGTAGACATCTTGGTTTACTTTTGAGCTTAGATACATTGCTATGAACATGAACTGGACATTGTGAGTTGTAAGTAAAATCTGTATTTTGTGTTGCAGAGGCAATTATAAATTCATTGTTTTGGTTTATGTAAGTTGGTTGTGTCTATGTACTAGTCTGTTGATGAACGACCTATGCGATCACCTTTATAATAATTTGAGATGATTATCAGTTGTGATGAATCATACTCAAGTGGGAGAATATAAGAGTATGAGTATGATTCTTACAAGTTTTGGGATAATTGACATTATAAAGAAGTCTAAATCATGTTGACAAGAGTTAATCCAATCATATTGGTATATTAAGGACTCTTGTGTTTGCTCGTTTATAAGACTCATACTGATATAAGGAATGCAATCTTGTATTCCTTGTAGGATTGTAATAAGGCAATCTATGTTTAGTATAAAAACATAAGCCACTACTCTCACAAAATATACGCTCAATATTGAACTAAGACCTATTTTTAGTTTGAGTACTTTTGGTTTTGCAAGAGAGGAAAAGCTGCACTGTTTGAAGTCTGATTTGGCTTCTTCTTTTATTGCTTTTTACTAGTTAGTTTATCATTATGTTTGTCGAATTGTGATTTTAATACTTGTACAAATTTGTGGTTCATGAGCTTAATCTCTTAACTTGTATTTTTGATAAGTTTAGTCTTACATGTGGTATCAGAGCAAATTGAACATTGTGCTTTTGTGGGCCGAATTATTCAATTGGTCAATATTGTCTCTTTGAAATCTTGATCATCTAATTTTAATTGAGATAAAGAAATAATAGAGAGGACGTCTTTAAGCAAAAGATTAGGTAGTGTTGTTTTCAAAATTATTTTGATGATTGCAATTTTGAAAGGGGGGGAAATCGTGTTCTATCTAAACCATCATTCTGCAAAAGATCAAGGGGTTGTTGAGGTTTGTGAATATATGAACGCATACATGCACTTGTGATATTTATTTTGAGCTAGAATTGTTATTGTATATATGTCAATATATATTCAATTGCATATGTCGATATTGGAGGCCATGGTTTTGTGTCTTGATGCATCTAATGGTTAGCCGAATAGTTAACCTTTTTATTTGTTGTTGTCATTAAATTAATGGTTTGATATTAGACTAATGAAGCATTAATGGATGTGACACAATCAGTTTTTGGGGCAAGAAACTATTATTTGTAATTTTTTTAAGGATTATCTTGAATGCAACTTGTGTATTTGTAATTATGAAATATTGGTTTTGAGGTTTCTTGGTGTGAAGACATTTATATATTGTCTAACATATTCTAAGAGATACTAACGTTCATAATTTTTTACGGGAATTTGTGTTGACGAGATACCGGCCGATAACTTTTGACGATGATTTTGGTTCGGTGAACTTGTAACACTGGAGATTTACTTCGGTAATTTGCAATATTACGGGATCGATGTGAATCTGGAGTGAAGGCAATCCTCATGGATGG
The DNA here is from genome assembly GCF_019419815.1 of Pyrus x bretschneideri. Taxonomy (NCBI): domain Eukaryota; kingdom Viridiplantae; phylum Streptophyta; class Magnoliopsida; order Rosales; family Rosaceae; genus Pyrus; species Pyrus x bretschneideri. Next base: position 383,676 of record NW_025999504.1, read on the forward strand.
TTCTCAAGCATTAATGGATAGTTTGTTTCGTTGATGTGGAGTTGAGGAATCTTAGTCGGTTTGACAAATATGGGTCCAGTGATGCATTCGGGTAGCTCAATTCACTGTTTCATGCATGATTAATTGTTCTCTTATATGCATGATTATAGTGTGATGAGTTAGAGTATGATGAATTAGGACTTTTGTTATTTCGAGTATGCTTGTTTATATATATATATATATATATATATATATTGTGAAGGCATGATTAAACTCGGAATCCCTATATAGATGCCAACTTGTGATTTATGTGAGATGTTTGAAATCATCTTTTGCTGCATTAAAAAAAAAAAAATAGTGTAGCATTTGGTCTATATATACTCTTCTATTTTTAGTAAAGAGTCTATGGTTATGATTAAATTGGTCTTGGTGAAGGACAAAACTTGTTCATATACATCACATATTGTTCTCTTTTGTCTGTCTGGTGTTGGGACATATATGATAAATGTCAAGTTTGGGTTGGAATTAATAGAATTGACTGCATATCATTTATTCTTTATATGGTGCAAATCCGTGATATTAAATCTCGTCAAATATGCAAGCATGTGGGTGCTATGGAACAACACGTACAAATGAATATATAAGGTAGATGTTTATTGACTGCCTGCAATGAGTATTGCGACAATAAACTTTTAGCCATTTACAAAATGTATATTCTATTATGAATTGGAAAGCAAATAATTATTTTGTCATCTTATTGGAAAGTCATAAGATTAATGATATGTGGTTGTCACTATTTTCTCCAATGACTTGCTTACGAATCCGTATATAATTGATGATGGTGTTGACAATGAATTAAAGGTATGAAGATTTTTTATTTTGGATTATTGTCAACTTATGTTATCATGTATAAATCTTAGGATTAATAGACTTGTTATAGTCCATGGTCTGTTTATTCTACTGTGAAAATTATGGAGTTTAAGATGCATGCTTATTGTATAGGGATATTTGTGATTTCATTTATGATGCATGCTTCGCCTATTATGCTTTGGTTGAAATCACAAATAGGGAGGAAGATGAACTTTGAGTTCTCTAGAAGAAATAGTGGTCTTGATTATCTCGTTTTAATCAAGACATGCTGTTGTGATATATATCCAAACATTATCAAAATTTGGTTGATCTTGCTTGATGGAAATTGAACTAGATATGAACTAGTTAGGATCAAATTGAATGCAAAAATATTGTGCTATTCTGATTGTGATCGTTGTTCAAACTGGTGATTTTGGGTTTATGTGAGATAAGTTTGTCCGAATGGATTGTGACTATCTTTTGATACATAGACAATTTGCATAATGGCTTAGGTGTATATGACTAGATTGAGATTATGCAATTGGTGAGGAATCGGGAACAAAGTGGTTCATATCTCCAGTTTCTTTATTGGCTGTGCAGTACATTCTGCTTATGCTTAAGTGGGAGAATGATATGTTCAAATGTGAGCATAAGGCTAAGAGTTAGGCCAGCCATTATAATTCATTTGGTTGAATTATTTGTGTTACTTAATTTGTTTAAGTAACGAGAAGGATCCTATTATGTTGGTTAGCATTCAAAAGGAAACGAATTTGGTTTCCATATAGATTCTAATTAGTCATTCATTGTATTGGAATGATTTTTTAGTTAATATAGTTGCTATAGCACATATTTTACTTAACTTGGTTCTGTTAAGTATGGTCTAGATAAGTGGGAGTAAATTGGTTTGGTTTTGCTAAATTGGTTCACATAATTACGAAGTGCAAATTAAGTATGTTGTGACTTTTGAGTTAATTATGCAATGTAACAGAAAAGATTCTTAAGTTCAATACTTTAAAATGCATAGGTAAGTTGTATGTGAGGTTAAACTTTTGTTATCCAAAAGATTTGGTGATCACTTCTATGAACATGATAAAGCTGTTGATTGGATCAAAACTGTGCTATTCATACAATTATGAATAATTTTAAGTTGACAGCCTACTGTCAAGAATGTCTAGTATTTTTTATATAAATTTTGGGCTATATGAGTGGGACTAGACATCTTGGTTTACTTTTGAGCTTAGATACATTGCTATGAATATGAACTTGACATCGTGATTTGTAAGTTAAATCTGTATTTTGTGTTATAGAGACAATTATAAATTCATTGTTTTGGTTTATGTAAGTTGGTTGTGTCTATGTACTAGTCTGTTGATGAATGACTTATGCGATCACCTTTATAATAATTTGAGATGATTATCGGTTGTGATGAATCATACTCAAGTGGGAGAATGTAAGAGTATGAGTATGATTTTTACAAGTTTTGGGATAATTGACATTATAAAGAAGTCTAAATCATGCTGACAAGAGTTAATCCAATCATATTGGTATATTAAGGACTCTTGTGTTTGCTCGTTTATAGGACTCATACTGATATAAGGAATGCAATCTTGTATTCCTTGTAGGATTGTAATAAGGCAATCTATGTTTAGTATAAAAACATAAGTCATTGCTCTTACAAAATATACACTCAATATTGAACTAAGACCTATTTTTAATTTGAGTACTTTTGGTTTTGCAAGAGAGGAGAAGGTGCACTGTTTGAAGTCTGATTTGGTTTCTTCTTTTATTGCTTTTTACCGGTTAGTTTATCATTATGGTCATCGAATTTTAATACTTGTATAAATTTGTGGTTCATTAGCTTAATCTCTTAACTTGTATTTTTAGTGAAAATATGACTTTGGCCCTTCAAACTCAATTTTCTTTATATAAAACCCTACATAACTTTTTTACTCAAAGAAAACCCAATGACTAGGATCCACGTAAGCAAATTCATTACCTTCATATTAATTCACACATTTTACATTTTTCACATGCCTAAAATACCCCTATTACATACTTGATGTAGACAATTAATTGTAAGGAAATAGTAAATGATTTTGCAACAAGAAGAAAAAAAGACATTAATGTTAAAAATTTATTGCATATTAATTTTTTAGAAAGGTATTGAATTGTCATAAAACTATTCGATTCAGTTTTTTCACCCTACTCTTGAATACTTTTGAATTTATCCTTTTTTTATTAATATATTAGGACATTGTATTTCATTATCTACATGCACATTAATTTACCTACGAACAATTATACCATGGGTGTAATTCGATGTATATTAAGAAGAAATGTAGTTCGATGTATATTAAAAAGAAGAAATAATTTACCTATATTAAGAAGAAATGTAGTTCGATGTATAGTATTAAAAATGCTATGTTACACCCATGTTTATACAACAATAAAACGTGCCTAACATGTCTAACAATACATGAAAAATAATTTACCTACAAGTTAGAGAAATGTTATTTGGTTGGGTGTAGTATAAATTTTTTTAATAAATTTTTAGCCGGCGCGTGGGGGCGCGTGCGGCGGTGGAAAATTTTTCTAAAAATTTGGGTGTGATCCTGAGGTTGTGCAGAGCACGTTGGTATATTCAATTGTCCATCTTGAGCAATGTATGAGAAGTTATTACGAAAGGAAGGTTATGCGCTTTAAAATTAACGTTTTTATAGTTATTTTGTATATAGGTGAGACGTATCCCGAGGACAAGCGTGGTCACTCGAGGCAGGGGGGCTATGACCCTTCCACTTACCAGTGAGTGGGCTTTTGGTTTTCCGTATATACCTATATACTTATATTTTCCCAGAATTAATATGAATGTTTACTCGTTATATGCCATTTTCATATTGTTGGTCGTTATGCATGATTAGCTGCATTAATATATACATATATTTGTTTGTATGCATAATTGGTGTTGTGGATGCACAGGTAAGTGCCAGGTAAGCGTTATTTCATATTTTGCATTCAATAGTGATTAGAGATGCTTAGAGAGCTCATAACCTGCACCCCCGGTGTTAGTGCTCCCGCCCAGAGTAAGGCACAGTTTTTCACGTGATGTTCACCTCCCGCACCACACGCTCAACTTGGATCCAAGTTAGGTGCACAGCCCTGTCGTACAGACCACTTAGGGTGGTTCCGACTCGTAGGTGACCCACGATTATTCGCACAACCTTCACGTGATCGTAGGACTAGAGCGTTTATATGTATTACACCCAGTCCTGTCGTACAGACCACTTTAGGTGGTTCCGACTCGTGGGCAGGTTTAGTTACTGATATCGAGATTTGAGCTCTAGATGCAGCCGTACAGGTCACGTTAGGTGACTCCGGCTGCCAGATTGTATATTATTGATGTGATTTATACCTGAGCACTTGCATTTTATTCTGAGGTTCTGTTATGGCCTATAGTTGAGCATGATTGGCATATTTATATCTACGTGCATATGCTTATTTTCTGGGAAGTATACAGGTTTTACGGCGAGGGGTTAGAATCTTATTTTTGAAATGGTTTTCGAAAAACTTTGTTTTTGCCCACTCACGCTTTTGTTTTGCGCCCCTCCAGGTTCTAGCTGTTCAGTTGGTTTGGTGGTTTCCCAGAGGGCTTTCCCGGCATTTCTGACAGACGATCACCAGCGTATGTTCACCTTCAGGTGCACTGTTGTAACGTTATTTTAGTTTGGATTGCTTAGGGTTTTCTGCTCTAAATTTGTGTCTCACTTACGCTAGCACTTCTTACTTTGACCTTTTGTATGCTAGTTTTTATTTATTCGTATCTTTACATTACTACTTTATTAGCTTCCACACTGTGCACTTGGCTACGTCACTTCCACGTGACGGCCAACATGCCCTGATCTCAGTCGGGGTGTGTCAGTTTGGTATCAGACCCTAGGTTTGGCAGTCCTGTGTCTTTTATGAGTATTCTAATGGTTTTGGTGCCTTCTGTCAGAACTATGCCGCCTCGTCGGGAACCACGTCGCTCTGATGAGCCTAGTTTCCCCGATATTGCTCAGCTGGGGGAAGCTATCGCTACAGCCATTCAGTCGGCGATCCGCCCTCCCCAGAGGACTCCTCTGGAGACTATGTATAACTTGAAGTTGGATAAGTTTGAGGGTAATGAAGGTTATGAGGGTGCAGAGCGATGGTTAGAGCATATTGAGAAGATTTTTCGCGTTCTGAATAGTCAGGGGAATCTTCCAGTTGAGAAGTGGGTTGAGACGACCTCGTGGTTTCTGGGTTCGGAGTCTGCAGCCTGGTGGGAGCAGGAACTTCGTCGTTTGACTCCAGCTCAGAAGACGGATTGGAATGTTTTCATTAAGTTATTCAAGAGAAGGTTTGTGCCCCCTGAGTACATCGATCGTAAGAAGCAGGAATTTACTGAGTTGAAACAGAGGAAGATGACAGCGAATGAGTACTATCGGAAGTTCACTGACTTGTCTCACTACCACCCGGAGATTGCTGGTAATCCGGCGGAGATGCTTTGTCGTTTTCGCTTAGGTACTAAGAAGAAATGGCGTTTGATGGCGACTACTACTCATTGTGATACTTACCAGGATTTTTATGAGGTTCTACTGAGAGTTGAGGACTCTGAAAACATGTTGAGCGAGAGTGATGAGGAAGAGAAGAACGGTAATCAGAAGAAAGATGTTAAGGGTAAAGGTCAAGTATCGATCGGGCCTCGTCAGACTCAGAACTTCAAGAGGGGTGGTACTAGTTCTAGCTCTTCTAGCGGTGGTTTCAGTGCCACTGGTCAAGGACGTGGAGGTAGGTTTGCTGGTGGTGCTCGAGGCCAGAGACCGGGTGATGGTGGCCGAGGTAGGGCCCCACTTTGCCGCAGGTGTAATAATCGACATTTTGGCAAGTGTAGGCGTGGCAGTAGTGGTTGTTTTACTTATGGGCAGATAGGACATCGAGCTACGAATTGTCCCCAGAGTCAGCAGCAAAAGCCGCAACAGACTTTCTTGCCGCCACCTGCGCAGATTCAGCAGATTCAGGGTCCGGGTAGTTATGGGCAGGCAGGTCGAGGTGGTGCCTATCACTATCAGGGTGATGTTGTTCCTTATGCCCCGGGACAGTATCAGTATCCCCAGGACCCATATTCTCAGGGTGGTTATCCTCCGTATTCTGGCGGCTATATGCCGTATCCTCCAACTCCAGCAGGCGGTTCTCAGTGGTTTCAGGGAGGACAGTTCCAGCAGGGAGAGATTGCTTCGAGTAGTGCGTGGTCTTCGAGGCAGTCTGATCAGCCCAGTCAGGGGCGTGGTACTCAGAGTCGTGGTGGTCAGACGAGTAGAGGTCGCGGTGGACGATAGCAGACCGAGGGGCGTATTCATAATATTTCGCTGCAGGATGCTCAGAACAATCCAGATTTGATCATGGGTACGTTAAATATACTTGGTTATTTTGCTAGAGTATTAGTTGATTGTGGTGCTACACATTCTGTGATTTATCATACATTTGCTCAAGTGACGCAACCTCGCCCCACACCTCTAGGGTATGAGTTAGAGTTGGCTATGCATAGAGGGGAGAGATGTATTATAGATCGTGTGTACCCAGGATGTCCAGTGACAGTTGAGGGTGTTGTTATGCCAGCTGATCTTATCCCGTTACATATTGTTGACTTCGATGTGATTCTGGGCACATATTAGTTGCATTTCTATCGTGCCAATATTGATTGTTACGGGAAAATAGTTACGTTTGATCGTCCTGGACTACCTGTGGTTACTTTTGTGGGTGAGTAGAGTGGGGTGAGACATGGTGTTATTTCGGCCGTGCGAGCGAAAAGAATGTTATCTAAAGGCTGCCAGGGGTACTTAGCTCATGTGGTGTTGGATGAGGCCGTTCCTAGTAGAGTTGAGGATGTGAGGGTAGTCAGACACTTTCCCGATGTTTTTCCGAGGATTTGCCTGGTTTACCACCAGATCGGGACATGAAGTTTACTATTGAGTTGCTTCCAGGTACTAATCCTATTTCCTTTACTCCTTATCGTATGGCACCTGCTGAGTTAAGGGAATTGAAAGTTCAGTTGCAGGAATTAGTAGATAAGGGTTTCATTCAGTCTAGTACTTCACCGTGGGGAGCTCCAGTATTGTTTGTGAGGAAGAAAGACGAAACTTTGAGGCTATGTATTGACTACAGGCAATTGAATCGGGTGACGATTAAAAACCGTTATCCATTGCCACGTATCGATGATTTGTTTGATCAGCTTCGGGGTGCGTATGTATTATCCAAGATCGACTTGAGGTTTGGTTATTATCAGCTGAAGATTTGTAGGGAGGATGTTCCTAAGACGGCGTTCAGGACTCGTTATGGTCATTACGAGTTTCTGGTTATGCCATTTGGTTTGACGAATGCACCAGCTGCTTTCATGGATTTAATGAACCGAGTATTCCAGCCATATTTGGATAGGTTTGTTATTGTTTTCATCGACGACATTCTAGTGTATTCGAAGTCGAAGGCGGAGCATGTTCGACATCTTACTTTGGTGTTGAAGAGGTTGAGTGAACACCAATTATATGCTAAGTTTAGCAAGTGCCAGTTTTTTTTAGACCAAGTTGCGTTTTTGGGGCATGTCGTTTCTGCTGAGGGTATTTTGGTGGACCCTCAGAAGGTAGTAGCTGTGGAGAATTGGGAGCAACCGCGAACCATCACTGAGGTAAGGAGCTTCCTTGGTTTAGCAGGTTATTATCGACGGTTTGTTAAGGATTTTTTCGGTGATTGCTTTACCACTGACGAGATTGACGAGGAAGGATGTTAAATTTGAGTGGGATGATAAGTGTGAGCAGAGTTTTCAGCAGTTGAAGCATTGTCTCACTCATGCACCAATTTTGGCACTCCCGGACGACAGTGGTGATTTCGAGGTTTATAGCGATGCTTCATTGAATGGTCTGCGATGTGTGTTAATGCAGCATGGTAGGGTGATTGCCTATGCTTCGCGACAATTGAAACCTCATGAGTTGAATTACCCTACACATGATTGATAGGAGCATATTCATGCGACTTAAATGGCTTGTTCTCGTGCATTTACGTTATGTTTCTTTAGTTATTTTAGTCCTTTATGCTTCTTTTGTGTGTTTTCAGGTTCTAAGGGCAATGTATGCAAAAGGATGCATTTTGGAGCCTTTTGGAGCAAATTAGAGATTGGAATGAATATCATATGCTTAAAGCCAAGTAGATGGACCAAATTGAAGACCAAAGGAGGCTAGGAATAAATAAAGAGATGAAGAAATGAAAATGAAGAACAAAGAGTTCACATTCACCACCAATTCAACACATGCACCCATTCACCACAGAAAATTCCTTTTGTGCCGTGCCTAATTCTAGCATTCCACTCCTTCATTTCAGCCACACTCCCACATGCATTCATCATCATTCACCCTAGCTTTAATTCACATGCTTTCCCAACAAATAAAACAGCCATTCCACATGCATTTCCAACCCACATGCACCCTTTAATCATTTAACCTAGCTGTCATTGCACATGCATTCCTTTAATCCACATGCATCTCCATAAACCATCAACACATGCACCCATCACCCAACACTCCCCTTGCCGTGCACATCATCATAAACAATCAGCCATTCCACATGCATTTCCACCCACATGCTTCATAATCATTCAACCAACTTTGCACATGCATTCATCATTTAACCTAGCTGTCATTCCACTTTAATCCACATGCATTCCCTTCATAAATCAGCCACATGCACTCATAATCATTCAACCAACTTTGCACATGCATTCATCATCACAACCTAGCTGTCATATTCCCTCTTTTCTTCCTTCATTCACCTATAAATAAGCATCCATTGCATTCATTCTCATTCATAGACTCTTCCATTTCAGAAAATCATCCATACACACCAACTTGTGCCGTGAGTTCCCTACTAATCCAAACACCACTAGAAATTCAGCCATTCACCACTCCCTATCCTACCACCCCACTCCATTCTACATCATCCATAATCCCCAAAATTCACCTTAGACCTTGTGCTACAACAAAGAGGAAGAGAAGCGGGCCTAAACGTTCATACAATTCAAGTTTGAGTTGTTGGAATGTTTAGGTGTTTCTTTTCCTTTGAATTCAATGTTTAAATTCAATTCTCTTTGTTTTGTACGTATGAGGAACTAAACCCCCCTTAGCTAGGGGGGGATTCGAAATATATGTTTATGCTTGCATTTTGATTTGATTACTTCTAATTGCGTTTCATAAGTTGTGGATTCAATTTGTTTAACTGTTTGATTGATAACTTATTTATGTATGTTTATTGAGAATGCACGCTTAATTTTCATGCATGAATATGACGCTAGAATATAAGTGAGTTTCATCTAATAGTTACGAACTTATATTCACAAGTAGTGGAGGTTGCTTATAAACAATCGCGTTAAACGAATTATTGGCATAAGTTTCATGCAATCATAGTAACGAATGCCTCGTCAACACTTATAATTTTCATAGAACGTAATGATTCTTGCTTGTACCTCTATTATGCAATCATGTAGGGGACTTGTGGGGAATGTTTTGGGTTGTCGTATGCAATCATCCAATTCAATAACGTTAGGAAGATTTGAAGGTTAATTAGTGCATCACGGTTAACTTGGGGTGTTGAGAATTCATGGTTTATTGAAATGCAATTGGACATCTTTTTATTATGCAAGTGTAACATGTGTGGAGATGAACCCCTTGGTTAGCATCCATTCATTCCATTTCATCAATTTCATATTTACATTCTGTTTTAATTGCAATTTGTTCATTTAGTTTAATTTCGTCAAAACTCAATCCCCCTTTACTTTATTGTCCAATTTAGTTAGAAAGTGTCTTAGTTTGTGTTTATAAGTGTTTTGATTCAAGTTATTACACAAATTCGTCCAAATTCACCAAAGTGCTCAAAACTGCCCAGAAAGTGTTTTTAAGGCAGTTTTGAGTGTTTTGGGTGATGTTTGAGTCTTTTGATTTGTTTTAGTATTTTAAAGTTTAGTTTTGCATTCTTTGAGTCTAGTATAGTGTTTTATATTGTGTTTTTACGTTTTTGAGTGAAATCCAAGTGATTAACAATCCGTCCTAATCCCCGGTCCTGAACGATCCCTACTTACATACTTACTACAATTGTCAAAAAGAGGGTTTAATTTGTGTGCGTATAATTCTCGCATCAAATTTTGGCGCCGTTGCCGGGGATTAGCAAATTTGCTAATCCCTTGGATTGTTCGTTTCTGTTATGTATTTTAGTTTTAGTTTTTTTTTTTATTTGTGTTTTGTTTGTTGAATAGCACAACATGGCACTTGATAATGCTTCTCTATTGTCACAGCTCATGGAAAGGTCCCAAATGCAAAGCGTTGATATATTTGATCTTCAATCAAGGAATAACGTGTTTTCCAATACTTACAATTCAGATTGGAGTGATCATTCAAACTCTATATGGTGGGAACCTCAACATATTCAACAAGAAGGATATTGGCAGCCCTATGAGGAGTTCTATTCAACGTCTATGCATCCACCACAACCTCATATACAATATGCCCAACCAAACTCAGGTTTGTCAATAGATTATAATGAAGCTCTTAATGAATTAATTTCTTTGGTGCAGGGCTCACAAAACCAACTCGAGGAGGCTCAACAAAGAGAATATTGGCAACCATATGAGGAGTTCTATACAACACCTATGCAGCCACCACAACCTGCCCAAACAAATTCAAGTGAGTCTTTGTATAATGATACGGTTAGTAAGTTACTCACCAATTTGTCTCAGGAGCAAGAAGATCAAAACAAAGCAAGGCAAAATCAAGACAAAAGGTTGGACCACTTGGAAAAGCAAATTGGGCAGATAGCGGAGTTCGTAGGACAATTTCAAGACCAAGGCCAACTCCCTATTTCAACCATGGCAAATCCGAAGGAAGGATTTGAAACTGCCAAGGAAATCATCTTGAGAAATGGGAAGGAGGTTGGAACGGACCCTCAACCATCAAAATCAAATCACAAGGAGGATGAAAGATTGCAATTTGAGGAAGAGGAACACACCCAACACACGGCAAGGGAGGAAACACCTTTGCCGCAGGCACCTATTGCACCTACGCCATCCAATTCAGGTAAGGTTGTTCCAAAGTTAATTATTTCTAACCCCGTTCCACTGAATGTCCCTATTCCTTGCAGGATCATGCAATCTAAGGAAGAAGAGGGTGAGAAAGGCATCTTCGAATCCTTTCCAAAGAATCAAGAGCAAGATGTGACTGGGGAATGTCTAGAATTCATCAAAGACGATATACTTAAGACAACAATTCGCAAAGAAATTGGATTTCATAACACAGGACAAGTCATAACGCTCAAAACACCAAATCTAGCTGAAATTTCTAGTCTTACAACTTTCGAAGGGGTGTTTATTCTTGAGTTTATGTCGGAGCACACAGGTAAGCCACCTCCCCGAATTTCAATTTTGGTTTATACTAATATGTTGTTAATGATTCAGGCACCCACTTTAGAATTTAAACCATTACCGGATCATCTCAAGTATCACCCCCCATTCAAAGATAAATTCCATGCCGTGGGTTCGAATTGAGCCTAAGAAGGTCTCGTCCGGCTGCAAGACATAAAAGAAAGCGCTACTTGGGAGGCAACCCAATACAGTGAATAAAACAAAGCTTGTTCATTGATTTTCGAGAAATTACAAATGTATCAACAACAAAGAGAAAGATGGAGTCTTCACAAAGGTTGTTTGCGTGAAGACCCACCACGAGGCAAAACTCTAGAAGCGGAAGGCATCGGAGCGGAAGGCATCGGAGCGGAAGGCATCGGAGCGGAAGGCATCGGAGCAGAAGGCATCAGAGCAGGAGGCATCGGAGCGGAAGGCATTGGAGATAGAGCATTCGAGGCCTCAAAACTTGGCAGAACGCTGGATGACCCAGGAAAAAGGTGCCTCTGGAAGAAAGACGCAAGCCGTTGACGGTCACTTTGCATTCGACCTTGAGATTCTTGCATCTCATCAAGCTTCCTCTTCATGCCCGACGAATAGTTATTTGCAAGCACATGCAAACTTCTATTCTCGTACTTAAGCTGTTTGATCTCCTGCTTAAGATTTTCCACCTCCGCCATCAATGATTCAACCTGACGGGAGCGAGCAAGTAGGCGTTGGCCCATGTTGGACACAGAGCCAGCGCACTGAACACTGAGAGCCAGGGACTCTTGAACGGCCAACTCATCGGACCGTCCTGAAAGCAGCTGACTATCTTTGGGAGTGAGGAGGTTCCGAGCTACTATCATAGCTGTTGTTGCATCCGTCATCATGGAGTCTTCACCTGAAAGAGGACCGTTAGAAGATAAGAAGGAAGGGCGCCATACATTACCTTGACGGGGCGCAACTGGATCGCTGCTGAGACTCAAATCTAGGCACAGGTTTGATGAGTTAGTCATTTTTCAAAGGTGTTCAAAGAGAAGGGTTGGATGGAGTAAATTTTCAAAGGGCCGGAGACGATTTTCAAGAATGGGCAATCTTCAGAGTGTGTATGTTGGTGGTGATCGATACCTCTATAAAAAGCCAAGGCAACACGACCACCGATTCGAAGAGCCGGATTTTTTCTGCGTAAAGTTCGGCGACGATCTCTCGGCTTTTCAGAAAACGTGTTCAACTTTGTCAAAAGTTCTCTGACAAAGTTGAAAACACGTGGAGGCCATCATCGCAACTACACACTTTTACCGACAAGCGCAAAGTTCGGCGACGCTTTCTCTGCTTTTCAGAAAACGCGTGCAACTTTGTCAAAAGATCTTTGACAGAGCCACATCCGCACTACTACGTGTCGTTCAGAAAGCGAAGGGGCGTCGTTCAGAAATCGAAGGGGCGCCTGCTCAGAAACCGAAGAGGCGCATTCAAAGATCGAAGAGTTGTCACTATTTCAAAAAGCCGGATTTGCGGGATCAAAACGTTTGTCGACAACGGTAAAAGAACAGTACTACCACTTGCTATTGGGAAATCCCTATATATGTCGACCTTCATCTTTTATGGCAAGGCAAACCTGAAGATAATGCCTGATGCGAGAATTACTTGACACTCAAATTAAACCCTCGTTTGACAATTGTAGTAGAATGGATAAGTGAGGGATCGTTCTAGACCGGGGATTAGGAGGGCTTGCTAAAACCTTCTAAATTGACTTAAAAACATAAAAACACAATATAAAACACTATTTAATGCTCGAAGAAAGCAAAACTAAAAATAAGAAAGATTAAGACTAAGACTTCAACGAAATAGGGGGGAATTGGATTTGGACGAATTTAAACTAAAACGTAAAAACAATATAAAACGTTAAACTAGACTCAAAGAATGTGAAACTAAACGTTAAAACATTAAGACAAACCAAAAGACTCAAAATTCTTTTAAAAACACAAACTAAATTGATTTCTAACTAATTTGACAATAAAGTAAAGGGGGGATTGTGTTTGGACGAGATTAAATTAAATGGACAAATTGTAATTAAAGGAAAAACGTAAATATGAATGAGATGAAAATATGGATGATGGAATAGCCAAGGGGTTCTTCTCCACACATGTTACACTTGCATACAAGATTGATTCTCAGTTGGTCTTTCGATAAATTATGATTTCTCAACACCCCGGGTTAATTAGGTCCGCTTAAATTAACCGTCAAGTTTTCCTTAAGTTAATGAATTGGATGACATCATACTACAACCCAAAGCATTCTTCAAAAGTTCCTTACATGACATCATAATAAAGATACAATCAAAGATCATTACGTTCAATGAAAACTATAAGTGTTGACGAGGCATTCGTTACTATGATTGCATGAAACTTATGCCAAGAATTTGTTTAACGCGATTGTTTATAAGCAACCTCCACTACTTGTGAATATAAGTTCATAACGATTAGGTGAAATTCACTTATATTCTAGCGTCATATTCATGCATGAAAATTAAGCGCGCATTCTTAATAAACATACATAAATAAGTTATCAATCAAACGGTTAAACAAATTGAATCCACAACTTATGAAATTCCAACGAAAGTTAATCAATTCATATTGCAAACATAAACATAGTTTCGAATCACCCCCTAGCTAAAGGGGGTTTAGTTCCTCATAACTTTGAAATCAAAGAAACACCTAAACATTCCAACAACTCAAACTTGAATTGTATGAACGTTTAGGCACTCTTCTCTTCCATTACTCATATTACAAAACAAAGAGAATTGAATTTAAACATTGAAATCAAAGAAACGCGTAAACATTCCAACAACTCAAACGTGAATTGTATGAACGTTTAGGCCCTCTTATCTTCCTCTTTATTGTGGCACAAGGACTAAGGGATGTTGTTGGTGTGTTGAATGGATTGGGGGATTATGGAAATGGAAGAAATGGAGGAGAAATGGAAGGGAAACTCACGGCCAAAGGGGGAAGAATGGATGATTTTGAAGAGTGTTGTGTTGTGAATGAGATGATGAATGAATGAATGAATGCAAGGGTATTTATAGGAGTAGTGGAGGGAACATATAGGGAGAGAATGGATGGGAGAGCATGTGAATGATAGCTAGGAGAATGATTAAAGGGGTGTGAATGGTTGGAAATGCATGTGGGTGAATTGGTGGTGCAATGATGAAAGAATAAGTGCATGTGTGTGTTTTGTGTTGGAATGAATGTGGATGCATGATGAAAAGTTAATAAATAATGCATGTAGGGTTAGGAAATAAAATCATAATTTAAAGGGGGGATGATTAAAGGATGTGGCTAGGTTGGAAAGGTGTGGAAGATGGATGGAATTAGGGGGAATGCATGGCAATGATGGGGAGTTCTTTGGTGATGAATGCAATGATGAAGAGTGAATAAATAATGCATGTAGGGTTAGCTAGGTTGGCTTTGTTTGGGTGCATGTGAGTTAAAGAGGGAGAATGTGGTGAAATGATGAAGTAGGAAGGTGGAAATGCATGTGAATGCATGTGAGTGCATGTGTGTGTGAATGGGTGTTTCTTGATGGTTTTGGGGTTGTGATGCATGTGAATGCATGTGGCTAAGGCTTGTTTATTGGGCTAGAGGTTTTGCATGGCTCAAAGGATTGTTTGATTGGGCTAGGCCCTTTGTTTTATGTCCAAAGTGCATACAAGGCTTTCAAATTCGTCCAACACTTTGGCTCCAAAAATATGCTATCCATTCCAAGCCCAATTTTGCTCCAAAATGCTCCAAAATGCATCTTTTTGCTTCCTTAGCCATATGAACCTAAAAACACACGAAAATGGCTTAAACTACTAAAACAACTATGAATTAACAACATAGATGCACGAAAACAAGCTAAGTAAGTCGCCTAAATATGCTCCTATCAAATTCCCCCACACTTAGTTTTTGCTAGTCCTCGAGCAAAACAAAATAATAACAAACAAACAAAACGACACTAAACAAGTAAAACACAACCTAAACCTTCCAACAACCATCTTAGGGATTTCCAATGCACATGACATGTTAAAAATCATCATTCCCACAGATTTTAGTCATCTTCACACTTAAGTACATTCTTAATCATAGTCACCACATACTATTTCACAATTAAGCATTTAAAACCATGTTTTGAATGTAGTAACATGCCTTAGAGAATTTGCTCAATTCCTTACAAGATATGCACTCGATTTTCACTCAGATTTTCTAACTACACACCCTAATCTAGTCATATGTGAGAAGATTGATGTAAACATGAAAACGAACACTCACATATATGTATCACAAAGAACGCAATTTCTGGAGTTAATAAGCATGTTTAGATATGATCTCATGAATGGAATGCTACTACTTAGACGCGAGAACCAGTGACACCATATGCTCATACCAAATTCAAACTCCACAATTGAAATGCACAACACTCAAGATAGAAGTCAAGGGTTGTAACGGGGCTTGGAATATTGGCTCACAAGGAAAGGTAGGGATAAACAAAAGTTCTTTAAACAATAGCAAGCAAAGTAATGAAATTAAGGCTTAGAATTCACTTGGCATGCAGAAATCAACTTTTAGACATAAGGGGGAGATTCAACAACTCTTAGGGCCTAATTTATTGTTTTGGGCCCTTACTTCAACCAACAATACTTTTCAACTCTTTTTTTTTTTTTTTTTTTTTTTTTTTTCTTTTTTTCTTTCTTTCTTTTTGGCCGTGCCTATGGCACATCAACTCACATAAACACTCTTTCCCCCACACTTATTTTCTGCAATACCTTAATCAAAAGGAATTCATTGCTTACTATGCTTCAAGAACAAGGGTAATGACGGTCATATTCTAGGTTAGGTGAGGATAAAGTGGGTTAACAAAGAACATGGGCTAACATGGCTCAACGGGGGTAAAACTTACAACATATACGAAATATGGGAAGTGAGGCTATTTGGCTATGGTGGCAACTACACAACTTCATCTTGATATATGTTATGCAAATCAATAACATGCTTTGAATGAAATGGGCATGAGTTCTAGCATTTGGAACTATATGATGAAACGCTTTCTAAGTAGTAACCAAGCAAAGAATAATGAGATCATGCAACGACTTTGGAAAACAATAATGCACAGATTTTAACTCTCCAAAGAACGTTATAGGCTCAAGTCTTTCAGGGCTGTAGCGTTTGTTTGAGTTCCTTCCTTCAGGCATGTTACAAAAACGAATTTTTCTTTTATGATTGCATGTGAAGTCATACATTATAACCATAACCAAGCATATACCAAGAGTAAATCAAACTTTTCTCTATGTTTATAACTCTTTTTAACAGTCATGCAATTAGAAACCAAATCCTTATCATTGTGTTGGAAGGTGACCTACGACACAAAAACGACTTAAAACACTCTTTTTAGGCTTTTCAAAACATGTTTTTCAAATTTTTATGTGATTTTCAAATTTTTAAGTCAAAACACACTAAACACACTTAAAAACAGCGAGAAACAACATTTGAAGTTATGGTGGATAAAATCCTACGAATTTGCATTAAAACACTTTAGTAACTCCCCCACACTTAAATCAAACATTGTCCTCAATGTTAAAAACCACACTAAACACAAACAAACAACAATTAAACATACTAAACATGGCAGAATGTATTTAACAAAGAGAAGAGTTTAGAGATGCAAATCTGGTTATGGAGTTTTCGTTCCATCTTCTCCTTGGTGATTGCAGTGAGGCTTGGATCTTTGTGATTCCACAGGCTTACTCTTGAACTGCGCTGCTCCCATCGTTGATTTTCCTTTGTGCTACTCTTGAACTGGGCAGCAGGCTTCCTTTGGTCTCCCCCGAAGGTCTGAGCTTCCTTCTCTTATCTGTTTCTTTGTTCAATCTCTCCAATTCGTATTGAAGAGGGTTAGAGGATAGCTCAGCAAAGCTAGGTAAGCAACCAGGGAATAGAGTCTAGATAGACTCCAAGTGCCGGCTGATTGCTTCTTTCACTTTGCTATGCGATTAATAACAAAGACAAAGGAAAAGACAGGGAAAGAGCATGATATGGGATACTTTTGCTTTTGACCTTGATGATATGAGATACCTTTGCTTTTGAAGAAGCGGTGAATGAATCAGCACATGTATTTGTTGTGTTGCTTCCTCCTGGGTCATCTGTACTCCAGGCATCTGGTATCATCTTTGGGGAAGAAGAAAGAAGTGAGTGTTTCGAAAGGCTTTGCTGGGAGTGCGCCCTCAGAGGTGAGAAAGAGTTGGGCATTTTCTTCAGGTTTGCCTTGCCATAAAAGATGAAAGTCGACAAATATAGGGATAGCAAGTGGTGGTACTGTTCTCTTACCCTTGTCGACAAACGTTTTGATCCCGCAAATCCGACTTTTTGAAATAGTGACGACTCTTCGATATTTGAAGACGCCTCTTCGATTTCTGAGCAGGCGCTTTCTGAAAAGCAGAGAAAGCGTCGCCGAACTTTGCGCTTGTCGGCTAAAGATGTGTAGCTGCGATGATGGCCTCCACGTGTTGAACGCGTTTTCTGAAAAGCTGAGGGAGCGTCGCCGAACTTTACGCCTCAAATTCCGGCTTTTTGAATCGGTGGACGCGTTGCCTTGGCTTTTTATAGAGCTATCGATCACCGCCAACTTACACACTCTGAAGATTTCCCATTCTTGAAACTCGTTTCCGGCCCTTTGAAAATTTACTCCGTCCACCCCTTCTCTTTGAACACTTTTTTAAAAAAAATGGCAAACCCATCGAACCTTAGCTTAGAATTGAGTCTCCGCAGTGATACGGGCGTGCCGCTTCAAGGTAACGTATGGCGCCCTTCTTTCTTATCTTCTAACGGTCCTCTTACAGGTGAAGATTCCGTGATGCAGGACGCCACAACAGCTACGATAGTAGCTCGGAACCTCCTCACTCCCAGAGATAGTCAGCTGCTTTCAGGACGGTCCAATGAGTTGGCCGTTCAAGAGTCCCTGGCTCTCAGCGTTCAGTGCGCTGGTTCTGTGTCAAACATGGGCCAACGCCTCCTTGCTCGCTCCCGTCAGGTTGAATCATTGATGGCGGAGGTGGAGAACCTGAAGCAAGAGATAAAACAACTTAAGCACGAGAATAGAACTTTGCACGTGCTTGCAAATAATTATTCATCAGGCATGAAGAGGAAGCTTGATGAGCTTGATGACCGTCAACGGTTTGCAGCTTTCTTCCAGAGGCACCTCTTTCCTGGGTCATCCAGCGTTCCACCAAGGTTTGGGGCCTTGAATGATCTATCCTCGGTGCCTCCCGCTCCTATGCCTCCTGCTCCGATGCCTCCTGCTCCGAGACCTCTTGCTCCGAGAGTGTTGCCACGTAGTGGGGCCTCACGTACACAACCTTTGTAAAGGCTCCATCTTTCTGCCATGTTTAGATACAATTGTAATTTATCGAAAAAAATCAATGAACAAGCAAAAGTTTTATTTACTGTATTGGGTTGCCTCCCAAGTAGCGCTTGCTTTTACGTCTTGTAGCCGGACGAAGAACACAATCATGCCTTAATGGAACCCACGACATGGAGTTGATCATTGAATGGATGATGATACTTGAAATGTTCCGGCAATGGTTGAATTTCAAGAGTGGGTGCCCTAATCATTGACATCAACAACATATTAGTCAAAAACGACTTTGGATTTTGAGTTGGTGGCTTACCTATGGGCTGCAATATTGGCTCTAAAGTCGCAGCACATTCAACAAATGCACAAGGGATGTTTTCATTCAGATTGGACATTTTGAAGGTTGTGGCTATGTGATCCACTCCAATTTCCTCCTTGATGAATTCAAGATGCTCCTCAACCACTTTTTCCTCGTGAATTGTTGGAAAGGTGTCCAAGATGTCTTTCTTCCCCTCATCTTTCATGGATTGCATGAACCTGCCAGGGAAGGGTGCATTTGGGGGAACAAAGTTAGAAATAATTAAATTTGGAACAACCTTACTTGAATGGGGTGGTGTAGGAATATTGGGAGGTTGCGGCAAGGGTTGTTCTTCCCTTGCCGTGCCTTGTGCATCCTCCTCCTCTTCGAGCAATAGCAATTCATCCATGGGCTCATCTTCAACCATTTGTTCTTGAATTTGTTCCATGCATTCTGCATTCTGCCTAAATTGACTGTTCCACTGAGCCAACTTTTTTGCTTGATAGAAATCCTCAATTGGTCGCCAAAATGCGTCTTGTTGAAATGGTTGAGCTTCCCTGCCCTGCTCCACAGAATTCAGTTGTTGAATAACTTCATTATAATAATTTGATATACCTGAATTTGGATGTGAAGATTGAGGGGAAGGCTATGGTGGTGCATATGAATCCTCATATGGTTGCCAATATGTTTCTTGGTGAGTCTCCTTAGCTTGATTTTGTGAACCCTGCACCAAAGAGTTTAATTCATTAAGAATTTGATTATAATCTATTGACGAATTTGAGTTTGGTTGGGCATATTGAATATGAGGTGGCTCCCAATATCTTTCTTGTTGAACATTTTGAGGTTCCCACCACATAGAAGTTGAATGATCACTCCAATCCGAATTGTAAGTATTGGAAAACACGTTATTCCTTGATTGAAGATCAACTATATCAACGTTTTGCATTTGGGACCTTTCCATGAGCTGTGACAAAAGATAAGCATTATCAAATGCCATGTTGTGCTTCTAAAATCAACAAAATAAAACTAAAAATATATACACACAAACGAAAATAAAACAATCCAAGGGATTAGCAAAGTTGCTAATCCCCGGCAACGGCGCCAAAATTTGATGCGAGAATTACTTGACACTCAAATTAAACCCTCGTTTGACAATTGTAGTAGAATGGATAAGTGAGGGATCGTTCTAGACCGGGGATTAGGAGGGCTTGCTAAAACCTTCTAAATTGACTTAAAAACATAAAAACACAATATAAAACACTATTTAATGCTCGAAGAAAGCAAAACTAAAATAAGAAAGATTAAGACTAAGACTTCAACGAAATAGGGGGGAATTGGATTTGGACGAATTTAAACTAAAACGTAAAAACAATATAAAACGTTAAACTAGACTCAAAGAATGTGAAACTAAACGTTAAAACATTAAGACAAACCAAAAGACTCAAAATTCTTTTAAAAACACAAACTAAATTGATTTCTAACTAATTTGACAATAAAGTAAAGGGGGGATTGTGTTTGGACGAGATTAAATTAAATGGACAAATTGTAATTAAAGGAAAAACGTAAATATGAATGAGATGAAAATATGGATGATGGAATAGCCAAGGGGTTCTTCTCCACACATGTTACACTTGCATACAAGATTGATTCTCAGTTGGTCTTTCGATAAATTATGATTTCTCAACACCCCGGGTTAATTAGGTCCGCTTAAATTAACCGTCAAGTTTTCCTTAAGTTAATGAATTGGATGACATCATACTACAACCCAAAGCATTCTTCAAAAGTTCCTTACATGACATCATAATAAAGATACAATCAAAGATCATTACGTTCAATGAAAACTATAAGTGTTGACGAGGCATTCGTTACTATGATTGCATGAAACTTATGCCAAGAATTTGTTTAACGCGATTGTTTATAAGCAACCTCCACTACTTGTGAATATAAGTTCATAACGATTAGGTGAAATTCACTTATATTCTAGCGTCATATTCATGCATGAAAATTAAGCGCGCATTCTTAATAAACATACATAAATAAGTTATCAATCAAACGGTTAAACAAATTGAATCCACAACTTATGAAATTCCAACGAAAGTTAATCAATTCATATTGCAAACATAAACATAGTTTCGAATCACCCCCTAGCTAAAGGGGGTTTAGTTCCTCATAACTTTGAAATCAAAGAAACACCTAAACATTCCAACAACTCAAACTTGAATTGTATGAACGTTTAGGCACTCTTCTCTTCCATTACTCATATTACAAAACAAAGAGAATTGAATTTAAACATTGAAATCAAAGAAACGCGTAAACATTCCAACAACTCAAACGTGAATTGTATGAACGTTTAGGCCCTCTTATCTTCCTCTTTATTGTGGCACAAGGACTAAGGGATGTTGTTGGTGTGTTGAATGGATTGGGGGATTATGGAAATGGAAGAAATGGAGGAGAAATGGAAGGGAAACTCACGGCCAAAGGGGGAAGAATGGATGATTTTGAAGAGTGTTGTGTTGTGAATGAGATGATGAATGAATGAATGAATGCAAGGGTATTTATAGGAGTAGTGGAGGGAACATATAGGGAGAGAATGGATGGGAGAGCATGTGAATGATAGCTAGGAGAATGATTAAAGGGGTGTGAATGGTTGGAAATGCATGTGGGTGAATTGGTGGTGCAATGATGAAAGAATAAGTGCATGTGTGTGTTTTGTGTTGGAATGAATGTGGATGCATGATGAAAAGTTAATAAATAATGCATGTAGGGTTAGGAAATAAAATCATAATTTAAAGGGGGGATGATTAAAGGATGTGGCTAGGTTGGAAAGGTGTGGAAGATGGATGGAATTAGGGGGAATGCATGGCAATGATGGGGAGTTCTTTGGTGATGAATGCAATGATGAAGAGTGAATAAATAATGCATGTAGGGTTAGCTAGGTTGGCTTTGTTTGGGTGCATGTGAGTTAAAGAGGGAGAATGTGGTGAAATGATGAAGTAGGAAGGTGGAAATGCATGTGAATGCATGTGAGTGCATGTGTGTGTGAATGGGTGTTTCTTGATGGTTTTGGGGTTGTGATGCATGTGAATGCATGTGGCTAAGGCTTGTTTATTGGGCTAGAGGTTTTGCATGGCTCAAAGGATTGTTTGATTGGGCTAGGCCCTTTGTTTTATGTCCAAAGTGCATACAAGGCTTTCAAATTCGTCCAACACTTTGGCTCCAAAAATATGCTATCCATTCCAAGCCCAATTTTGCTCCAAAATGCTCCAAAATGCATCTTTTTGCTTCCTTAGCCATATGAACCTAAAAACACACGAAAATGGCTTAAACTACTAAAACAACTATGAATTAACAACATAGATGCACGAAAACAAGCTAAGTAAGTCGCCTAAATATGCTCCTATCAATGCCCAACTCTTCCTCTCCTATGAGGGCGCACTCCCAGCAAAGCCTTTCGAAATACTCAATTTTTTCTTCTTCCCCAAAGATGATACCAGATGATTGGAGTACAGATGACCCAGGAGGAAACGGTAGATTGAAGCATGTGGAGACAAGCACAACAAATACATGTGCTGATTCATTCACCGCTTCTTCAAAAGCAAAGGTATCTCATATCATCAAAGTCAAAAGCAAAAGTATCTCATATCATGCTCTTTCCCTGTCCTTTTCTTTGTCCTTGTTCTTACTCGCATGGCAAAGTGAAAGAAGCAATCAGCCGGCACTTGTGAAGGAAGATTTGTGAAAAACAAGTTCATTTGAGCAACATCAACAACATGCAATTAACAATTAAAAGGCGGAATCATGTTTATATGCACTCAAAAACAAAACTTAACCCATGAACTTCAAAGCCTAGTAGATAGGTGAACCAAGACTCAACTCAAAACAAAGTGAGTTGAGAAATCAATACCTTTGTAGATTCCTCTTTGCATAAGCAAAGGCTAATCACCCAAAGAGAGGGCCTTCATTCCTTGCATCTTAGATCCATGGATTTGGATGGATGAAAAGGTTTCTCCAAGTTCCCAAAATTGAGAACCTCTAAGTCTCCACACCAAGGCATATTGTAGAAGAAATGAGTGACCTTGAGGAAGTAAGATTGCTAGATGTTTTCCTCAAGGGTGGCCGAAATTTTAGAGAGAAAGGAGAGCTTGTGTTCTCATCCTTTCCCCCAAAAATTACCCTTAATAAATTTTGGCTATTAAGTCACACTTATACCTTAATTCATTTGAGTGGCAAACTTGTAAATAAGTCAAAACCCACTCCTTCTCTAACATGGCCGGCCATATGGATTTATTGGGCTATTTGGGCCTTTGTGAATCATTATTCATTAAGTTGTCACACAACTTAAGTCAATGGACTTGACGTTCGAAGCCCATTGGGCCTTAATGTCCAAAACTATCCCGTGGTCTTTTAACGAACTTATTCGTTTGATTAATAATCATATTAATTAATCCTTGCCATAAATAATTAAACCATTTAATTATTCTTACTCATCTCCATTGAATCTTCAATCTCTACCTTACACGGTGTACGATCCATTAGGTTCCTTTTAGCGAGGCAGTGGGCGATTAAAAACTCTTTCTAATCGATTGTGAATTGAAACTTACTTTCAATTCTCCCGTTAGTGATTATACACGTTTAGGGCTTCCACAAACCATGGTTGACGCCTAGCAGCATGTCATGGTTACCCAAGCTAATCAGAAGAGGTGGAGAACCTATTCAGTTTTAGGATTACAAATGCAATACGGTCTTTCTATAATACAATACTCTTGACCACATTGTTTGGTTTGATAGTTTATTCATGTCTACTATCCAATGTGAATCTTGTACTTATATGATTACTTTGAATGTGATCTGGAACGCATTCCAACATCTCATTCATACTCTGGCCAGAGATTCTAAATCATATCATAGAGTATTCTCCCTCAAACAGTTTGAAGGTTAGAGATCCCTTGTTGCGCATTCACTTGCCTCCATGGCTAAATGGCTTAACCCCGACGATGCCGTGGACACCCTGATAGAGTGACTTTGACATAATCAAAGATCAAGTACCTAACCACAAGACAGCTGTGATGCCTCAGGTCAAAGGACTACTTTGCATTATCCCAACCATGAGTTCTCATGTGACATGAATATGAGAACTCCTCGTTGATCGTGTTCAGTGAACTCATTCTCTATTGAGCACCTACATGCTTGTCTTGGTGTCATTCACACCAATGACTCGAGACTAGTCACTCTCCCTGAGAGAAGACATAGCACGTATTGATCTTAACGGACTGTCAATGCCCAATTGGCAATCCTATGATCAGGAACGTTTAGGATGTGTCTACGAAAGAATGGTCTCATGAATCTAACTTCTTTAGATCGCATTCTCCCAATCACATATTCCTTGGACTTATCGTTTAAGCATATAACATTTATATGAGACGGCTTAAACAATAATGTTTGCCCTTAATATTAAACTAGATTAGTTTAGCATGTGAAATGTCCATAAAGTATCATCATATGATTGGTTTTAGGGCACATTTCCAACAACTTGGAGTCAGTCTTCCGATCTGGTTCCAACTGCCTGGAATCCCTTCCCTGATTGCTTACCTAGCGTTGCTCTCAAATAGTCATCTTCAACGGTTGATACACTTCCAGAAAAGGGACCACTTCTGCAAAGGGGAGCAAGTAAGGCAAGTGAAAATGATATATTGAAGCATGTGGAGACAAGCTACAACTGCATATGCTGAGCTATCCTCTAACCCTCTTTAATACGAATTGGAGAGATTGAACAAAGAAACAGAAAAAAGGAGTAAGCTCAGACCTTCGGGGGAGACCAAAAGAATCCTGCTGCCCAGTTCAAGAGTAGCATAAAGGAAAATCAACGAGTGGAGGAGACCAAAAGAATCCTCCAGCCCAGTTCAAGAGTAAGCCTGTGGAATCACCAAGATCATGCCCATGCATTCAACAAAGGAAGGCCGAGAAAGCACTCCAATTCCAGATTTGCGTACCTAAACTCTTCTCTTTGTTGTTGATTTTGTTTATGCCATGTTAGGTTGTTAGATGTTGTTTTGTTTGTTTGTTTGTTATTTGTGTGAGTCTATGCTTGAAACATTGAGGACAATGTTTGATTTAAGTGTGGGGGGGTAACTAAGTATATTTGATGCAAATTCGTGGGATTTTATCACCCATAACTTCAAATGTTGTTCTTTGTTGTTTTAAGGTGTTTTTAAAGTGTTTTAGTATGTTTTGTTTTATAACTCCGAAAATCACATAAAAATTTGAAAAACATGTTTTGAAAAGCCTAAAAAGAGTGTTTTGAGTTGTTTTTGTGTGTTTGTGTCTTAGGGTACCTTCCAACACAATGATAAGGATTTGGTTTGTAATTGCATGATTGTTAAAAAAAAGTTATAAACATAGAGAAAAGTTTGATTTACTCTTGGTATATGCTTGGTTATGGTTATAATGTATGACTTCACATGCAATCATAAAAGAAAAATTCGTTTTTGTAACATGCTTGAAGAAAGGAACTCAAACAAGCGCTACAACCCTGTGAGACTTGAGCCTAAACGTTATTTGGAGAGTTAAAATCTGTGCATTATTGTTTCTAAAGTCGTTGCATGATCTCATTATTCTTTGCTTGGTCACTACTTAGAAGGCGTTTCATCATATAGTTCCAAATGCTAGAACTCCTGCCCATTTCATTCAAAGCATGTTATTGATTTGCATAACACATATTCAAGATGAAGTTGCGTAGTGACCATCACCAAAGCCAAATTGCCATGTATCCTACTTCATTATTTGTGTAAGTTAACCCCGTTGAGCCTTGTTAAGCCTTTATTCCTTGTTAACCCTCATTATCCTCACCTAGCCTAGTTTAGGACAGTCCACACCGTTGTTCTTAAAAGATAGTGAGCATGACTTAAATGAATTCCTTTTGAATTACATTATGCAAGAAAATGAGTGTGGGGGAAGGAATGCTTGTTCTTAAGTATGTTTTGAGATTCAAAAGAAAAGAAAAACAGAAAAAAAAAAAAAAAAAAAAAAAAAAAAAAAGAAAGAAAGAAAGAAAAAAAAAAAAAAAAAAGCTTGAAAAAAATGAAAGAATGAGTGATTGAAGAAAGGGTCCAAAACACCAATTCTGGCCCTAAATTGTCTAAATTCTCCCTTTTTGTTCAAAAGTTGAGTTTTCATTCAAAAGTGAATTCTAAGTTGATTCAAGTGCTTTGCTCACTATTTCTTTAAGAACCTTTGTTTTCCATATCCCTTCTTTGTTATCCACATGCCCCAAGCCCCATTACAACCCGTGACTTCAATCTTGAGTGTTATGTGTTTCAATTTGTGGAGTTTGAACTTGGTATGAGCTTATGGTGTCACTGGTTCTCGCATCTAAGTAGTAGCATTCCATTCATGAGGTCATACCTAAACATGCTTGTTAACTCCAGAAATTGCTCTCTTTATGATACATATATGTGAGTGTTCGTTTTCATGTTTAGATTAATCTTCTCACATATAACTAGATTAGGGTGTGTAGTTAGAAAATCTGGGTGAAAATTGAGTGCATATCTTGTAAGGAATTGAGCAAATTCTCTAAGGCATGTTAGTACATTCAAAACATGGTTTTAAATGCTTAATTGTGAACTAGTATGTGGTGACTATGATTAAGTATGTACTTAAGTGTAAAGATAACCAAAATCTGTGGAGATAATGAATTTTAACATGTCATGTGCATTGGAAATCCTTGAGGCAACGTTGGAAGGTTTAAGATTGTCTTTGGTTTGTTTTGTTCGTTTCGTTTTGTTTTGTTTTTCTGTTTTGCTCGAGGACTAGCAAAAGCTAAGTGTGGGGGAATTTGATAGGAGCATATTCATGTGACTTAAATGGCTTGTTCTCGTGCATTTACGTTATGTTTCTTTAGTTATTTTAGTCCTTTATGCTTCTTTTGTGTGTTTTCAGGTTCTAAGGGCAATGTATGCAAAAGGATGCATTTTGGAGCCTTTTGGAGCAAATTAGAGATTGGAATGAATATCATATGCTTAAAGCCAAGTAGATGGACGAAATTGAAGACCAAAGGAGGCTAGGAATAAATAAAGAGATGAAGAAATGAAAATGAAGAACAAAGAGTTCACATTCACCACCAATTCAACACATGCACCCATTCACCACAGAAAATTCCTTTTGTGCCGTGCCTAATTCTAGCATTCCACTCCTTCATTTCAGCCACACTCCCACATGCATTCATCATCATTCACCCTAGCTTTAATTCACATGCTTTCCCAACAAATAAAACAGCCATTCCACATGCATTTCCAACCCACATGCACCCTTTAATCATTTAACCTAGCTGTCATTGCACATGCATTCCTTTAATCCACATGCATCTCCATAAACCATCAACACATGCACCCATCACCCAACACTCCCCTTGCCGTGCACATCATCATAAACAATCAGCCATTCCACATGCATTTCCACCCACATGCTTCATAATCATTCAACCAACTTTGCACATGCATTCATCATTTAACCTAGCTGTCATTCCACTTTAATCCACATGCATTCCCTTCATAAATCAGCCACATGCACTCATAATCATTCAACCAACTTTGCACATGCATTCATCATCACAACCTAGCTGTCATATTCCCTCTTTTCTTCCTTCATTCACCTATAAATAAGCATCCATTGCATTCATTCTCATTCATAGACTCTTCCATTTCAGAAAATCATCCATACACACCAACTTGTGTCGTGAGTTCCCTACTAATCCAAACACCACCAGAAATTCAGCCATTCACCACTCCCTATCCTACCACCCCACTCCATTCTACATCATCCATAATCCCCAAAATTCACCTTAGACCTTGTGCTACAACAAAGAGGAAGAGAAGCGGGCCTAAACGTTCATACAATTCAAGTTTGAGTTGTTGGAATGTTTAGGTGTTTCTTTTCCTTTGAATTCAATGTTTAAATTCAATTCTGTTTGTTTTGTACGTATGAGGAACTAAACCCCCCTTAGCTAGGGGGGGATTCGAAATATATGTTTATGCTTGCATTTTGATTTGATTACTTCTAATTGCGTTTCATAAGTTGTGGATTCAATTTGTTTAACTGTTTGATTGATAACTTATTTATGTATGTTTATTGAGAATGCACGCTTAATTTTCATGCATGAATATGACGCTAGAATATAAGTGAGTTTCATCTAATAGTTACGAACTTATATTCACAAGTAGTGGAGGTTGCTTATAAACAATCGCGTTAAACGAATTCTTGGCATAAGTTTCATGCAATCATAGTAACGAATGCCTCGTCAACACTTATAATTTTCATAGAACGTAATGATTCTTGCTTGTATCTCTATTATGCAATCATGTAGGGGACTTGTGGGGAATGTTTTGGGTTGTCGTATGCAATCATCCAATTCAATAACGTTAGGAAGATTTGAAGGTTAATTAGTGCATCACGGTTAACTTGGGGTGTTGAGAATTCATGGTTTATTGAAATGCAATTGGAAATCTTTTTATTATGCAAGTGTAACATGTGTGGAGATGAACCCCTTGGTTAGCATCTATTCATTCCATTTCATCAATTTCATATTTACAATCTGTTTTAATTGCAATTTGTTCATTTAGTTTAATTTCGTCAAAACTCAATCCCCCTTTACTTTATTGTCCAATTTAGTTAGAAAGTGTCTTAGTTTGTGTTTATAAGTGTTTTGATTCAAGTTATTACACAAATTCGTCCAAATTCACCAAAGTGCTTAAAACTGCCCAGAAAGTGTTTTTAAGGCAGTTTTGAGTGTTTTGGGTGATGTTTGAGTCTTTTGATTTGTTTTAGTGTTTTAAAGTTTAGTTTTGCATTCTTTGAGTCTAGTATAGTGTTTTATATTGTGTTTTTACGTTTTTGAGTGAAATCCAAGTGATTAACAATCCCTCCTAATCCCCGGTCCTGAACGATCCCTACTTACATACTTACTACAATTGTCAAAAAGAGGGTTTAATTTGTGTGCGTATAATTCTCGCATCAATGATTTGGAGTTGGGTGCTATTATCTTTGCGTTGAAGTTGTGGAGACACTACCTTTATGGAGAGAAATGTAGGATCTTTACAGATCACAAGAGTCTCCAGTATCTTTTTACTCAGAATGAACTTAATCTTCGTCAATGGAGGTGGATGGAGCTGCTCAGCGATTATGATTGTACGATTGATTATCACCCTGGTCGTGCAAATGTAGTTGCTGATGCACTTAGCAGGAAGTCTCAGGTAGCTGAAGGTCAAGATGTGGCTTTACTTGCTAATTTTCAAGTTAGGCCAATCTTAGTTGATCGGGTGCTTGCAGCTCAGGTAGCTGATGAGCAGACTCAAGAACTAATTCAAGCTCGAGATCGAGGGAGGAGAAGAGACCTCAGAGTTCGGGATTCGGATGGCATGTTGATGCAAGAGGGAAGAATGTTCGTGCCAAATAATTTGGATTTAAAGAAGGAAATTCTCGATGAAGCACATATCTCGGCTTATGCCATGCATCCAGGAGCTACTAAAATGTATCATACCATTCGACCATTTTATTATTGGCCGGGTATGAAGAGGGAGATAGCTGAGTATGTGAATAGGTGCACTGTTTGTCAGCAAGTTAAAGCAGAAAGGAAGAAGTCGTTTGGGTTGTTGCAGCCGCTTCCCGTTCCAGAATGGAAATGGGAAAATATTACCATGGATTTTGTATACAAGCTTCCGCGTACACATAACGGTTTTGATGGCATTTGGTGATCGTTGATCGACTTACTAAGTCGGCGCATTTCATTCCAGTGAGGGAGAAGTATTCCTTGGGCCGATTAGCGGAGTTGTTCATTTCGAAGATTGTGAAGTACCATGGTGTTCCGGTGAGTATTGTCTCGGATCGTGATCCACGATTTACATCTAAGTTTTGGGTGGCTTTTCAAGAAGCTTTGGGTACGAGACTACTTTATAGTACGGCGTATCATCCTCAGACAGATGGACAGTCCGAGAGAACTATTCAGACTTTGAAGGATATGTTGCGAACTTCGGTGTTGCAGTTTGGTGATGCTTGGCACCAACGATTGGATTTGATGGAATTTGCCTATAATAATAGCTTTCATTCGAGTATTGGCATGGCGCCATTTGAGGCATTATATGGTAGAGCTTGTCGCACACCGTTGTGTTGGTCAGAGGTTGGAGAAAGAGTCTTAGTGGGTCCGGAGATTGTTGAGGAGACTACTCAAAATGTTCAGGTAATTAAGTCTAACCTGAAAGCAACCCAGGACAGGCAGAAGAGTTTAGCAGATCAGCATGTTACGGACAGAGTGTATGAGGTTGGCGATTGGGTATTTCTGAAGCTTTCACCGTGGAGAGGTGTTGTGCGGTTTGGTAAGAAAGGCAAGTTGAGTCCCAGGTACATTGGACCTTACATGGTCACAGAGCGAGTTGGTGAGGTAGCTTACAGGTTGGAGTTGCCTCCGGAGTTGGCTAGAGTGCATAACGTTTTTCACGTGTCTATGCTTCGACATTATGTTGCTGATCCGTCTCACGTGATACCTCTGCAACCCTTGGAAATTAATCCGGATTTGACTTATGACGAGGAACCAGTGACGATCTTAGATTGGAAGGAAAAGATTCTAAGGAACAAGACGGTGAGCTTAGTGAAAGTTTTGTGGAGGAATCATTCCGTGGAGGAAGCTACGTGGGAGACGGAAGATCGGATAAGGGATTTGTATCCCAGATTGTTCTTTGGTCACTAGGGGTTGTATTTGGTTGTTTTGAATTTCGAGACGAAATTCTATTAAGGTGGGTAGGCTGTGACATCCCGTCCAGAAATTTATCGAAAGCGTACGTGTGAAAAGACACTTTTACCCCTAGCTTGTTTCGTTACATTATTGGTTGTTTTGGGTGGTGTTGGCATGTGTTGGGCCACACACTCACACTGTCACTCTCCCAGCTCCCCTGTCCCTCTCCCTGTCTCTCTCCCGTGCTCCCATTTCTTCCCTTTCTTTTCGAACACGTACGGACACACACACAACTCACTCAAATTTTCACAGATCGAAGGAACCAAGTGCATCTTCGAGCTCGTGAGGCTCGTGGGAGTGCAGCTGTACCATTTTCAGGTAAGATTATCACCGTTTTCACGTCGATTCGACGAGGTTCGTTTTGGATACTATTCATGCAAACGTAAATACTCACGTTTTAAGGAAAATGGAGCTCGTAGGTAACTTGGTGAGGTCTCAAGGAGTCTCCGTGTGGTTCGTTTGGTGAATTTGGACGTCGAAATCGCCATATTCGAAGTTGGCCGGACTTGGAGTTTGGCGACAGGTAAGATCTTGTAGTTTTTAACCCTTAAAAGTTGTTTGGTCATGTTCCCCTAGTCTTAGGCGTCATTTTGGTACAAAAATCACAAAAATTGGTTGAGAAACGAGAGAGAAATCGAAGTTTGTAGGTTTGACGATTTTCCGGCGCCGACGACGTCGTCGGAGTCTCGTCGGGGAAGGAGACGGAATATTCCGTCAAGTCTGACGGAATATTCCTGACGCCGTTAACGGAATCCGTTAGAACTAACGGAATATTCCTAACGGCGTCAGTTGACGCCGTCAGCGTGCCAGGCACATGCCTGCGCATGGCCGGCGCGTGGGGGCGCGTGCGGCGGTGGAAAATTTTTCTAAAAATTTGGGTGTGATCCTAAGGTTGTGTAGAGCACGTTGGTATATTCAATTGTCCATTTTGAGCAATGTATGAGAAGTTATTACGAAATGAAGGTTATGCGCTTTAAAATTAACATTTTTATAGTTATTTCGCATATAGGTGAGACGTATCCCGAGGACGAGCGTGGTCACTCGAGGCAGGGGGGCTACGACCCTTCCACTTACCAGTGAGTGGGCTTTTGGTTTTCCGTATATACCTATATACTTATATTTTCCCAGAATTAATATGAATGTTTACTCGTTATATGCCATTTTCATATTGTTGGTCGTTATGCATGATTAGTTGCATTCATATATACATATATTTGTTCGTATGCATAATTGGTGCTGTGGATGCACAGGTAAGTGCCAGGTAAGCGTTATTTCATATTTTGCATTCAATAGTGATTAAAGATGCTTAGAGAGCTCATAACCTGCACCCCTGATGCGAGAATTATACGCACACAAATTAAACCCTCTTTTTGTCAATTGTAGTGAAGAATGTAAGTAGGGATCGTTCTGGACCGGGGATTAGGAGGGATTGTTAACCACTTGGATTTTGACTCAAAAACGTAAAAACAAGTTTAAAACACTATACTAAACTCGAAGAATGCAAAACTCAAAATAAGATAGATTAAGACTAAGACTAAACAAATATGGGGGGGGGGGGATTGAGGTTTGGACGAAAGTAAACTAAAATGGATAGATTGCAAGAAAACAAATTGCAAATACGGATTTGACGGAAATGAATGGATGAGATGGCTAGCTAAGGGGTTCATCTCCATACATGTTATACTTGCATATAAAACAAATCTAATTGCTTTTCAATAAACCATGAATTCTCAACGTCCCGGGTTAATTAGGTCCGCTTAAATTAACCGTCAAGTTTTTCTTAAGTTAATGAATTGGATGATTGCATACGACAACCCAAAGCATTCCTCACAAGTTCCCTACATGAATTGCATAATAGAGATACAAGCAAGAATCATTAAGCATCATGAAAACTATAAGTGTTGACGAGGCATTCGTTACTATGATTGCATGAAACTTATGCCAAGAATTTGTTTAACGCGATTGTTTATAAGCAACCTCCACTACTTGTGAATATAAGTTCATAACTATTACGTGAAACTCACTTATATTCTAGCGTCAAATTCATGCATGAAAATTAAGCGTGAACTCTCAATAAACATACATGAATAGGTTATCAATCAAATAGTTAAACAAATTGAATTCACAACTTATGAAACGTAATTAGAAGTACTCAAATCATATTGCAAGCATAAACATATATTTCAAATCACCCCCTAGCTAAGGGGGGTTTAGTTCCTCATACGTACAAAACAAAGAGAATTGAAATTAAACATTGAAATCAAAGAAACGCCTAAACATTCCAACAACTCAAACTTGAATTGTATGAACGTTTAGGCCCTCTTATCTTCCTCTTTATTGTGGCACAAGGTCTAAGGGATGTTGTTGGTGTGTTGAATGGATTGGGGAATTATGGAAATGGATGAGGATTGGTGTTTGGATTTTAAGGGAATGGGGACTCACGGCTAGGAAGAAGAATGGATGTGTTTGAGGGGTGTTGTGTTGTGAATGAGATGATGAATGGAATGAATCAATGGGGAGTGAATGAATGCTTATTTATAGGTAAATGAGAGGGAACATGACAGCTAGGAATAGGTGGAAATGTGGCTACAAGTTTGGTGAATGATTATGAGTGAATGCATGTGAATGTGGCTAGGTTGGAAAGCTGGAATTGCATGTGGAGTGTGCTGAAATGGAGATGTTTTGCACGGCAAAAGGGTGGAATATGTGGCTGTATGTTTGGGTTTGTTTAAAGGGTGCATGTGGGTGAATGTTAGGTTGGAAATGCATGTGCAATTGCATGTGTGTGTGCTGGAAATGGGATGGTA
This sequence comes from Pyrus x bretschneideri, assembly GCF_019419815.1. Lineage (NCBI taxonomy): Eukaryota > Viridiplantae > Streptophyta > Magnoliopsida > Rosales > Rosaceae > Pyrus > Pyrus x bretschneideri. The sequence goes on from NW_025999504.1 coordinate 417,200, forward strand.
GCCACGGCAATGAGTGGTGTTTGGTGCTGGAAATGGATGTGGCTTCAATCTGAAAATGGGAGAGCATGTGCACGGCAAGGATGTGAATGATTATGGAGGGATGTGGCTGAAATAGCATGTGGAAGGAATGCTGGAAAGGTAAGGTAGGCCACGGTAATACTGATTGTTGTTGTGAAATGTGTATGAATGGAGTTGTGTTGTGTATGGTTTCAATTGAATTAAAAGTCACGGCAAAGGGGAGTTTTTGTGTTGGATGCAATGATGAAAAGTGAATAAATAATGCATGTAGGGTTGGAGAAAAGGTGTGTGAATGGGGTGATTGAATGATTAAAGGGACATGTGGGGTGTAATGCATGTGGCTAGTTTGCTTTCTTGGTGAGAGGATGCACGGCACAAGGGATAGAAAAGGGTTGAGTGGTGTGTGTAATTGCATGTGTGTGCATGTGGAATAAAGAATGAATGGTGGAAATGTGAGTGAATGATGTGCATGTGTGTGAATGCATGTGGAATTAAGAAGAGTATGGAAGTGAATAAATCATAATAGGGCTAGTTTAAAGGGCTAGGGTTTAAGTACATAGAATGGGCCTAAAATAGGTTGGTTTGCATGGCATAGAATGTTTGATTGGGCTAGAGGTTTTCCATGGCTCAAAGGATTTGTTTGATTGGGCTAGGCCCTTTGTTTTATGTCCCCAAAGAGCATACAAGGCTTCAATTTCGTCCATCCTCTTTGCTCCATGATTAAGCTATCCAATCCATGCCTAAAAGTGCCCCAAATAGCCTCAAAATGCACTTTCTTGCTCCCTAAGCCCTTAGAACCTGAAAACAAACAAAAGAAGCATAAAGGACTAAAATAACTAAAGAAACATAACGTAAATGCACGAGAACAAGCCATTTAAGTCGCATGAATATGCTCCTATCAACCCCCGGTGTTAGTGCTCCCGGCTAGAGTAAGGCACAGTCCTTCACGTGATGTTCACCTCCCGCACCACACGCTCAGCTTGGATCCAAGTTAGGTGCACAGCCCTGTCGTACAGACCACTTAGGGTGGTTCCGACTCGTAGGTGACCCGCGATTATTCGCACAGCCTTCACGTGATCGTAGCACTAAAGCGTTTATATGTATTACACCCAGGCCTGTCGTACAGACCACTTTAGGTGGTTCCGACTCGTGGGCAGGTTTAGTTACTGATATCGAGATTTGAGCTCTAGATGCAGCCGTACAGGTCATGTTAGGTGACTCCGGCTGCCAGATTGTATATTATTGATGTGATTTAAACCTGAGCACTTGCATTTTATTCTGAGGTTCCGTTATGGCCTATAGTTGAGCATGATTGGCATATTTATATCTACGTGCATATGCTTATTTTCTGGGAAGTATACAGGTTTTACAGCGAGGAGTTAGAATCTTATTTTTGAAATGGTTTTCGAAAAGCTTTGTTTTTGCCCACTCACGCTTTTGTTTTGCGCCCCTCCAGGTTCTAGCTGTTCAGTTGGTTTGGTGGTTTCCCAGAGGGCTTTCCCGGCATTTCTGACAGACGATCACCAGCGTATTTTCACCTTCGGGTGTACTGTTGTAACGTTATTTTAGTTTGGACTGGTTAGGGTTTTCTGCTCTGAATTTGTGTCTCACTTACGCTAGCACTTCTTACTTTGACCTTATGTATGCTAGTTTTTATTTATTCGTACCTTTACATTACTACTTTATTAGCTTCCGCACTATGCACTTGGCTACGTCACTTCCACGTGACGGCCAGCACGCCCTGATCTCGGTCGGGGTGTGTCACAACATCTTTCTTCACAATGATACAAAATATTGTATGTACCAACAACAAAACTTGCCTAACATAAGTACTTGTACATGGAAAATAATTTACCTATAACAAAAGAAATGCAGTTTGATGTATAAAATCAACAATATTATGTTCCACTCATGTTTATACAACAACAAAACATGTCTAACATATATAACAATACATAGAAAATAATTTACCTACAAGTTAGAGGAATGTTATTTGATTCAAAATATATAATATAGGTGTAGCATTTTTTTTTTAAAATAATTGGAACAAACTAATTTACCTACCAATTAATATGGATAAAATTGCTACAAAATATATCACGGAAAAAAAAAAAATTACTTCTCTAGTTTGACATAGATACGGTTAATGCAAACACTTTTTTCATTTTATTTCACTTTTTCTACTACTTTTAATTTGGCATAAATTTAGGAATTTGGAAAATGGACCATAAAGTATGAGTGGTATGAGTGTAAATAAATTGTATTATTATGTCAATAGTGTTCCTATATGTTTGCAAATTTTAAATTTGGACTTAAACTGAATCTTTAAAGATAGATGGGTTTTTATCTAGAAATAATGAATTGTAAGGGTCAAAATCTAAAGCATCCTATTTTTTATAAGTTTAGTCTTACCATCTAATATACCATGTACGGCCGGCCTGCCAACAAAATATTCCTTCACTTGAATATTATATTAATCCATTCCTGCATTCCCAATCAATTGCCGTTCCCAAACACTGCACCCAGTGTACAGCAATGGCTTCCGGTTCCCATTCCAGCTACCTGTACTCCCTCTGGTCTCAATCCCGCCCATCAAGTACTGACCAAACTTTGCTGACCTTCATCTCCGCCATTTTCCTCGTCTTTCTGTACCTCTGGCTGGTCAAAAAATCTAACAACCCGAACCCGCCGCTGCCACCCGGCCCACGGGCCTTGCCCTTGCTCGGGAACCTCCTCTCCCTCGACCCAGAACTCCACTCCTACTTCGCGGGCCTGGCCCAATCATACGGCCCCATCTTCAAGCTCCGCCTTGGCAACACCATCGGCGTTGTAGTCACCTCCCCTTCCTTAGCTCGCGAGATTCTCAAGGACCATGATATCACCTTCGCCAACCGCGACGTCCCCTCCGCGGGTCGGGCCGCGTCGTACGGGGGATCCGACATCGTGTGGACTCCGTACGGACCGGAGTGGCGGATGCTGAGGAAAGTTTGCGTGCAAAAAATGCTCAGCAACACCACTCTTGACTCTGTGTACGCGCTCCGGCGGAAACAGCTCCGACGGACCGTCGGGTACTTCTACGATCGGATCGGATCGCCGGTCAACGTGGGGGAGCAGATGTTCCTGAACGTGATGAATGTTATTACGAACATGCTGTGGGGCGGGACCGTGCAGGGAGACGAGAAGGCGGGGCTCTCGGCGGAGTATCGGGAAGTGGTGTCGGAGATGACGGTGCTTTTGGGGAAGCCGAATGTTTCGGACTTTTATCCGGGTTTGGCCAGGTTTGATTTGCAAGGGGTGGTGAAGAAGATGGGCTGGTTGGCCCGGAGGTTTGATGGGATATTTGAGAAGATAATAGATCAACGGCTGCGGATTGACAAGGAAGGGGAGGAGGGGAATAAGGATTTTTTGACGTTTTTGTTGAAGTTGAAGGAGGAAGGAGGAGATTCCAAGACGCCCTTCACCATGACTCATCTCAAAGCCTTGCTCATGGTAAGTAAATGTTTGACTTACTTTGAATTTGTAGCAAGCTTTCAGTTTTATTTTTCATATTTTTTTTTTTCACTATAACTTGTTTAGTAATGCATCATCGAATTATTGTTGGAAAAATTACAAAAAAAAATTGATATTTTTCTAAGAAGCAGGTAGACATTAGATTGAGGCGCGAGTATCTCACTCTCTATAAGAAGATTCAAGCTCACTGCAGTTTGACAATAATTCACGAATCGGTTCAGCAAAATGCTACATGATAAATGCACTGACACCATAAAAAAATGCTAGTGGGATGATAAATAAAAATATTATGGAGAAAATGCTACTAATTATAAGTTTATTATCACACCTTAGTGAATAGGGTAATAAACCTATAATTAACTATAAATAGAGTTACAAGAGTTACAATAGGTGAAAGGTTAAACAATTCCACTTAATTCCCTAGTAATAACAAATAATGGAAAATGATCCTCGTCGGATCCTTTTCCTAGGGATCCTAAGAATCCCGTAATCATGTTCATTTATCGTACATCATGCGGTCAGTTTTCGTTAAATACTATTTATATTTGAATTAAGAGAAAACCAAAAAAGAAAAAGGAGAATTTAAATTTACACAGGGAAAAAAAAAAAAGGGGGGGGGGAGGAAATGGAAAGAAGACAAAGAGGATGAGGTAAAGAAAAGAATAAAAAAGAATAGAAGTTTCCAATTTTCAAGGCGTCAAAATGGTTGGGGTGTCTGACCGTCTTGGCTGATGTGAGGCATGGGGACTAGGGTTGGAGGGAAGGGATCACACCACACACGTGGTGTTTTATGAAATGGGGAAGAATGCATATGCACCTTTTCAGAATTCTCTTTATTATGAACCACCCAACCCATGGGATTTTTACTTTTAATTTTTAAAAATTAGATATAGTCATTCAAAATGTTAAGTTATATGGTATATATGCTTAATGTGTTTTTAAATTTTGTACTTGTTGGATATTCTTTTTGCATTTTATCATTTTTTTTATTATCTTATCGATATATTTCATACAAGTATAATTTTTTATAAGTGTCAATATATACTTATTTACAAGATATACAAAAAATTTACCTAAATTCACCTAGGCCCCCTAGACCCCACCTAGCCTAGACGCCAGCCTACCGCCCGACTAACGCCTAACGTTTTTTAGAACATTGAAATAAAACAATGACAATTATAATTAATTAATATTAAAAATGTACATTTGAAAAAAAAAAATTAAAAATGCACCAACAATTATTAACTAAAAGTTGAAAGGTAAAGTTTGAAAACTCAAAAAATATAACTTCTAATTTTTGGTTTTCAGTTTTAGTTTGTCGCTATGAAACAAATATGCAAATAAAGTGGAAACAAAAACAAAGGCGATTCGGTTATCATTTTCTACTTGGAAGTTTATGCCTACCCAATCAACTGCATATGGTCCACCATCATTTTCTCAATGGACACGTGTGCCTACCCAACTTAAGTGCACGTGGTCCATGTGCAAGGATGGAGAACGGTTATAGAGGGTGGGTAACCATAGTTATTTACTCATAATCATTAAGTTCTTACACGTATAACAGTTTATTCATTGGATAATTGCATAAACAGTTATATTAGGTACATTTAACATGCATTTCCGTATTTTAATGTTCCAAGTCCTCAAAAAACTTATACATATTATTGTATCATTGATGAAAAATGTTACGACTGCCGTATGATGTCATGTAGGCCTGGAAAACGGGTCATGTTTGTCATGCTTCATGTTTTTTTGGTGTAACACTTATTATCTTAACATGTTATGTCGTGTACCACCCGTTATCTTAAGAGGTCCTTAATAGGTTATGTCACTTTACTCATCAGGTAAAAGGACCCAACATGTTATGACTCATTAAGAAAAATATTTTTTTTTCCTTAAATTTGCACATACCACGTTGCCACATAAATATTACTTCAAAAAATAAAAACACATTTGTTGTTAAGTACAACATCTATACTCTAAAATGAGAGCCTAATAAAAAAACACCAATACACTACTAGCCTACTACAAAATATCAAATGTGTAAGGATATGCAAAATGAAAGAGTTTTTATTTTCAAGGTTGTGAAGTCTTTCTCAGAATTTAAAACCTTGCCATTGAGGCAAAATGACCCAACCAGTTACATTAACGAGTCCTTAACATGTTTGGTCACTTTACCCATCAGGTAAAACGACCTGACCCATTAAAAAAAATATTTTTTTTTCTTCTTAAATTTGCACATAACAAATTGCCACATAAATATTACTTCAAAACATAAAAACACATTTGTCGTTAAGTACTACATCTACATTCCAAAATAAGAGCCTAATAAAACCAATACACTATTAGTCTACTACAAAATATCAAAATGTGTACGGATATGCAAAATGAAAGAGTTTTTCTTTTCAAGGTTGTAAAGTCTTTCTCAGAAGTTAAAATCTTGCCAATGAAACTCAAAGCTTGCATGATATTCATTTTACAAAAATTTTCAATTTTCCTCAATCTTCATGGGGTTGTATTGGAACTTTGGCTTGGTCTATTGCCTTCAAGAGTTATGTTGATGATGTTTTCAGTAAGATTTTCCACATCAGAACTCTGTTCTGCATAAATTAAGTATAGAAAAACCAAACATTATAAATCATTCAAATTATGAGAAGTTTACCAAAATTATTCTGAAAAGAAATAAAATAATAGTATTGTACCATATAAAAATAGAGTAAACTGTCGATTTACCCCCTGAACTTTCACTTTGCTTTTGATTTTCCCCCTGAATTTTTCTATTGGAAAATTAAGGACTCAAACTTAAGTTTTTTTAGCCGATTTGCCCTCTACCGTTAGTTTTTCATATATTCCATCCATATTTCTGTTAAGTGAGACCATGTGCATAACATGTGAGGGTAGTTACATCATTTCACTCTTAAAAATGATTAAAAAACTGAAAATAAATAAATAAAATAAAACTTTCCCTCTATTTTTGCCCGCTAATTCCTATCCTCAATTTTATTTTTCCCTCTCATTCCTATGTATGAGAAATGACATATGGTGTTATTGTCTTCATAAGTAGCTAAGCTAGTCTTTTTCTTGAAGCATGTACTACCATTTTTATTTTCTCTAACAAATTAATAATTTGACAAATGCTCATAGTGTTACTGTCTCCAAAGCTGTGCATTAATATAAGAAACATGTTCATAGTACTCATAAAAAAATGCTTAAGATAATTACATACTCTTCATAATGTCATAATAATCCCAATACAATTCCACAAATGATCCTTAAAAAGTTGGAAAACATAACACCCTCAACCTCAACCTCAACCTTACTCAGCCATCAGAAATGAAAATAGGCTTAGGTACAAGATTCCAACCAAACGAGGAAGGCCATGGATAGTGTAGTTGATCTCCATGTGTCATGTGTGTTTCGAGCAAATTGTTTGTGCTCTTGTTTTGATAACTAAAACCTTATTTTGCTTGTGTTTGCTTAGTGGAATGCCCATATTTTGTAATCGAGATTCTATGGATTATATACCTTATGGATGATAAAATCTCTTATGTTTTCCAACTTCTTAATAATCATTTTGTGAAATTGTATTAGGATTATTATGACATTATGAAAAGTATGTAATTATCTTGAGTATTTTTTATGAGTATTATGAACATGTTTCTTATATTAATGCACAGCTTTGGAGACAATCACACCATGAACATTTGTCAAATTATTAATTTGTTAGAGAAAATAAAAATGGTAGTACATGCTTCAAGAAAAAGACTAACTAAGCTACTTATGAAGACAATAACACCATATGTCATTTCTCATGCATAGGAATGAGAGGGAAAAATAAAATTGAGGATAGGAATTAGATGGAAAAAATAGAGGAAAAGTTTTGTTTTTTTTTATTTATATTCAGGTTTTTAATCATTTTTAAAAGTGAAATGACTTAACTACCCTCACATATTGTGCACATGGTTTCACTTAACAGAAATATGGATGGAATATATGAAAAACTAACGGTAGGGGGCAAATCGGCTAAAAAAATTAGTTTGAGTCCTTAATTTTCCAATAGAAAAGTACAGGGGAAATCAAAAGTTAGGTGAAAGTTCAGGGGAAAAATCAACAGTTTACTCTATACAAATATATAACCTTATTTTTCCAAATTTTCTAAGTATAATTTAACATATATATATATATATATATATATATATATATATATATATAGGTCTTTTAACAAGAGGGATTCCCATTTTTCTAAAAAAATGGGGATACCCTCTTAACCGTTAGATTGGCTTTAATAAAATTGTGTGGTTGAGATTAAATCACAGGCCACACAATCTCAACCGCACAATTTTATTAAAGTCAAATTCAACGATCAAGAGGATGTCCCCATTTTTTTAGAAGAATGGGGATCCCTTCTGTTAAAGGATTCCTATATATATATATATATATATATATATATATATTATACGTATGGGTTATAATATTATATATTATTATAGTATATAATATTATATATATAATTATTTTAGTATTTTTAGGGTTATAAAATTATAAAATTAATATTTTTCTTATCATGTATCGGTTTACCCATATGTATATCGGGACTAACTCGTTATTTTAATAGGTGCTTATTGAATTACCCGATAACTACCTGATTTGTTATCATGTTAAAAATTGTTAGGTCTAATGTCAAGCAAGTCGATCTCGTTACGAAACTTGTGTGGTTGACAATCAATTAATATCATAAGAAAAAGAGAAAATAAAACAAATACTGAGGCATCAAAATAGAACAAAGTGTGTCCATGAAAATAAATTCGGAAACAGTCTGGGACTCTTGCCTGGAGATTAGCCAGCAGCACCACAAACAATTGGGAGAGGTTGAACAATTTTAGAGCTTTTAGTTTTCTTTTTTAATTTTACATATATTAAAATAACCATAACCATCTATTTAAATTTCACGGTTAAACGATTATACTCATACCTGTTTGTTTGTTTAAACGACTACCTATAATCATAACCGAGAGTTTTAAATAGACGGGTAACCGCAATTACTCATGTTCGTGGGTATTTTCCCCATCCCTACCACGAGAGCCTCAATGGCTTTATTGTTTGTACATGATTGGCCTGCAATGGTTTTGTTGTTTGGTCTATTTTCATGTTTGTACTTACAATGTTGCTGTCCCTTCCAAACTCATCTTTCATCTCATCCATTTATTTTTTTCCCACATCATGCTTTCTTCTTTTCAAAAAGGTTTGTACATGACAAGTTTGTGGATAAACTCAAGTTCCGTATACCCGAGTTTATGAAGAAAAAGGGAAATTCTAAAACCGTCCAATAGTTTTTATTTATTTTTTTATTTTTTAACAAATGCTATTATCTACATTAAGTAGCTTTTTAATTTTTTTAGACAAACTATATCATCTACACTAAATGGGAGGGGACGAGCTTACTCACATTGGGTTAGCAATAATGTGGTTCAAATTCGCATTTGGCGAGAATCAAACCTAAAACAGTGGAAAAGCCATAATTTTTGTTAAGGAGGGTCAATTTTCTTCTTTAGTTCAGGAAAACTTTAGGAGATGGAGAATTTGATCACAAGAATTCGTCTGTAGGATCAAAAGTTCATCATGATTATATTACTTGATTTTTTTTTTTGAAGAACTATTACTTGATACCTACACCGTTAATTTGTTTGATATATTCAGATGACTAAACAATCACTAATTCAAATGATTTTTTCATAGGATGGTCTTCAAATGAAATTAAGAGGTTGAATGGTTTCGATTGTGAAATTTCTGTTTTGAAGATACATTATTTGCAAGTGCATAGATGAACTCATCTCTAAAAGGGAATGCAAGTATTATCCTTTGAATTATATTTTACATTTTAATTTATGGTTCTGAGTTTGGAATGATATAAACATACCATATGATGTCCATGATCCATATATCTTGTCAAATCAGGTTTGATTTAGTTGGAGGAATATAGATAATGTACTGAAGAAATTTATTTGTGAGAATGGTCGGGTTTTATATGGAACCAAATAAGTCTAAAGACAATAAATGATTACAAACTTGGCAAACGGTGAGGAGGGTCAGCTGATCATGCTAGGCATTAATTGGCTCCGCCTATGACCTATGATCCCTCACTTACAAGTACAGAGGAATAACCTTATAGCGTAGTAATAAGTGGCAAAACCGTCCAATAGTTTGATCACCAAATTCGTGAGTTTTCATTCAATGTTTCTGTGTGCATGAGGTTATGTCTTTCCTTGAAACATGATGCGTTGAGACAACCTTAATCTCAAATTCAGTCTCACTTATTGACATGGTTGATTGTTTTACAGGGTACGTTAAGTTTTAGCCTTAAATTGGCGGGCTAATGGCTTAGATTTTAGGTTTCAAGTTTCAGTTTTAGCTAATGGAAACTCTTGTACAAAGTACCTGACCTCCTACCTGTATGAAAGTTACTTTCCACATGAGGATTTGTTTTCCCTGGTTTCCAGAGAGCCAATTAGTATAGTAACACAACTTTCTATGGACAGGATATGGTGGTGGGTGGGACTGACACTTCCTCCAACACAACTGAGTTTGCAATGGCTGAAATCATGAACAAACCAGAGATGATGGAAAAAGTCCAGCAAGAGTTAGAAGACGTAGTTGGCAAGCACAACATTGTAGAAGAATCCCACATCGGCAAATTGCCATACTTACAAGCTGTGATGAAAGAAACTTTGCGCTTGCACCCAGCCCTGCCTCTGTTAGTCCCTCATTGCCCAAGTGAAACATGCATTGTGGGAGAGTACACCATTCCAAAACGATCTCGGATTTTCATCAATGTTTGGGCCATACACAGAGACCCTTCGATTTGGGAAAACCCATTGGAGTTCAATCCAGAGCGGTTCTTGGATAGCAAATGGGACTATAGTGGGAAAGACTTCAGCTATTTTCCATTTGGGTCTGGCAGAAGAATATGTGCTGGAATTGCAATGGCTGAGAGGATGGTGATGCATTCACTTGCTACACTTTTGCATTCTTTTGATTGGAAATTGCCAGAGGGAGAGAAGTTGGATCTTTCTGAGAAGTTTGGGATTGTGTTGAAGAAGAAGATACCTTTGATTGCCATCCCAACTCCAAGGTTATCAGATCCATCACTTTATGAGTAGAACAATGCTGCTATCAAATTCCTTAGAATACTTCACTTGTAATAATTAATACCAACTTAAGCCTAAAAATATTTCTCGAAAACTACATATTTACGATAATGTTCTATTGTGAGATATCGATATATATATATATATATATATATGTAGATTATGAATTTATACCAAACTTATGTTCCTAGAAATTTCTAGGTATAAGAGCATTTGTTATTGAAAACTTCAAGCTGTTGTCCCCTTTCTACGGTTTTCTTTTCTCAAGCATTTCCGGATTTGACTTGTTTTATTCTTCTCTGTTCAAATGATGAAAAGTGATATTTCAAATTGCTCAAGTCCGAAGGATAGGACTAATTCCCAGTGAAATCCGAAACATTACAATAAAATTGTGATATTGAATCGCCTACACATTAGGTTGAGACGTTGGTATCTCACTCTCTGTAAAGAGATTCACGCCCACTATGGTTTGACAAAAATTTTCGAATTGGTGCAACAATATATATCCTAACTTGTCCCCTCCAAAATATAACATGACTAAAACCTAGCTGCACAAAAAGGAAGAGTCCACAAAAACATCCTTCAGTGGCCAGTAAGTAAAAGATGGAAAAGATGGAGGCATGAAGAACAATAGATGTAGAGGAAAATGCTAGTGGGATGATAAATAAAAATATGATGAAGAAAATGCTACTAATTATTGTTTATTCTCACTCTTATTAACAATAATAAGAGCTACAAAAGTTACAACAGGTGAAAGGTTAAAAGACTCCACTCAATTTCGTACTAATAACAAATAACGACAAACAAACTTAACTCCCCCACTAGCAATCAAATAATTATAATTATAATTTATTTATTTAATATTAAAAAGGATTTTTATAACAAATGACCATTAGAATAAGCCCATCCCATCAAGATAGTTCCTGAAATTGAAAATCGATCCATGTCGTCCTTAAATATGGGTGCTGCAAATCAATGTAGTTATTCTGTAGTATTCTGTCAAATAATCTGTTAGTTTGTTGATGTGACACATTTACGGACCCATGTACCCTATTAAATAGCAACATGTGGATTATATCAAGCTATTATTTTTAAGAATGATCAAAATTCTGAAAACAATAAACCTGAGTAAATAGAAAGCAATAAACAAAAGTTTAGTCATTCTGGCTTTTAGGATCTCTCGACTCTCTAGTTCCTTCCACTGTTTTTGATCTTTTGGATCGTACTCGAAGAACCGATTCTCCCTCAGACTTGGTCCATCTTCTCCCGGTTTTGATCATGGTCAATGGAACAAGAGGGGTGATGTCAGCATGTGATTAAAATTTTAATCTCATTTTGTTATGAATCTTATTGATTTTGGTCTTTGTGTCTTATCAGACCAGATTATGCATAGATAACGAAGATTACAGAAAATTGTGGTATCTCTATAGCTATGGGATTACTGGCGATGTCTTTAAAAAAAAAAAAAAAAAAAAAAAAATCTTGAAAATCAAAACTGGAAATTGCGAGTGGGGGGTCGTGGAAGAATGCGGGGCGCCAGGGAAGGGAAGATGGGTGTGCGCAGATGGGAGGTTCGATCGGAGAGGGGGGGAGAAAGAAAGAAAGGGGAAGGCGTGAAAGAGGGAGAGAGAAGTCATCACGTTGTGGGGGACTTCTTTAAGTGGTTGGGGTGGCTGAGGCTTGCTGTTCCTTTTTTTTTTTTTTTTTTTTTTTTTTAAGCTTTGGAAAAAAATAAAAACTTATTTTTATTTAAAAAATAAAACATAATCCACATTAGAACTGATAATTTTTTATACGATCCGCTAACATGACACATAAACGACACAAAAATAACGGGTTTCGAGTTAACATTATAACGAATCGGATCATTATCGGGTCACACGATAATAACCCGTTAATAATGGGTCCTTAACAGGTTTACACGAAAGTGACACACGGGTAACCCATTTCGACACGATAAGAAAAAAGTTATTTTGATAATTTTAATTTTTTAAACTACTAAAAAAACTTACTATAAAATACAATAGATATAATGAATATGTATATATTGTTTATTAATTATTCTTCTATATAAAATTTAAAATTTAAGTTTTATTTATTTTTATAGTATATTATAGGCAAAGATTGAGATTAAAAATCATAAAACATATTAAAAATAAAATATCAAGTAATTTAAAAATACCAAAGACATTAAAAAAATTATAATAATTAATTAACATGTGTGAAAAATATGAAAAAAATATGCGAACACTCATAGTCGTAGTCGCATCCTCTACGCTTTAAGGATGAGTATATGATCGTTTGAATTTTTAAAACCATACAAATTCTCATGAATAGTATTTTTAAGGGAGTTCAAAATAAACAAAATTCATAATTATTAATGTATAAGTTTGAAAGATGTGAAAGCATAATAAACGTTCATAATTGCATCCTCAACGCTTAGACGATGGTTACATAGTCGTTTAGATTTTTAAAACCATGTAACATCTCACGCCGCCTAGGAGAGTGATCCTTAAATGTATATTTCCATCCCTATCTAGCATGAGGCCTTTTGGGGGCGCACTGGCTTCGGGTTCCGTAGGAACTCTGAAGTTAAGTGAGAAGGGGGCTAGAGCAATCCCATGATGGGTGACCCACTGGGAAGTTGCTCGTGAGTTCCCAAAAACAAAACCGTGAGGGAATGGTAAGTCCAAAGCGGATAATATCGTGCTACGGTGGTGGAGCGGGCCTGGGAAGTGATTCGCCCCGGGCGGGGATGTGACAATTTGGTATTAGAGCCTAACCCCGGTCGCATGTGTACCGACGAGGACATTGGGCCCCTAAGGGGGGTGGATTGTAGCATCCCACACCGCCTAGGGGAGTGATCCTTAAATGTATATTCCCACCCCTACCTAGCACAAGACCATTTGGGAGCTCACTGGCTTCGGGTTCCGTAGGAACTCCGAAGTTAAGCGAATGGGGGGCTAGAGCAATCCCATGATGGGTTACCCACTGGGAAGTTGATCGTGAGTTCCCAAAAACAAAACCGTGAGGGAATGGTAAGCCCAAAGCGAACAATATTGTATTACGGTGGTGGAGCGGGCCCGAGAAGTGATATGCTCCGGATCGGGATGTGACACTCCAAATCTCATGAACATTATTTTTTATTTGAGTGCAAAATCAATAAAATTAATAATAATTATTGTAGAAGTGTGAAAAATGTGATCGCTCATAATGAAAAGTTTTACAACTTTCATGAAGGGGTCAACTCTGAAATTTAGTATGTATATACTAATTTAGTATTATGTTTTACATTTTTTGGGGTCAAATTATGTTTTTCATTTTCATTTTTATTGATTTAAAATATATTTTTCTTAACGGGTAATAGGTTTGGTCATATTACCTAATAATATTAACGGGTTGATTTTGGGTCGGGTCATATTACCCGTTTACTTTAATGGGTATTACACAACACGACACGAACATGAGAAACACGACATGAATGCCAGTTCTAATCCACATTGTTCATTTTAATTGGATATATGAATTCATATGTGTGCCACATCAACACACTAACAGATTATTTGACAGAATTCTAACAGAAGGACTACACTGATCTGCAACACCTATATTCAGGGACAATATTGATTGATTTTCAATTTCAAGGACCATGTTGATGATATGGATCAATTTCAGGCTCCATTTGTGATAAAAACTCTATTAAAAATGCACCAACAAGCTATTTAGTACTATGGTCTAGTGATATTCCTTCTCATTTGTAAGTGAGAGGTTTTAAGTTCAATTCTCGCCAAAAGCGAAGTTGAACTACATTAGCTCATTGTAAATATTAGCTTACTCCCCCACCCCCTTACTGTAGATACTATCATTTGTTGGAAAAAAAAAAAAAAACAAAACAAAACAAAAAATGCACCAACAATTATTAATTAAAAATTGAAAGGTAAAATTTGAAAATTCAAAAAATATAACTTTGTTGTAAAATCGACGATGTGTGTACAGCGGAATAAATAAAACAAGACACAAAATTTATGAGGTTCCTCTATAGTCAGTGTGACTAGAGTACGTCCTCGGGCAGCAGTGATGCTTTTATTATAATTTGGAATAATAGGAGTACAAAGATAACTCTATGTATTCTCTCATCTCCTCTTCCTCTCTTTCTTTTTTTTGCTCTCAATTCAAAGCATACGGAGTGCTCTATTTTTAGAGCAACTCCAAGCACACATCTTTGACAATATAATCTCCACATATCAATATTCTGCCAAGGTTTTCAACACTTTGGCAATGTTTTCAATGTTGTGGCAGGTATTCAATACTGTGGGCATTCATTACCCACTAGTATTTTCAACACTCCCCCTTGGATGCCCACATATCAACATTAGTTGCCTCGTTAAAATCTTGATCTATTTTTGGATGCTCCCCCTTGATGAGTTTCTCCCCCTGATTTCAAATTCTTTAGGCTGATCATTGATCCAGCTGCTTTAGTCTTTTAGCGGTGATAGTTGCCGAATGAGGTGTTTCACTTGTTGTTAACTTTCCACAGGCTTGTTCTTGAACTGGGTTAGAGGGTCTTCTGCTAGACTTCCTCCAAAGGTCTGAATTTACCTATTTTATCTGGAGCTGAATTTGATTCAAGGGTGGTGGACACTTGATCTTGAATCGGACTTGTGATTTCTTCAAAGGCCATCTAGGCTTGATCTTGAATGAAATTGGATCATGAGGAGCTTCATGTGACAAGTGATCTTAGGCTTTGTCGGGGATGAACTGACATGTGTTTGTTGTGGTTGTCTCCATATGCTTCAATGTATCATTTTCACTTGCCTTACTTGCTCCCCTTGCAGAAGTGGTATTTTCCTTATGCAGGTTTGGCATCTTCTCTTGTAGTATTTGTCCTCTGATACAGGAGTGAAATGCAAACCTTGCATTTGAATGGACCGTCACTTCTTGGTGGCAGTGCAAGTTTGAGTGGAGGTTCCGACATATTGCTTTCTCTGTCCTTGTCTTGGCAGGTAAGAACAAGGACAAAGGAAAGGACAGGGAGATTACATGATATGAGATACTCTTGCTCTCGTCCCTGATGATATGAGATACTCTTGCTTTGGTGTGACTTGTTTGTAGAGGTATTCTCGGAGAGGAAGAAAACTGAGTATTTCGAGATGCTTTGTGAAAGATGCATTCTCGGAGATGAGGAAGAGTTAGATATTTTTCAATTCTACCTTGCCATGGAGGATAGAGGTTGACATATATAGGGATTTCCCAATAGTAGGTAGTAGTGTTATGCCTTTACTCTTGTCAGCAACTGTGGTGTAATTAGAACAGTAAGATTCACGCATTTTCAACTTTATCAGAAATCTTTAACAAAGTTGCATGTAATATCCAAGAGCTGAGATTGCGTCTGAGAGATGTTGACAGACGTCATGCAGGGAAATCCAGCTTTTGAGATTCGAAAATCGGTGTCTTTTCGATTTTTGAATAAGTGGTCCTGTTGCCCCTCCTTTTATAGAGATATCAATTTTGTTCAGAAACACTCAGAGAATTGTTGCCTGCAGAAATTTCCCTTTCTTGCACTTCTGAGATATTATCTGACTTCCTTCATCATTTCTGAAAATGGCTTGCCCATCTAACATTTGCTTAGATTTGAGTCTTAGGATTGATACAGACGAGCAGCGTCAGGATAACATATGACGCCCGTCCTTCTCATCTTCTAATGGTCCTCTTACGGTTGAGGACTCTGTGATGAAGAATAACATAACCGCTACAGTGGTAGTCAGGAATCTTCTCACTTCAAAGGACAACAGAATCCTTTCAAACTGGTCTGATGAGGCGGCCGTTCAAGACTCATTGGCTCTCAGTGTTCAATCTGCGGGCTCTGTATCCAATATGGGTCAGCGCTTACTTGCTCGAACTCACCAAGTTGAATCATTAATGGCTGAGGTGGCAAATCTTAAACAAGAGATTAGAGGGCTCAAGCATGAGAATAGAGTTTTACACATGCTTGCAAATAATTACTGTACGAGCATGAAAAGAAAGCTCGACCAGCTACTGGAATCCGAAGGTCGGACTCAAAATGACAATCGGGGGTTCGAGTCTTTATTCCAAAGACATCCATTGTCTTAGTTGTCTGGAGTTCCACCAAGTATTGAGACTCCAAATAATCAACTTCTGGTGTCTTCCCCTTCTGGGGTACTTCCGAGTACTGAGGTTTCACATGAGTAACCTTTGTGAAGGTTCCTTTCTGTTTGTTTGTTTTAACTCATGTGTATGTAATTTCTCGGAGATATTAATATATAAGCTTTATTTCATTCAGTGCATTGTGTTAAATACAATAAAGCATATATTTCACTAAGATGTGGTACTTCTGGACCAAATATCAATTTATCTTTACCCTCGCGAAGATAAATGATTATTCTTAGTGTCTAAATCATTTGAGTATTCAACTCATAATCTTCAATCCATATGATTCTTTAATGTCATAAACATCATGGATAAGATTCGTGTTGGCATATTGTTCGATTCTGCAGTTCGAGACAATATTTCTCTCAACACTTTATAATCTTTCTTGACTCTTCAGGAGTCCCAATTTAATATCATCAACTCTTACAAGAGATTTTAGTATGTTGCAACAATACCATAATGGATGTACTCATTAAGGCAATTTATACCATCCATTAGTATTGAGTACATATTTCATGCTTTACCCTTCTGGGGCTTTCTTCAAGCAATTTGAATCCTTCAGGGATTTTTTACATTTCATGACACATTTTCCTTTAGAATTTATACAGAGCAATTAGCTTTCATGTATATTTGAGGGATTTACTTATGGAGATATGATGTGGGTGACTCATAACCTTTCGTATATAATTCTCCATTCATATGAACTCCTTTACAACCTTGTGTCATCTCATGTGAGTATATTTCACAGTATTACAAATGCCCATATGTAACCTTTTAGGTTCAACATCTTTTGGCTATTTGTATTGTATCCAAATATATAGGTCTATTTTTCCACGTTCTTACAAAATTGTAATGGATTTGCCTTTATCCATTTTTAGCCCATAATTTTGTTGATGGAAAAAGAACGGGACTCAATATCACCACAGCTCATTGATGAATTTAGTAGCTACTTGTAAAAACCAAAATTACCATTGGTTATCATCAATCTGTGATCCTATATTCTCATGTGCATGCGCATGCATAAAAGCTTTTCATTTCTTTTGGATATCTATTGCCTCTTCAAGGGCATTACACTATCTCTTCCAGGATAGTCGTAATTTAGAGAATGCGGATCATAACCTCCTTTTGAGCGTTATAGAGCTTGGATTTTAATCTCCACTTCGGGAGTTGAGTCATTGGAACTTATACGTCTATTATGCTTCATGCATGAGACATCAATATTCCAATGTCCGCGGATTGACCTTTTCGGGACAAGTATCCTTGTGGCAACTGTCATGCGTCTGGCATGCGACAGCTACGCTTTGGGAATGCAATAATTCAGTAGTGCCATATTCTTCTTCTTTCGAATGACTGAACCTTTTGAGTCTGAGGGGCTGCCACGCTTCAGGCGTGCAACAGATAAATCATTTGCTGCCATATTATTTTGTCCAACAGGGACATTAATTCTTGTAGGCACATTTGCAGCAAGCATATGTGATTTTATCACTTTCGTTGCATCATTAAATGCATCTGGCATTTGATTTGCATATCGTTGCATCATTCAATTATTCTCACTTTGTTTGTATATTGATTACTTCATGAATCAAAATACGACAAATTCTCTTCGTTCTTCTGGAACGGTTTTTTCTCATCATTCTTCTAGAATGATATTTGTTCATTGTTCTTCTGAAATGAAGTTATTTTCTCCCTCTAACGGCGGGAAAATTGTCTTATCAAAATGACAGTCCGCAAACCACGCGGTAAATATATCCCCAGTCAAGGGTTTTAAATATTGAATGATAGATGATGTTCAACATCAATGCCTAATCCGCAATGATGCTTCATTTTAGTATGTTATGGCAGTGCAATAGGCACATAGATAACACAACCAAAAACTCGTAAATGTATAATGTTTGGCTGGTTCCCAAACATGAGTTGTATTGAGAAGTATTGATGGTTATCAACAGGTCTCAACCAAATCAATAATGCATCATGTAAAATGACATATACCCATGTAAAAACTGGCAATTTTATTTTCATCAGCAGAACGCGGGTAATTAATTTCATCTGCTTAATAAATACTTCTGCTAAACCATTTTTGAATATGGACATAAAGAACTTCTGGTCCTTATTTAATAGTCTGTAGACTAAGACTCTTATGGCTTTTATTGCAATTAAGTTGAGGCACTGCGACATTTCAAACTTAAGGTACTTATCAAGGAACTTCATGTCCTGATCTTTTTATTTGATGGAACTTCAGGTCCAATCATTTTTATTTGATGAGGATCAAGAAACTGCAGGTTCTGATCTGATCAAGGAACTTCGGGTCCAGTATGTACTCATCGTAACAAAAAGAAGTACAATGAATAAATTAAAGCAATAGGCGGTAATTCCAGCCATAATGAATAAATTGCATTTAAGTAAATAAAGCTTGTGACAAGGGCTTTAATTCAGCACCATTCACATAAATCAAAACTTAAAGCAGTAGGCGGTAAAACCGTCCATGATAAATAAATTACTTTAAAGGAAATAGAACTTGTGAAAGGGTTTTAAACCAACACCAATTCACATAAATAACAAGAAGTATTATACCTCCTTTTATTTATTATTTTTCTTTCTTTTGTCAGCACTTATTCAAACTTCATTATTGTTACTTTTCTTATTTCTGCAACATGGTGTCATGCACCAACAGAAACCTATTTATATCATTTTGACTAAATGGTGTCATGCACCATTCAAATCCTTTATATATATATATATATATATATATTTTTTTTTTTTTTCTTAGGTTGCAGTCAACATCCCTTTTTTTCTTCTTCACATGTGCCTTGCCATTCCATCAATCCCCCTTTTCTATTATTTTTCTTCCTTCTCTATCTTTGCCAGTCTCGAAACACAAAGCCAGCTGGGTAGTTATGGAGGTTGCTCAAATTCAATTTAATCCAAAAGGCTACTAGAGACTGGCGTTGTTCTTGCATGACCCAGGAAACATGTCATCGTTAAGCAAGAACTTCCTTACAGAGACATAAATGACAGTGGGGTTGATGGAGGCACAAGAGAGGGAGGCCTGTGTGGATTCATTCTTGCCATCACCATCTCAAACAACCAAGTATTCATGGGAGTTCTCAAGATCCGTCGAAAACAACATGATCTGGGTTTCCAAGTCTGATGAGATTCTTCTGGATCTCTGGAAACTAGTTGTCAGGTACGAGTTTTCTCATCTCGTGACGACTTCAGGTCGTGAATTTCAATTCTCACCAGAATTCGGTGGGGCGCTTCTGGCGCAGTGAGAGAGACGAAAAATGGACATACCTTTTATTCTGTGAGATTTTAGATGACTGAGGTGAGAGGTGGATAGTGCTTCATCGGATTTATGGCGTTATGCTTTCCACTGACATGAGAGCTTTTCGTGCTGATAACGTGTTGTAAAATCGACGATGTGTGTATAGCGGAATAAATAAAACAAGACACAAAATTTACGAGGTTCCTCTACAGTCAATGTGACTGGAGTACGTCCTCGGGCAGCAGTGATGCTTTTATTATAATTTGGAATAATAGGAGTACAAAGATAACTCTATGTATTCTCTCCTCTCCTCTTCCTCTCTTTCTTTTTTTTGCTCTCAATTCAAAGCATACGGAGTGCTCTATTTATAGAGCAACTCCAAGCACACATCTTTGATAATATAATCTCCACATATCAATATTCTGCCAAGGTTTTCAACACTTTGGCAATGTTTTCAATGTTGTGGCAGGTATTCAATACTGTGGGCATTCATTACCCACTAGTATTTTCAACAAACTTTTAGTTTTTGGTTTTTAGCTATGAAACAAATATGCAAACAAAGTGAAAACCAAAACAAAGTCGATTCGGTAATCATTTTCTAATTGGAAGTTTATGCCTACCCAATTAACTGCATATGATCCACCATCATTCTTTTCTAAATGGACGTTTGTGGCTACCCAATTAAGTGCATGTGGTCCATGAGAGTCTCCATGGTTTTGTTGTCTGCACTATTTTCATGTTTGGATTTACAATGTCGCTGTCCCTTCTAAACTCATCTTTCATCTCATCCATTTATTTTTTCCTACATCATGATTTCTTCTTTTCAAAAAGGTTTGTACATGACAAGTTTGTGGATAAATTCGAGTTCCGTATACCTGAGTTCAAAAAGAAAAAGGGAATTTTAAGACCTTCCAATAGTGTGCTTTTTTTTTTTTTTTTTTTTTTTTTTAAACAAACTAGATTATCTATATTAAAGGAGAAATGAGTGCGCTTAAGCTCATAATGTGGTTCAAATTCTCTTTTGGCGATAATCGAACCTAAGACCTGTCACTTATAAGTGAAGATGAATATCACTAGACTGTAGTACTAAGTGGCAAGACTGTCCAATAGTTTAACCACCAAGTTCGTAAGTTTTCATTCAATGTTTTTGTGTGCATGAGGTTATGTCTTCCCTCGAAACATTATGCATTAAGACAACCTAAATCTCAAATTTAATATCACATATTGACATGGTTGATTGTTTTATAGTCTATGTTAAGTTTTTAGCCTTACATTGGCAGCTAATTGCTTAGATTTTAGGTTTCAAGTTTTTAGCCCTACATGTATGGAAGTTACTTTCCACACGAGCATTTGTTTTCCCTTGTTTCCTGAGAGCCAATTAGTACGGTAACACAACTTTTTGTGGACAGGATATGGTGGTGGAGGGGGAGGATTGACACTTCCTCTAACACGACTGAGTTTGCACTGG
Source organism: Pyrus x bretschneideri (assembly GCF_019419815.1). NCBI lineage: Eukaryota > Viridiplantae > Streptophyta > Magnoliopsida > Rosales > Rosaceae > Pyrus > Pyrus x bretschneideri. The sequence continues at coordinate 438,771 of NW_025999504.1, forward strand.
CTGAAATCTTGAACAAACCAAAGATGATGGAAAAAGCCAAGCAAGAGTTAGAAGATGTAGTTGGAAAACACAACATTGTAGAAGAATCCCACATCGACAAATTGCCATACTTACAATTTATGATGAAAGAAACCTTGCGCTTGCACCCAACCCTGCCTTTGTTAGTCTCTCATTACCCAAGTGAAACATGCATTGTGGGAGGCTGCACCATTCTGAAAGGATCTCAGATTTTCATCAATGTTTGGGCCATACTCAAAGACCCTTCAATTTGGGAAAACCCGTTGGAGTTCAATCGGGAGAGGTTCTTGGACATCAAATGGGACTACAGTGGGAAGGACTTCAACAAATTTCCATTTAGTTCAAGCAGAAGAATATGTGTTGGGATTGCAATGGTTGAGAGCATGGTGATGCATTCACTTGATACACTTTTGCATTCTTTCGATTGGAAATTGCCAGAGGGAGAGAAGTTGGATCTTTCTGAGAAGTTTGGGATTGTGTTGAAGAAGAAGCTTCCTTTGGTTGCCATCCTAACTCCAAGGTTATCAAATGTAGCACTCTATGAAATTCCTTAAAATACTTCACTTGTAATAATTAATACCTTAAGCCCAAAAATATTTCTGGAAAATTGCATGTTTACGATAATGTTCTCTTGTGAGATATTGGTATATCAATTATGAATTTATACCAAACTTCTGTTCCTAGAAATTTCTAGGTATAAGAGCATTTGTTTTGAAAACCTCAAGCTTATGTTCCTCTTTCTACGATTTTCTTTTCTCAAGCATTTCCAGATTTGACTTGTTTTATTTGTCTTCTCTGTTAATATGATGAAAAATGATATTTCAAATTGCTCAAGTCCGAAGGGTAGGACTAATCCCCAATGAAACTCGGAAAAGCTAAGTTACACATGGAATGAATATCAAGAATCTTCTTAAATAGAATTAGTCGATGCCTCTATTAAGACGATTTTGAATAAATTGTTTCAGTAAAAAGGTTTAACATTAGGATTTGGAGGTAACTTGAATGTTGTTCAATGAATCTATTTGTTGGTTTATTGATGCGAAAATTACTTGACACTCAAATTAAACCCTCGTTTGACAATTGTAGTAGAATGGATAAGTGAGGGATCGTTCTAGACCGGGGATTAGGAGGGCTTGCTAAAACCTTCTAAATTGACTTAAAAACATAAGAACACAATATAAAACACTATTTAATGCTCGAAGAAAGCAAAACTAAAAATAAGAAAGATTAAGACTAAGACTTCAACGAAATAGGGGGGAATTGGATTTGGACGAATTAAAACTAAAACGTAAAAACAATATAAAACGTTAAACTAGACTCAAAGAATGTGAAACTAAACGTTAAAACACTAAGACAAACCAAAAGAATCAAAATGCTTTAAAAACACAAACTAAATTGATTTCTAACTATATTGAACATTAAAGCAAAAGGGGGATTGAGGTTTGATGAAAATTGAAATAACGAAACAAGTTAATAACTAGACAGAATGTAATTGATGAAATAAGATGGTTGGTGAATTAGCTAGAGGTTCTTTCTCCACACATGATATTTATGCATATGAATCAATTTCCAGTTATTCCTTCATTGAATTATGAACGACAATGCCCCAAATTAACCGTGACATCACTAGTTAACCCTCAGATTTTCCTTATATTATTGGATTGGATGGCATCATTCGACAACCCAAAACATTCTCAAAAGTTCCCTACATGTCATCATAATAGAGATACAATCGAAGATCATTAAGAATAATGAAAACCATAAGCATTGACAAAGCACTTGCAACTATGACATCATGTTACTCATGCTAAGAATTAAACTTAACGCGATCGTGACAAGCGACCTTCACTACTTTCAAGTATAAGTTAGTAACGATTATGTGAAACCTTCTTAAACTTTAGCCACATATTCATGCATGCTAATTAAGTGTCGACCCTCAATCAACAAACACAAATAAGTTAATCATCAAATAGTTAAGCCAATTGCATTCACGAATCAAGAGTTCATAACCGGAATTCATCAATTCATATTACATAAATAATCATGGTATTGAAATCACCCCTAGCCAAAAAGGGTTTAGTTCCTCATAACTTTGAAATCAAAGAAACACCTAAACATTCCAACAACTCAAACTTGAATTGTATGAACGTTTAGGCACTCTTCTCTTCCTCTTCTCATATTACAAAACAAAGAGAATTGAATTTAAACATTGAAATCAAAGAAACGCGTAAACATTCCAACAACTCAAACGTGAATTGTATGAACGTTTAGGCCCTCTTCTCTTCCTCTTCGTTGTAGCACAAGGACTAAGGGATGTTGTTGGTGTGTTGAATGGATTGGGGGATTATGGAAATGGAAGAAATGGAGGAGAAAGGGAAGGGAAGAAATGGAAGTGTTTGAGGGGTGTTGTGTTGTGAAATGAGATGAGATGTCCCTTTGTGTATGAATGCATGGGTTTTTATAGGGGGAATGGGAGAATATGTGGATGATTGTTTAAGAGTGAATGTGGTTGTTATGATGAAGAGTGAATAAATAATGCATGTAGGGTTAGGAAATAAAATCATAAATTAAAGGGGGGATGATTAAAGGGTGTGGCTAGGTTGGAAAGGTGTGGAAGATGGATGGAATCATGGGTAGTGTTGTTTGATTTGTTTTGTGGTTAATGGGAATGTGGTTGAATGATTAAATGGACATGTGGGGTGTAATTGCAAAGGGAATGCAAAGTGAATGAATAATGAATGCATGTGAGTTAAAGAGGGAGAATGTGGTGAAATGATGAAGTGGGAAGGTGGAAATGCATGTGAGATGTTGGAAAGGAAATGGGAATATGAGTAGGCCATGGCATGGGAGTTGTTTTGTTGGTGTAAATGTGCCATGGTTGCAATGATGAAGAATAAAGGGTGCATGTGGGGTGGAATTGAATGAATGCAAAGTGAATGAATAATGAAATGAGTTAAAGAGGGAGAATGTGGTGAAATGATGAAGTAGGAAGGTGGAAATGCATGTGACTTGTTTGTGGAATAAAGAATGAATGGTGGAATGATGAAGAGTTGCATAAAGAATGCATGTAGGGTTAGCTAGGTTGGCTTTGTTTGGGTGCATGTGTGTTAATGGTGGTTTTGCATGTGAATTGATGGATTGTTTTTGATGGAATGGATGGTTCTTTGCATGGCTTTTGAAGTGATTGTGGGCTTTGGAATTGGAAGGAAATGCATGGCCTTGGGGTTGGTTTAAGAGAGAATGGGCTAGGCCCTTTGTTTTATGTCCAAAATGAATACAAGGCCTTCAAATTCGTCCAACACTTTGGCTCCAATCATATGCTATCCATTCCAAGCCCAATTTTGCTCCAAAATGCTCCAAAATGCATCTTTTTGCTTCCTTAGCCATATGAACCTAAAAACACACGAAAATGGCTTAAACTACTAAAACAACTATGAATTAACAACATAGATGCACGAAAACAAGCTAAGTAAGTCGCCTAAATATGCTCCTATCAAACTCCCCCACACTTATCTTTTGCTAGTCCTCGAGCAAAACAGAATAAAAACAAATAAACAAAACGACACTTAAACACGTAAAACACAACCTACACCTTCCGACAACCGTCTTAGGGATTTCCAATGCACATGACATGTTAAAAATCACCATTCCCACAGATTTTAGTCATCTTCACACTTAAGTACATTCTTAATCATAGTCACCACATACTAGTTCACAATTAAGCATTTAAAACCATGTTTTGAATGTAGTAACATGCCTTTAGAGAATTTGCTCAATTCCTTACAAGATATGCACTCGATTTTCACTCAGATTTTCTAACTACACACCCTAATCTAGTCATATGTGAGAAGATTGATGTAAACATGAAAACGAACACTCACATATATGTATCACAAAGAACGCAATTTCTGGAGTTAATAAGCATGTTTAGATATGATCTCATGAATGGAATGCTACTACTTAGACGCGAGAACCAGTGACACCATATGCTCATACCAAGTTCAAACTCCACAAATTGAAACACATAACACTCAAGATTGAAGTCACGGGTTGTAATAGGGCTTGGGATATTGGCTCACAAGGAAAGGTAAGGATAAACAAAAGTTCTTTAAACAATAGCAAGCAAGGTAATGAAATTAAGGCTTAGAATTCACTTGGCATGCAGAAATAAACTTTTAGACATAAGGGGGAGATTCAATCAACTCTTAGGGCCTAATTTATTGTTTTGGGCCCTTACTTCAACCAACAATATTTTTCAACTTTTTTTTTTTTTTTTTTTTTTTTTTTTTTTTCTTTTTTTCTTTTTTTTTTTCTTTCTTTCTTTTTCTTTTGAATCTCAAAACGTACATATAAATTTAAAAACAAACTTTTACTCCCCCACACCCATTTTCTTGCGTAATGTAACTCAAAAGGAATTCATTTAAGTCATGCTCACTATACTTCAAGAACAAGGGTACAAATCGTCCTAATCTAGGCTAGGTGAGGATGATAAGGGTTAACAAAGAACATGGGCTAAACAAGCTCAACGGGGGTAAAACTTACAACATATACGAAATATGGGAAGTGAGGCTATTTGGCTATGGTGGTGGTCACTACACAACTTCATCTTGAATATGTGTTATGCAAATCAATAACATGCTTTGAATGAAATGGGCATGAGTTCTAGCATTTGGAACTATATGATGAAACGCCTTCTAAGTAGCAACCAAGCAAAGAATAATGAGATCATGCAACGACTTTAGAAAACAAGAAATCACAGATTATACTCTCCAAAGAACGTTATAGGCTCAAGTCTCTCAGGGTTGTAGCGTTTGTTTGAGTTCCTTCCTTCAGGCATGTTACAAAAACTAATCTTTCTTTTATGATTGCATGTGAAGTCATACATTATAACCATAACCAAGCATATACCAAGAGTAAATCAAACTTTTCTCCATGTTTATAACTCTTTTTAACAGTCATGCAATTACAAACCAAATCTTGAGGCAAGTGTTGGAAGGTACCTACGACACAAACACTCACACAAAAACAACTTTAAAACAATTCTTTTTGGGTTTTTCAAAACAATTTTTCAAATTTTTATGGGATTTTCGAATTTTTAAGTCAAAACACACTAAAACAGTTTAAACACACTTAAAAACAACAAGAAAACAATATTTGAAGTTATGGTGGATAAAACCCTACGAATTTGCATCAAAACACTTTAGTTACCCCCCCACACTTAAATCAAACATTGTCCTCAATGTTTCAAGCATAGACTCACAAAATTAACAAACAAACAAACAAAACAACAACTAAACAACCTAACATGGCAGAATGTATCTAACAAAGAAAAGAGTTTAGAGATGCAAATCTGGAATTGGAGTGCTTTCTCGGCCTTCCGTTGTTGAATGCATGGGCATGATCTTGGTGATTCCACAGGCTTACTCTTGAACTGGGCTGAGGTTTCTTTTGGTTTCCTCCGATCATTGATTTTCCTTTGTGCTACTCTTGAACTGGGCAGCAGGATTCTTTTGGTCTCCCCCGAAGGTCTGAGCTTACTCCTTTTATTTGTTCAATCTCTCCAATTCGTATTGAAGAGGGTTAGAGGATAGCTCAGCATATGCTTGTCTCCTCATGCTTCAATGTAAGGCAAAGGAAAATGATATATTGAAGCATGATATGAGATACCTTTGCTTTTGACCTTGATGATATGAGATACCTTTGCTTTTGAAGAAGCGGTGAATGAATCAGCACATGTATTTGTTGTGCTGCTTCCTCCTGGGTCATCTGTACTCCAGGCATCTGGTATCATCTTTGGGGAAGAAGAAAAAATTGAGTATTTCAAAAGGCTTTGCTGGGAGTGCGCCCTCAGAGGTGAGGAAGAGTTGGTCATTTTCTTCAGGTTTGCCTTGCCATAAAAGATGAAAGTCGACAAATATAGGGATTTCCCAATAGCAAGTGATGGTACTGTTCTTTTACCCTTGTCGACAAACGTTTTGATCCCGCAAATCCGGCTTTTTGAAATAGTGATGACTCTTCGATCTTTGAAGACGCCTCTTCGATTTCTGAGCAGGCGCTTTCTGAAAAGCAGAGAAAGCGTCGCCGAACTTTGCGCTTGTCGGCTAAAGACGTGTAGCTGCGATGATGGCCTCCACGTGTTGAACGCGTTTTCTGAAAAAACCGAGGGAGCGTCGCCGAACTTTACGCCTCAAATTCCGGCTTTTTGAATTGGTGGACGCGTTGCCTTGGCTTTTTATAGAGCTATCGATCACCGCCAATTTACACACTCTGAAGATTTCCCATTCTGAAAAATCGTCTCCGGCCCTTTGAAAATTTACTCCGTCCACCCCTTCTCTTTGAACACTTTTGAAAAATGGCAAACCCATCGAACCTTAGCTTAGAATTGAGTCTCCGCAGTGATACGGGCGTACCGCGTCAAGGTAACGTATGGCGCCCTTCTTTCTTTTCTTCTAACGGTCCTCTTACAGGTGAAGACTCTGTGATGCAGGACGCCACAACAGCTGCGATAGTAGCTCGGAACCTCCTCACTCCCAGAGATAGTCAGCTGCTTTCAGGACGGTCCGATGAGTTGGCCGTTCAAGAGTCCCTGGCTCTCAGCGTTCAGTGCGCTGGTTCTGTGTCAAACATGGGCCAACGCCTCCTTGCTCGCTCCCGTCAAGTTGAATCTTTGATGGCGGAGGTGGAGAACCTGAAACAAGAGATCAAACAACTTAAGTACGAGAATAGAACTTTGCATGTGCTTGCAAATAACTATTCGTCAGGCATGAAGAGGAAGCTTGATGAGATGCAAGAATCTCAAGGTCGGATGCAAAGTGACCGTCAACGGCTTGCGTCTTTCTTCCAGGGGCACCTTTTTCCTGGGTCATCCAGCGTTCCGCCAAGTATTGGGGCCTGGAATGCTTTATATCCTACGCCTATCGCTCCTATGCCTTTTGCTTCGATGCCTCCTGCTCCGATGCCTTCCGCTCCGATGCCTTCCACTTCTAGAGTTTTGACTCGTGGTGGGTCTTCACGCAAACAAAAACAAAAACAACCTTTGTGAAGCTCCATTTGTTAGATACATTTGTAATTTCTCGAAAATTAATGAAAAAGCTTTGTTTTATTCACTGTATTGGGTTGCCTCCCAAGTAGCGCTAAGACACAAACAAACACCAAAATGACTCAAATGACTCTAAAAACACATCTTTTTGGGTTTTTCAAAAGAATTTTTTCAAATTTTTATCAAATTTTCGGAGTTTTATGCCAAGACACTATAAAACACACTAAAACACTCTAAAAACGCTTAAAACAGCAAGAAACAACATTCTAAGTGATAGGTGAATAAATCCCACGAAATTCATGCAAAAACAAATTGTTTACCCCCCCACACTTAAATCAAACATTGTCCTCAATGTTTTAAGCAGAAAGTCACAACAGAGCAAGCAAATAAACAAATACGATAAGGAAAGCAAAGTAAAGGCAGTAAAGAAAAGGAAAGGAATAAAAATAAGTCTCTTAAAGGGGTTTCCAAGTTCTTCTCTATTCGGATGCATGGGTTGCCTCCCACGAAGCGCTTTCTTTTACGTCTTTCAGCCGGACGAGTACCCTCTTCAATCTTCATTTGAGCCCACGGAATGGAAAGGAATGTCTTCCACCACTTGCCCCACACCATGCTCGTAATATGGCTTCAACCGATGCCCGTTCACCTTGAATTCTACGCCATTCCTTAAGCTTTTTATGTGGACTGTACCATAAGGTAAAACGTTAGTAACAACAAACGGGCCAATCCATTTAGAACGCAACTTACCAGGAAACAAACGTAGGCGAGAGTTGAAAAGCAACACTTTCTGCCCAACTGTGAAGGTCTTGGTTCGAATCATTTTATCATGGAATGCTTTGGTCTTGGCTTTGTACATCCGGGCATTCTCATAGGCTTCATTCCGAATCTCTCAAGTTCATTCAATTGGAGCTTCCTATGAACTCCCGCTGCATCTATGTCCATGTTGAAAGTCTTCACGGCCCAATGTGCCTTGTGCTCTAACTCTACGGGCAAATGACATGGCTTACCATAGATGAGCCGAAAAGGTGACATCCCAATGGGTGTTTTGTACGCCGTACGATATGCCCACAGTGCATCATCTAAACGTAAGCTCCAATCCCTCCTTGTTGGTCCAACGGTCTTCTCCAAAATTTGTTTGATTTCTCGGTTAGACACCTCGGCTTGGCCATTTGTTTGAGGATGGTAAGGTGTGGAGACCTTATGGTTGACATGGTACTTTCTTAGCAACGCCTCAATGGTCCGATTGCAAAAGTGAGACCCTCCATCACTTATGATTACTCTCGGCATTCCAAACCTAGCAAAAATGTTAGTTTTCACGAAATCTGCAACCACCTTAGAATCGTTAGTACGGGTGGCTTTTGCTTCCACCCATTTAGAAACATAATCAACGGCTAGCAAGATATAAGTGAAACCATAAGATGGAGGGAAAGGGCCCATGAAATCAATGCCCCAAACATCAAAAATTTCAACATTAAAGACAGGGGTTTGCGGCATTTGGTCCTTGGTACCTATGTTACCCATTCGTTGGCAACGATCACAAGACATACAAAAGGTTCTAGCATCCCTAAATATAGTCGGCCAATAAAAACCACACTCTAGAACCTTGAGGGCAGTGCGTTGTGTGCCAAAATGACCACCACATGCATATGTGTGACAAAAGCTTAGAATTGAGTGAAATTCAGAATCATGCACACATCTACGTACAATTTGATCTGAGCAATACTTCCACAAATAAGGGTCATCCCAAACATAGAAACGTGCATCATTTTTAAGCTTATCACGTTGGTGCTTGTTTAGTTCATTTGGAAATTTTTTAGCCACCAAGTAATTCACTAAATCTGCATACCATGGTTCACTTACCTCAATGGATAGCAGCTGCTCATCGGGAAAAGTTTCAGGGATAGGTACGGCATGTTCATGCTCCTCGTGGATCATTCGGCTTAGATGGTCAGCCACTACATTCTCGCTCCCTTTCTTATCCCGGATTTCAATATCAAATTCTTGAAGAAGAAGAATCCAACGGATAAGCCTCGGCTTTGCTTCCTTTTTCGTGAGCAAGTACCTCAAAGCTGCATGATCAGAATAAACGATTACTTTAGTACCAATTAAATATGAACGGAATTTATCTAAAGCAAAAACCACAGCTAGAAGTTCTTTTTCCGTCGTGGAGTAGTTCAATTGGGCATCATTGAGAGTCCGAGAGGCATAGTATATGACATGCGGCCGCTTGTCTCTTCTTTGTCCTAGAACAGCTCCTAATGCATAGTCGGATGCATCGCACATGAGCTCGAACGGAAGGCTCCAATCTGGAGGTACAATAATGGGGGCCGAGACTAGCTTCTCCTTGAGTTGGTTAAATGCCGAATTACACTCTTCATCAAACTTGAATGGCACATCTTTTTGAAGCAATCGGCAAAGAGGGTTAGACATCTTGGAGAAGTCCTTGATAAAACGCCTATAGAACCCTGCATGGCCAAGAAACGAACGTACCTCTCTAACCGAAGTAGGAGAGGGTAAGTGACGTACAAGGTCTATTTTCGATTTATCTACTTCAATTCCTTTTTCTGAAACAATATGTCCTAAAACTATACCTTGTTTCACCATAAAGTGACATTTTTCCCAATTCAAGACAAGGTTAGTTTCAACACATCGTTTCAAAATTAAGGTCAGATTATCCAAGCAATTATCAAATGAACTCCCAAATACACTGAAATCATCCATGAAAACCTCAATGATCTTTTCAACAAAATCGGAAAATATACTTACCATACACCTTTGGAAAGTGGCCGGTGCGTTGCATAAGCCAAATGGCATGCGACGATAAGCAAATGTTCCAAAGGGACATGTGAATGTGGTCTTCTCTTGATCATCCGGGGCTATCACAATTTGGTTATATCCAGAGTATCCATCAAGAAAACAGTAAAAGGCATGACCGGCTAACCTTTCGAGCATCTGGTCGATGAATGGCAAAGGAAAGTGATCTTTCCTAGTCATGGCATTTAACTTCCGGTAATCGATACATACTCGCCATCCAGTCTGAATGCGTGTAGGCACGAGCTCATTCTCATCATTCTTGATAACAGTTACTCCGGACTTCTTGGGAACGACTTGAACTGGAGAGACCCAACGGCTATCGGAGATAGGGTAGATCACTCCGCAATCCAAAAGCTTGATTATTTCCTTCTTCACCACTTCCATCATCGGAGGGTTGAGACGGCGTTGAGCCTCTCGGGATGGCTTAGTCCCCTCCTCAAGAAGTATACGGTGCATGCATGTGGTAGGGCTTATTCCTTTAATGTCGGCCAAAGTCCACCCTATGGCCGTTTTGTGTTCTCGCAGCACCCTCACAAGCTTCTCCTCCTCCATTGCCGTGAGACTTGATGAAATGATGACGGGCAATGTTTCACCTTCTCCCAAAAACACATACTTCAAATGGTCCGGCAACGGCTTAAGTTCAAGCGATGGTGCCTGAACAACAGAATGTAGCATCTTAGTGGAAACTGAATTTGAAAGTGAGAGTGGAACCTTACCATATTGTTGTGGCAATGACTCAAGGGCTGCCACAACCTCAATTATTTCTTCACTAGAACCCATGGCAAAGAATTCCTTCTCCTTGCCGTGGCCTTGCATTGGCCCAAATCCTTCATTTTTGCACTCTAAGGCCTTAGTGATGGTTGTTTCCAGGGCGTCCTCGTTCAATTCTTCAAGGTATACCTGTGCCAAAGAATCGATAACATCAATGGAAAAACAAGAATGGTCATCAACGGGATATCTCATAGTTTCAGAAATATTAAAATCAATCACTTCCCCATCGAATTCCATTGTCAAGGTGCCTTTGTATACATCAATCTTCGTTCGGGCCGTCTTCATGAATGGCCTACCAAGGAGAATCGGCAAAGATGTAGAATGGGCTGAATCCTCCATGTCTAGGACGTAGAAATCAGCCGGAAAAATTAAATGGTTCACCTGCACAAGCACATCTTCCAAAACTCCTTTTGGATACGCGTTAGAACGATCGGCCAGTTGTATAATTACACCATCTTGTTTTAATTCACCCAAATTCATAGATGCATAAATAGAATAAGGCATGACATTTATGGATGCACCTAAATCAAGCATGGCATGTTCAAAACGATTATGTCCAATCACACAAGGAATCGTGAAACTACCGGGGTCTTTGCACTTGGTAGGCAGTTTACGTTGCAAAACAGCGGACACATTCTCGCTTACCTTCACTACCTCTTTGTTTGCCCTTCTTCTCCTTGTATTGCATAGGTCCTTGAGGAATTTAGCATACTTTGGAACCTGTTTGATTGCATCGAGAAGCGGTATGTTCACTTGCACCTTCCGGAACGTTTCAAGAATGTCCTTCTCGCTTTCTTCCTTTTTTTCTTGCATGAACCTGCGAGGAAAAGGTACATTGGGAAGATTAGGATGTGAAGTACATGAATTTGATTTTAAATTACCTGATTTGGCCGAGTTAGGGTGATTGGGGGCCTGCGGCATTGGGTTTTTCACTCTTTCTGTGGGTGAGCTAGACACTTCCTCAGGTTGTGTCGTCTCTTCATCTACTTTCTGGGCAGATTTGGGATTGTTTGGCTCGGTCCCAACTTCTTTTCCATCCCTTAGGGTGATGGCCTTGGCGGATTCGAATCCTCCATTTGGATTGACTGTGGTTGAGCTAGGAAGCTTTCCTTGCTCTCTAATCTGTCCAAGGAACTCAGAAATCTGCCCTATTTGTTTCTTCATATCCATCATCTCCTTCTCGTTATTTTCTATCCGGTTGTTTTGATTTTGCAACCCCTGCGAAATAGAGGTTAGTAATTGCATAGCTTGATTACTTTCCAAAGACGTACCTGAATGAGATGATGCCGAAGGTTGTTGGGATTGTTGGGGTGCATACGGCTTGGAATAAAAACCAGGGGGGTTTGGCCTAAATCCTCCTTGTTGGGCAGCTTGTTGTGGTTCCCTCCATTTGAAGTTTGGATGGTCCCTCCATCCGGCATTGTAAGTGTTCGAGTATGGGTTGTTTTGATTTTGTCCTTGGAAACCAATTGCATTGGCAGATTCCCACCCATCATTCTCGATTAGTTGAGGGCACTTGTCGGATGGATGCCCTTGAATTGAGCACACGCCACAAACTTGGTGTTCTTGTGCTTTTGGACCAATCACAACCTGAGAAACAAGAGAAGTAAGATTAGCAAGTTGTGATTGAATTTCAGAAATAGCACTCACCTCATTTACACTTTGTTGCCGTGGGGCTTCCCTTTGGCCCACTCCTTCATATTGTTGAGCGTTGAGCGCTCGGTTGGCTATGAGCATCTTGGCATCCCTTGGTGTTTTGTCCACCAATGCTCCTCCCGCTGATGCATCAAGCATTTGACGTTCGATAGGAAGGAGGCCCTCATAGAAATATTGAAGGAGAAGTTCCTCCTTCATTTGATGTTGAGGACATGAAGCTACAAGGCCCTTGAAGCGCTCATAATAAGCCGGGAATGTCTCACCATGATTCTGTTGAATACCACTAATTTTCTTCCGTAGGAGAATCACTCTCGAAGTAGGGAAGAATTTCTCCAAGAAAGCACGCTTCATACTCTCCCACGAAGTCACAGTTCCCGGGGCTAGTTCGTAGAGCCAATCTTTGGCCTTGTCCATAAGTGAAAATGGAAAGGCCTTCATCATCAATATGCTCCCATCCACAGTGACGGGGGTCATGCTCGAACAAACAACCTCGAACTCCTTGAGATGCTTGTTGGGATCTTCCATGGAAAGCCCATGGTATTTCGGAATGTGGTGCAACAAGCTTGACTTCAACTCGAATTCATCGGTCTTGCCTTGGGCAGCCACGGGGTATTGAATGCATAATGGGGCGGCATTGGCCAATCCCGAAGCGGAAAGCTCCTTGATTGTTCGGTTGTCTGCTGCCATGTCTTCTTCACCAACTGTTATCTTGGGTTCTTCTTTGGATTCAGAAACGGACTCGGAACTTTCACTTGATTCGCTAGGTTCTGAGTTCTTCCTTTTTTGTCTCAATTCTCGCTCGAAATCAGCGTTAAAGCTCGATATATGTTCACGAATCGGATGAGAACTCCGAGTCATAAACTAGTACCTAAAACAGGAAACAAAACAAGATTAAGAATTTGGAATAAAATAAAAACAAAAGAAAATAAAACAATCCAAGAGATTAGCAAAGTTGCTAATCCCCGGCAACGGCGCCAAAATTTGATGCGAAAATTACTTGACACTCAAATTAAACCCTCGTTTGACAATTGTAGTAGAATGGATAAGTGAGGGATCGTTCTAGACCGGGGATTAGGAGGGCTTGCTAAAACCTTCTAAATTGACTTAAAAACATAAGAACACAATATAAAACACTATTTAATGCTCGAAGAAAGCAAAACTAAAAATAAGAAAGATTAAGACTAAGACTTCAACGAAATAGGGGGGAATTGGATTTGGACGAATTAAAACTAAAACGTAAAAACAATATAAAACGTTAAACAAGACTCAAAGAATGTGAAACTAAACGTTAAAACACTAAGACAAACCAAAAGAATCAAAATGCTTTAAAAACACAAACTAAATTGATTTCTAACTATATTGAACATTAAAGCAAAAGGGGGATTGAGGTTTGATGAAAATTGAAATAACGAAACAAGTTAATAACTAGACAGAATGTAATTGATGAAATAAGATGGTTGGTGAATTAGCTAGAGGTTCTTTCTCCACACATGATATTTATGCATATGAATCAATTTCCAGTTATTCCTTCATTGAATTATGAACGACAATGCCCCAAATTAACCGTGACATCACTAGTTAACCCTCAGATTTTCCTTATATTATTGGATTGGATGGCATCATTCGACAACCCAAAACATTCTCAAAAGTTCCCTACATGTCATCATAATAGAGATACAATCGAAGATCATTAAGAATAATGAAAACCATAAGCATTGACAAAGCACTTGCAACTATGACATCATGTTACTCATGCTAAGAATTAAACTTAACGCGATCGTGACAAGCGACCTTCACTACTTTCAAGTATAAGTTAGTAACGATTATGTGAAACCTTCTTAAACTTTAGCCACATATTCATGCATGCTAATTAAGTGTCGACCCTCAATCAACAAACACAAATAAGTTAATCATCAAATAGTTAAGCCAATTGCATTCACGAATCAAGAGTTCATAACCGGAATTCATCAATTCATATTACATAAATAATCATGGTATTGAAATCACCCCTAGCCAAAAAGGGTTTAGTTCCTCATAACTTTGAAATCAAAGAAACACCTAAACATTCCAACAACTCAAACTTGAATTGTATGAACGTTTAGGCACTCTTCTCTTCCATTTCTCATATTACAAAACAAAGAGAATTGAATTTAAACATTGAAATCAAAGAAACGCGTAAACATTCCAACAACTCAAACGTGAATTGTATGAACGTTTAGGCCCTCTTCTCTTCCTCTTCGTTGTAGCACAAGGACTAAGGGATGTTGTTGGTGTGTTGAATGGATTGGGGGATTATGGAAATGGAAGAAATGGAGGAGAAAGGGAAGGGAAGAAATGGAAGTGTTTGAGGGGTGTTGTGTTGTGAAATGAGATGAGATGTCCCTTTGTGTATGAATGCATGGGTTTTTATAGGGGGAATGGGAGAATATGTGGATGATTGTTTAAGAGTGAATGTGGTTGTTATGATGAAGAGTGAATAAATAATGCATGTAGGGTTAGGAAATAAAATCATAAATTAAAGGGGGGATGATTAAAGGGTGTGGCTAGGTTGGAAAGGTGTGGAAGATGGATGGAATCATGGGTAGTGTTGTTTGATTTGTTTTGTGGTTAATGGGAATGTGGTTGAATGATTAAATGGACATGTGGGGTGTAATTGCAAAGGGAATGCAAAGTGAATGAATAATGAATGCATGTGAGTTAAAGAGGGAGAATGTGGTGAAATGATGAAGTGGGAAGGTGGAAATGCATGTGAGATGTTGGAAAGGAAATGGGAATATGAGTAGGCCATGGCATGGGAGTTGTTTTGTTGGTGTAAATGTGCCATGGTTGCAATGATGAAGAATAAAGGGTGCATGTGGGGTGGAATTGAATGAATGCAAAGTGAATGAATAATGAAATGAGTTAAAGAGGGAGAATGTGGTGAAATGAT
Organism: Pyrus x bretschneideri; assembly: GCF_019419815.1. Taxonomy (NCBI): domain Eukaryota; kingdom Viridiplantae; phylum Streptophyta; class Magnoliopsida; order Rosales; family Rosaceae; genus Pyrus; species Pyrus x bretschneideri. Next base: position 453,998 of record NW_025999504.1, read on the forward strand.
GAAGTAGGAAGGTGGAAATGCATGTGACTTGTTTGTGGAATAAAGAATGAATGGTGGAATGATGAAGAGTTGCATAAAGAATGCATGTAGGGTTAGCTAGGTTGGCTTTGTTTGGGTGCATGTGTGTTAATGGTGGTTTTGCATGTGAATTGATGGATTGTTTTTGATGGAATGGATGGTTCTTTGCATGGCTTTTGAAGTGATTGTGGGCTTTGGAATTGGAAGGAAATGCATGGCCTTGGGGTTGGTTTAAGAGAGAATGGGCTAGGCCCTTTGTTTTATGTCCAAAATGAATACAAGGCCTTCAAATTCGTCCAACACTTTGGCTCCAATCATATGCTATCCATTCCAAGCCCAATTTTGCTCCAAAATGCTCCAAAATGCATCTTTTTGCTTCCTTAGCCATATGAACCTAAAAACACACGAAAATGGCTTAAACTACTAAAACAACTATGAATTAACAACATAGATGCACGAAAACAAGCTAAGTAAGTCGCCTAAATATGCTCCTATCAATAACCATAACCAAGCATATACCAAGAGTATATCAAACTTTTTTTCCATGTTTATAACTCTTTCTTAACAGTCATGCAATTAAAAACCAAATCTTCATCATTGTGTTGGAAGGTACCCTAAGACACAAACACACAAAAACGACTCAAAACACTCTTTTTAGGCTTTTCAAAACATGTTTTTCAAATTTTTATGTGATTTTCGGAGTTATAAAACAAAACACACTAAAACACTCCAAATCAGCTTAAAAACATTTTAAAACAGTAAGGAACAACACTTGAAGTTATGGGTGATAAAATCCCACGAATTTGCCTCAACATACTTAGTTACCCCCCCCACACTTCAATCAAACATTGTCCTCAATGTTTTAAGCTTAAATTCACACCAAACAAAAGTAAACACATAAACAGCAACTAAACATACTAAACATGGCAGAATGTAACTAACAAAGAGAAGAGTTTAGGGACGCAAATCTGGTTATGGAGTGTAAATTCCATCTTCTCCTTGGTGATTGCATTGAGGCTTGATCTTGAGTTTGACTGGAAGATTTTCTGGTTTCCTCCAATCGTTGATTTTCCATAGGCTAATCTTGAACTGGGCTGGAGGATTCTGACACATGGCAGGCAAGCACGAGGTGGAGGTGATGACCTGTTTCTTTGTTCAATCTTTCTAATTCGTACTGAAGAGTACGAATTAGAAAGATTGATTTTTCATTGTCACTCGTCTTTCTCCAAGCAGATGTGGTCCCTTCTCTGGAAGTGTATCAACCTTTGAAGATGACTACTCGAGAGCAACGCTAGGTAAGCAACCAGGGAATAGATTCCAGGTAGTCGGTTCCAGAGCGGAAGACTGACTCCAAGTGCCGGCTGATTGCTCACTTCACTTTGCCATGCGAGTAATAACAAGGACAAAGGAAAAGACAGGGAAAGATCATGATATGAGATACCTTTGCTTTCGCCCTTGATGATATGAGATACTTTTGCTTTTGAAGAAGTAACGAATGAATCAGCACATATATTTGTTGCGCTTGTCTCCACATGCTTCGATCCACCGTTTCCTCTTGCCTCATCTGTACTCCAGGCATCTGGTATCTTCTTTGGGGGATACATCAATGGTTGAATATGTGTTCTCAAGGGAAGAAGAAAACTGAGCATGTTTGAGAGGTTTGGTTGCAGCTACATTCTCGGCCGAGAAGACAAGTCATGCATTTTTGGATGTATGCCTTGCCATGAATTTTGATGTATATAGGAATTGTAATGGCAAGTAGTAGTACGGATGCGGCTTTGTCAGAGATCTTTTGACAAAGTTGCACGCGGTTTCTGAAAAACCGAGATTGCGGCTTTGTCACCCACGCTTGTCGGCAAAAGTGTGTAGCTGGGATAAAGACCTCCACGCGTTTTCAACTTTGTCAGAGAGCTTTTGACAAAGTTGCACGCTTTATCTGAAAAGCCGAGATTGTGTCTGAAGAGTTGGCGAAATTTACGCAGGAAAATCCGGCTTTGAAGAGTGGTGTCTCTTCAATTTGAATCGGTGGTTGTGTCGTCTCTCCCTTTATAGAGGTGATCGATCACCTCTAACATGCACACTTTGAAGATTGCCCATTCGTGAAAATCATCTTCGGCCCTTTGAGATTTTACTCCATCCAACCCTTCTCCTTTAACATCTTTGAAAATGGCTAACCCATCTAACATTTGCTTAGATTTGAGTCTCAGCAGTGATCCGGTTGCGCCGCGTCAAGGTAATGTATGGTGCCCGTCTTTCTTATCTTCTAATGGCCCTCTTACAGGTGAAGACTCCGTGATGACGAATGCAACAACAGCTACGATAGTAGCTAGGAACCTCCTCACTCCTAAAGACAGTAGGCTGCTTTCAGGACGGTCCGATGAGTTGGCCGTTCAAGAGTCCCTAGCTCTCAGTGTTCAGTGTGCGGGCTCTGTTTCCAACATGGGCCAACGCCTACTTGCTCGATCCCGTCAAGTTGAATCATTGATGGCGGAGGTGGAAAATCTTAAGCAAGAGATCAAACAACTTAAGCACGAGAATAGAAGTTTGCACGTGCTTGCAAATAATTATTCGACAGGCATGAAGAGGAAGCTTGATGAGATGCAAGAATCTCAAGGTCGAATTCAAAGTGACCGTCAAAGGCTTGCGGCTTTCTTCCAGAGGCACATTTTTCCTGCGTCATCTAGCGTTCCACCAAGTATTGAGGCCTCGAATGATCTATCTTCGATGCCTCCCGCTCCGATGCCTCTTGCTCCGATGCCTCCCACTCCGATGCCTCTTGCTCCTAGAGTTTTGCCACGTAGTGGGGCTTCACGTAAACAACCTTTGTGAAGGCTCCATCTTTCTCTTTCTTTGTTAGATACATTTTTTTTTTTCGCACTTGTAATTTCTCGGAAATCAATGAACATGCTTTGTTTTATTCAGTGTATTGGGTTGCCTCCCAAGTAGCGCTTTCTTTTACGTCTTGCAGCCGGACGAGACCTTATTTTCTCACTTAGGACCCACAACATGCAATGAGATCTCTTCCACAACATGCTCAATCAAGTTCTCGTAGTACGGCTCAATGAATGGGAGGGGATAGTGATCCTCCCTGATTCTGCCGTTTGGATTCCTAAAGTCCCTGTAACTGATCCCACCACCTTGAAATTGATTGGGTACCTGCACCAAAGAAGGTAACAACCTATTAGTTGAAATGGGAATCGGACTTGGGATTGGAGACTTACTAGGATGTTGTGGTACTGCCCCAAGGGCAGCCACCTTCTCGCCAATTTTAGCACACGGCACGACCATATTGGATGTTTTTCGGGTAGTGGCATGCTCGTTGTGCTCCAATCCAATTCCTTCCTCGGTGGTGATTCTAGATGCTTCCTTCTTGATTTGTGCGGATCCTTTCGGCCCTATGTCCTTATGCACATCTATGACAAAACAAGAATGAACATCATTAGTATTCTTAATAGATTCAGAAACTTTGAAGTTAATCGTATCACCACCAAATTCCATAGTTAAGGTTCCCTTGGCCACATCAATCTTGGTGTGGGCTGTTTTCATGAAAGGTCGTCCAAGTAAGAGTGGCGATGGTGGAGAGTGGGTTGAATCGTCCATGTCAAGCACATAGAAATCTGCAGGAAAAATCAAGTGGTCTACCTGCACCAAGACATCTTCCAAAACTCCTCTCGGGTATGCATTAGATCGATCGGCTAATTATATAATAACCCTATCATTTTTAAGCTCTCCTAGATTCATAGATGCATAAACAGAGTATGGCATGACATTAATTAATGCACCTAAATCTAGCATAGCATGTTCGAACTTTGTATTACCAATTACACAAGGGATAGTGAAACTACCTGGATCTTTGCATTTAGGTGGCAACTTTCTTTGCAATATGGCAGAGACATTCTCACTTACATGTACCACCTCTTTTTCCCGAATCCGTTTCCTTGTACAAATCTTCTTCAAAAACTTCGCATACTTCGGAATTTGCTTTATTGCATCAAGGAGCGGGATATTGACATGCACCTTCCTAAATGTCTCCAGAATGTCTTTTTCATCCTCCTCTTTCTTGGCTTGCATAAACCTGCTAGGAAAGGGCACATTTGGTGGAATCACATTAGAAACATTTGAGTTTGGACCTACCTTACATTTGTTGAACGGCCTAGGAGCTTGAAGTGGTTGCGGTAAGGGTTGCTCCACCCTTGCCGTGGCCTTGCCCTTCCTCTCTTCCTCTTACAACAGCTTTTCCTCCTCGTCTTGGCTTGATTTTGGTGTTTGTGAGGTGGTTCCAACTTCCTTGCCACTTCTTAAGGTGATTGGATTGGCGGTTTCAAAGCCACCCTTTGGATTTACCATCGTAGTGCTTGGTAACTTGCCATTTTCACGAAATTGTCCCAAAAATTCCGCCATTTGTCCCATTTGCTTCTTTAGCTCATTAACCTCTTTTGCTTGGTTCTGCATTCCCTGTACCATTGTGGTTAATAATTGATATGTTTTATCATCATTCATAGACGTACCTGAGTTGGTTTGGGATGATTGTGCTTGAGGGGGTGGTTGTGGTGCCATTGGCCTTGGAAAGAAACCCGGGGGTTGTCGAAATCCACTTTGTTGGGCAGGTTGTTGTGCATCTCTCCATCTGAAATTTGGGTGGTCACGCCATCCTGGATTGTAAGTATTGGAAAACGGATCACCACGTGATTGGTATTGGTTGCCATATCCCACGGCATTGAGTGTCTCACACCCTCCATTCTCGATCAATTGTGGGCACGTGTCTGTAGGGTGTCCTTGCATGGAGCATACGCCACAAGAAGCTACGGTTTTGACTTTTGGACCTTCCACCACCTGAGAAAGCAACGTAGTAAGGTTAGCCATTTGATTTTGAAGTTCGGTTATGGCACTTACCTCATTGACTTGGTGTTGTCGTGGGGTACTCCTCTGTCCAACGCCTTCGTATTGTTGAGCGTTCAATGCTCGATTAGCAATCAAGACCTTTGTAGCCATGGGTGTCTTGTCCACCAATGCTCCACCCGCCGAGGCGTCGAGCATTTGACGTTCCATTGGTAGGAGCCCCTCATAGAAGTATTGCAGAAGCAACTCCTCCTTCATCTGATGCTGTGGACAAAAAGCAACAAGAGATTTAAAACGTTCATAATACGTAGGAAAAGACTCACCTTCATCTTGTTGAATTCCACTTATCCTTTTACGTAAAAGGATGATTCGAGAAGTTGGGAAAAACTTCTCCAGAAATGCCCTCTTCATGCTCTCCCATGATGTGATGGTTCCGGGAGCTAAGTCGTACAACCAATCCTTGGCTTTGTCCATTAAAGAGAATGGAAAAGCCTTCATCTTCAAAATACTTCCGTCGACGTTGACGGGAGTCATGCTTGAACACACTACCTCGAATTCCTTTAAATGCTTATTGGGGTCCTCCATTGATAACCCATGGAACTTGGGTATATGATGTAGCAGACTGGACTTCAACTCAAACTCATCGGTCTTCTCAGGGGCTGCATTGGGGTATTGGATGCAAAGAGGGGCTGCATTGGCCAAACCCGAGGCAGAAAGCTCTTTGATGGTTCGATTGTCCGCTGCCATGGTTGGTACTTCCTCTTCAAACCTTGCCTTGGCCTCCTCTTCAACCTCAACTTCTTGCTCTTCTACTTCAGGTTCGGGATTGCAATTTCTTGTTCTTTCTCAAAGTCCTCTCGCAATCGCCGTCAAAGTCGGAGATATGCTCACGAACAGGTTGTGAGCTACGGGTCATAAACAAAACACATACACACGGTGCAAAAAAATTAAAACAAAATAGAAACCAAACAATTTAAACAAGACTCAAAACAAGGGATTAGCAACTTTGCTAATCTCCGGCAACGGCGCCAAAATTTGATGCGTTACGAATGTGACACATAAATTAAACCCTATTTGTGACAATTGTAGTAATGATGTAAGTAGGGATCGTTCTAACCGGGGATTAACTAGGGGTGCTAAACACTTGACTCAAATAAATAAAACTACTCTTTAAACACTTAATTCACTTAACGAAAACTCAAAATAAGTCCACAAGACTCCAAATACTTAAAAACACAAAATAAGATAGATTAAGACTAAACAAAATATGGGGGGGGGGGATTGAGGTTTTGACGAAATTAAACTAAAATGCACAGATTGTAATTAAGGGCAGAATGTAAATATGAATGTGATGAAAATATGGATGAATGCTAGCTAGAAGGTTCTTCTTCACACATGTTACACTTGCATACAAGATGATTTTCGGTTGGTCTTTCGATGAAGTATGAAACTCAACACCCCGGGTTAATTAGGTCCGCTTAAATTAACCGTCAAGTTTTCCTTAAGTTAATGAATTGGATGATTGCATGCGACAACCCAAAGCATTCCCCACAAGTTCCCTACATGAATTGCATAATAGAGATACAAGCAAGAATCATTAAGCATCATGAAAACTATAAGTGTTGACGAGGCATTCGTTACTATGAATTGCATGAAACTTATGCCAAGAATTTACTTAACGCGATTGTTTATAAGCAACCTCCACTACTTGTGAATATAAGTTCATAACTATTAGGTGAAACTCACTTACATTCTAGCGTCATATTCATGCATGAAAATTAAGCGTGCACTCTCAATAAACATACATAAATAGGTTATCAATCAAACAGTTAAACAAATTGAATCCACAACTCATGAAATTCCAACCAAAGGTAATCAATTCATATTGCAAGCGTAAACATGGTTTTGAATCACCCCCTAGCTAATGGGGGGTTTAGTTCCTCATACGTACAAAACAAAGATAAGTAAATTTAACCATTGAAATCAAGGAAAAGAAACACCTAAAAATTCCAACAACTCAAACTTGAATTGTATGAACGTTTAGGCCCTTTTCCTCCTCTTTGTTGCGGTACAAGGTCTAAGGATAGGTTTTGGGGTGGTATTTGTATGGAGGAATGGTTGTGTGATGGTAGGGGAGTGGTTGAAATGGAAGGGTAGATGCTGGAAATGAAGGGGAGGTGCTGGAATGTGGAATGGTGTGCACGACTTTTATGTTTTCAGGATGTGTTTGTGTTGTGGTAATGGGAATTTCTGTGGTGAATGGAGGTGTAGAATTGTGTGTGTATGGGAATTAAAGCTAGGGTGAATGATGATGAATGCATGTGGATTAAAGAGGGAATATGGAAGAGAATGTGGTGCAATGATGAAGTGGGAAGCTGGAAATGCAAATGGGATGCACGGCAAGGGCTTATGGATGCTGAAATGGATGGTTTTGCTGGTTCTAAGGCTTTGTTTGATTGGGCTAGGCCCTTTGTTTTATGTCCTAAAGTGCATACAAGGCTTCAATTTCATCCAACACTTTGGCTCTAAGCATAAGCTATCCATTCTAAGCCCAATTTTGCTCCAAAATGCTCCAAAATGCACCTTTTTGCTTCCTTAGCCATATGAACCTAGAAACACACGAAAATGGCATAAAGGACTAAAATAACTAAAGAAACACAACGTAAATGCACGAGAACAAGCCAATTAAGTCGCATAAATATGTCAGTCGGAGTCACCTAACGTGCTGTATGGCTGAATCTAGAGCTCAAATCCCCAACTCATTAACTATACCTGCAAACGAGTCGGAACTACCTAAAGTGGTCTGTACGATAGGACTGAGTGTAAATAAATATGCTTAAGTGCTACGATCACGTGAAGACTGGGCGAATAATCGCGGGTCACTCACGAGTCGGAACCACCTATAGTGGTTTGTACGACAGGACTGTGCACCTAACTTGGATCCAAGATGAGCGTGTGGTGCGGGAGGTGAACATCACGTGAACGACTATGCTCTACTCTGGGCGAGAGCACTAACACCAGGGGTGCAGGTTATGAGCTCTCTATGCATCTCACATAACCACTAATTCACAATCATAAACCATAAACCTACTTGGCACTTACCTGTGCATCTGCATCACTAATCATAAATATATGCAACTACTAATGCATAAATAAATAGGCAAACGCAATGCATGGCATTTAAAACATATAAACATTCCATTTCATTTTTTGGGAAAAACCACAAGTATATAGGTATATACGGAAAACCAAAAGCCCACTCACTGATATGTGGAAGGGTCGTAACCCCTTTGCCTCGAGTGACTGCGCTTGTCCTCAGGATAGGTCTCATCTATATGCGAAACAACTATAAAAAGGTCAATTTAAAGCACATAACCAAAACTAGGTAATAACTTCTCATACAATGCTCAAATGGGATGTTTGGATATACCAACGTGATTTACTCAACCTCACGAACATCCCCATATTTTTAAAATAATTTTTCGAAGCTCCACGTGCCGCCACGTGCCGGCGAGGGCACGGCCCTACGCGCCTCAACGCGCGGCCACGGGCCAGGCACACTGACGGCGTTAATTAACGCCGTCAAGAATATTCCGTTAAACCCTAACGGAATCTGTTAAATCTGACTGACTGTGTTAGAATATTCTGTCCAAACTGACGGAATATTCCGTCATCTTCTCCAGCGAGTCGTCGGTCGCCGGAAACCTGGAAAAAACTTAAAACCCTTCGTTCTCACTCGTTTCTTCACCAATTTCTATAAAATTTACACCAATGGAAAGCTGGAGATGACTAGAACAACGTTATACCTATTTGAAACCTCAAAGATCATGAGATGTCGCCGGAGAAATTCAAGAAAAATCGGCCAAACTTGCAACTCACGATCCCGACGTCCAATTCCTTCCAATGAACCACCCCGAGCTTCCTAAGGACCTCACTAAGCTTCCTAAAAGCCTCAAATTCCCTAAACGTCAAAAATTCACATGCGCATGAACAGTGACCAAATTGGAGATTCCTGGTTCGACGTGAAATCGAAGGATTCCTTACCTGAAATTGGTATGGTTGAACTCGTATGGTCCTCACGAACACAAAAGTATTAATTTCCACTTCGATCTGCAACGTTTGCAAGGGATTTAGGTCTCGTCCATACAAAGGGAGAAGAAGAGAGAGAGACAGAGTGTTCGAGACAGAGAGGGATACGGGGAATGATGATGAGGATTAGAGTGTATGGTCCAGATGCAACCAACAAAACCACAAAACAGTGTATGGTCCAGATGCAACCAACAAAACCACAAAACAATCACCCAAAATGACAAATAACTACTAGGGGCAAAATCGTCATTTCACATCTACGGTACGAATAATTCGGGACGGGCTGTCACAGTAATAGTCTGTGAGTTTTTGCAGAAAGAAAAAGGGGCAAAAGCAATAGAATGATGCATCAACACATTTTGAAAAAGCATAAGACAAAATATTAAAATAAAAGGAAAAATGATGGTGCGTCAGACACCATGTGGAAACCAAGAAAAAAAAAAAGGCTTTTTGGATTGTTGCACCATGTGAATGAATAAGAAATAATAATAATAATAATAATAAAGGGGTAAAGGTTTTTGGATGGTGTTACACCATTTGCAAAGAAGGAAGGAAAATATATATTTATTTATGTGAATGGTGTTAGCTTAAAATCCTTTCACAAGTTCTATTTACTTTAAAGCAATTTATTTACCATGGACGGTTTTACTGCCTACTGCTTTAAGTTTTGATTTATGTGAATGATGTTGAATTAAAGCCCTTGTCACAAGCCTTATTTACTTAAATGCAATTTATTTACTATGGCTGGAATTACCACCTATTGCTTTAAGTTTACGTATTGTACTTATCTTTTGTTACGATGAGTATATACAGGACCTAAAGTTCCTTGATCAGATCAGAACTTGCAGCTTCTTGATCCTCATTATATAAAATGATTGGACCTAAAGTTCCATCGTACAAAAAGATCGGGCATGAAGTCCCTTGATCCTCAAGATCAGGACATAAAGTTCATTGATGAGTACAATAAGTTTAAAGTACCGCAATGCCTCAACTTAATTGTAATAAAAGTCATAAGAGTCTCAGTCTATAGACTGTTAAATAAGGACCAGAAGTTCCTTATATCCATACTCAAAATGGTTTAGCAGAAATATTTATTAAGCGAATGAAATTGATTACTCGCGCTCTGCTCATGAAAACAAAATTGTCAAGTTTTCTACATGGTGACATGCCATGATGCATTATTAGTTTGGTTGGGACCTGTCTCCAACCATCAATACTTCTCAGTACAACTCGTGTTTGGGAACCAGCCAAACATTATACATTTATGAGTTTTTGGTTGTATTATCTTTGTGCCTATTGCACTGCCACATCGTACTAAAATGAGGCATCATCGTGGATTGGGCATTAACGTTGAACACCATCTATCATTCAATATTTGGAACCCTTGACTAAGGATATGTTTACCGCGTGGTTTGCGGATTGTCATTTTGATAAGACAATTTTCCTGCTGTTAGGGGGAGAAAATAACTTCGTTTCAGAAGAACGATGAGAAAATATCATTCCAGAAGAATGATGAGAAAAGACCGTTCTAGAAGAATGAATAGAATTTATCTTATTTTGATTCACGAAGTGATCAATGAAAAAATGAAGTAAGAATAATTGAATGATACCACGAAAATGATGAAATCATATATACTTGCTGCAAATATGCCTACAAGAATTGATATCCCTATTAGACAAAATAATGTGGCAGCAAATGATTTATCTATTGCACGCCCGAAGCGTGGCAAACCCTCAGACTCAAAAGGTTCAGTCTTTCAAAAGAAGAAGAATATGACACTACTAAAACTATTGCATTCCTGAAGCATAACTGTCGCATGCCAGAAGCATGACAGTTGCCGCAAGGATACTTGTCCCAAAAAGGACAATTCGCGGACATGGGAATGTTGATGTCTCATGCATGAAGCATGATAGACGTATAGGTTCCAATGACTCAACTCCCGAAGTGGAGATTAAAATCCAAGCTCTATAACGCTCTAGAGGAGGTTATGATCTGTATTCTCTAAACTATGACTATCTTGGAAGAGATGGTGTAATGCCCTTGAAGAGGCAATGGATATCCAAATAAATAAAAAGTTTTTATGCATGCGCATGCACATGAGAATATGGGATCACGGATTGATGATAACCAATGGTAATTTTGATTTTTACAAGTAGTTACTAAATTCATCAATGAGCTGTGTTGATATTGAGTCCTATTCTTATTCCGTCAACAAAATTATTGGCCAAAATGGAGAAAGGCAATTCCATTACAATTTTGTAAGAATGTGGAAAAATAGACCTATATACTTGAATACAATACAAATAGCCAAAGGATGTTGAACCTAGAAGGTTACATATGGGCATTTGTAATACCATGAAATACACTCACATGATATGATGCAAGATTATAAACAAGTTCATATGAATGGAGAATTATATACGGAGGGTTATAAGTCGCCCACATCATATCTCCATAGGTAAATCCCTCAAATATACATGGAAGCAAATTGCTCTGTATAAATTCTAAAGGAAAATGTGTCATGAAGTGTAGAAAATCCCTGAAGGATTCAAATTACTTGAAGTAAGCCCCGAAGAGTGAAGCATAAAAATATGTACTCAATACCAATGAATGGTATAAATTGCCTCAGTAAGTATTATCATTATGATATTGTTGCAACATACTAAAATCTCTTACAATAGTTGATGATATTAAATTGAAACTCCCAAAGAGTCTAGAAAGAGTATAAAGTGTTGAGAAAAATATTGTCTCGAACTACAGATCGAACAATATACCAACACGAATCTTATCCATGATGTTTATGATATTAAAGAATCGTATGGATTGAAGATTATGAGTTAAATACTCAAATGATGTAGACACTAAGAATGATTATTTATCTTTGTGAGGGTAATGATAAATTGATATTTGGTCCAGAAGTACCACATCTTAGTGAAGTATATGCTTTATTGTATTTGGCACAATACATTGAATGAAATAAAGCTTATCTATTAATATCTCCGAGAAATTACATACACATGAGTTAAAACAAACAAACAGGATGAAACCTTCACAAAGGTTGCACATGTGAATCCTTAGTACTCAGCAGTACCCCAGAAGGGGGAGGCACTGGAGATTGATCATGTGACACTCCAGTACTTAGCAAAACACCAGAAGGGGAAGGCATCAGTTGCCTTCAAAATCTAGCAACGAACCTCTAGTGATCACTTTGAATCTGACTTTTGGATTCTTGTAGCTGGTCGAGATCTCTTTTCATGCTCGTCGAGTAATTATTTGCAAGCACGTGTAACATTCTATTCTCGTGCTTGAGCCCTCTGATCTCTTATTTAAGACTTGCCACCTCAGCCATCAATGATTCAACTTGGTGAGTTCGAGCAAGTAGGCGTTGGCCCATATTGGATATAGAGCCCGCACATTGAACACTGAGAGCCAAGGAGTCTTGAACGGCCGACTCATCATACCGTTTTGAAAGGATTTTGTTATCCTTTGGAATGAGAAGATTCCTAGCCACCACAGTAGTGGTTATGTTATTCTTCATCACAGAGTCCCCAACCTTTAGAGGACCATTAGAAGATAAGAAGGACATGCACCATATATTATCTTGACGCTGCTCGTTTGTATCACTCCTAAGACTCAAATTTGAGCAAATGTTAGATGGGCAAGCCATTTTCAGAAATGATGAAGGAAAATTGAGGTCAAATAAAATCTCAGAAGTGAAAGAAGGGGAAAATTTCTACAGATAGCAACTTTCTGAGCATACTCTTGAACACAATTGATGTCTCTATAAAAGAAGAGGCAACAAAGCCACTTGTTCAGAGATTGAAGAGGCATCGCTCTCCGAATTTCAAAAGCCAGATTTTCCTGAATAAAGTTCATTGGCATTTTTCAAACGCAATCTTAGTTTTTTCGGATATTGCGTGCAACTTTATCAAAGATATCTGACAAAGTTGAAAACGCATAAATCTTACTATTCTAATTACACCACAGTTGCTTACAAGAATAAAGGCACATCACCACTACTTGATATTGAAAAATCTCTATATATGTTGACCTTCGTTCTCCATAACAAGGTAAACTTGCAAGAATACCTAACTCTTCCTCATCTCTGAGAATGCATCTTCAACAAAGCATCTCGAAATACCCAGTTTTCTTCCTCTCCGAGAATACCTCTTCAAAACCAGTCACACCAGAGTAAGATTATCTCATATCATCAGGGACGAGAGCAAGAGTATCTTATATCATGAAATCCCCCTGTCATTTCCTTTGTCCTTGTTCTCACCTGCAGGATAAGGAGAAAGAGAGCAATCAGTCGCCACATGGAATCAAGCTCATGATTTGGAATTGATTGCCCGAAACCTTTGCCTGGTTGCTTACCTTGCATTGCTCTCAAGTACTCATTTTCAACTAGTGATATGATGTTGGTTATTTACACTGAAGCTACCAAGCATGATAAGTTGCTGAGAAGTAATGTTCTGAAGGACCATTCAAATGCAAGGGTTGCATTCCACTGCTGCATCAGGGGACAAATATTACAAGAGAAGATGTCACACCTGCATATGGGAAAACTAGGGAAAATACCACTTTTGCAAGGGGAACATATAAGGCAAGTGAAAATGATACATTGAAGCGTGTGGAGACAAGCACAACAAAACACATGCCGATTCATCCCCGATGGAGCCGAAGATCACTTGCCACATGAAGCTCCTCATGGTCTAATTTCATTCAAGATCAAGCCTAGACGACCTTTGAAGAAATCACAAGTCCAATTCAAGATCAAGTGTCCACCACTCTTGAATCAAATTCAGCTCTAGATAAAAGTAGTAAATTCAGACATTTGGAGGAAGTCTAGCAGAAGGCCCTCCAACCCAGTTCAAGAACAAGCCTGTGGAAAGTTAACAACAAGTAAAACACTTCTCCCAACAACTCTTCTTGCTAAGAGACTGAAGCAGAATGATCAATGATCAACCTAAATGATTTAAAATCCGGGGGAGATACTCATCAGGGGAGCATCCAAAACAAATCAAGATTTTAATTAGTCAATTGAAGACTTGTGGCCATCCAAGGGGGAGTGTTGTATAACAGTGGATGTCCACTCAAATTATTAAATAATGGGCAAGTTGCCCTTCCACTATCTACCGAAGCTTGCTTCATACAACTCATGCTTTCTATATAAATACAACACCCCACACAACACAAATGAGATAAGGCAGAAGACACAAGGCTCACAGAAGAGGAAGAAAGAAAAGAGAGGAAGAGGAGAGTGGATAATAGAGAGAGAGAGTTATTTTGTACTTTTATTATTCTAAATTATAATGGAAGCACCACTGCTGCTCCGAGGACATACTCCAGTCACACTGACTATAGAGGAACCTCGTAAATTTTGTGTCTTGTTTCTTTTATTCCACTACACACATCATCGATTTTATAACAGATCCAATGTTATAGGCAGTTCTCAATAGGCAAATTTTTGCGTCGAGTACAATGTTTGCGTACTGTAACATGAGTAAATTTATCAAGTTCACATCTTTTTTAATAAAAAAAATATTTCATGTGTCCCACAATTTAGTTTTACCATTTACTTTTTTTAATAAAAGATGAAAGAGAATCATACAATATATTTTTGCTTACTTTGCTTGTTTAGTTCTTTGGAGTAGAATACATTTTGCCTACTCAGAGCATCTTTATTGGAGATGTTAAATATGAATTGTTAATATTTTGTCTGAAGGTTGATGTCAAAAAAAATTTTAATTTAAGAGGTGTGTTAAAATTATCATTTTAATATATATTGGTCCCACATCTACGGTTTTTTTTTTTTTTTTAAAGGAAAATTTAAAATAGGTAAAAGTTGTAACCTGTTGGTGAATTATGGACTGCACACATTAAATAACTCAGCTGTCATGTCAATTATGTAATTTTCTTGAAAGAAAACCTTAATGTCTTTTAGTCTTAGTTGACGTATTTGACGGCTCCCTTGTAGATGGTCTCAGATTGTATACTATTGAAGATGCCTTAAAGGTAGATATGTTCTACCCTAATATATATATATATATATATATATATATATATATATATGCCCTTTTTACCTTGTCATGTGATTGTTTCATCAAGAAAATGAACATGAAATCGAAAATTGTAAGTGTAGAACATGATAACAAACCATTAGAGGGGATAATGTTGAGATAAATGCGTGCTTATTATTTTTTTAAAAGGAGATTAGGTGTTGGTTTTGCCACGGCGGTCTACTCTTTAATGGGTAAGGAAGACTCAGAAAGACATTTCAACCTCCTCCTGGCACCATCGGGCAATTCATCAGCTCTAGAAATCGAACCTAGTACGTACCTTGTGAAATACGGACCTAGAATTTATCCTCAATCACTGAACCATCATGTAATAGTTAATGTAGTTTATTTAATCATTTAATTGTGGGTGAATGCTAGATAGCCAAAACAAATATCCTTAAATAATCTATCTACAATAAGGCCGAAAAATCCAGAATATATAATTAGATGGGCACGTGAATCATGTGCAATTATACATATGGGGGTTTCAAGTTGACCACTAGTTGGGGCTTCATCCACCTCTTCTCCTCGTGGCCACACCAACTAAATTTACTAGATCTCTCAAGTCTTGAAGGGTTCCATCTATGACCGACCAAGAAATCTAATTACATATTCATAGAGTGACTATACGTTACAGACATTTTTGTAGAGCTAACTTAGCACGGTATTTCAGTGATATAAATAATTTCAGATGTTAAATATTTTTCTAAATAATTTCTTGCAACGATTATCTTTGAATGAAGAAAATAATTCGATTTAATTGAAACAAGATTCGGAACAGAGTCTTGACAACTAACTGTTACACGGCTTATTGACAAGGGAATCTAACATATACATGTACAGGGAGAGCTACTTTACTTGATCGACATTTTCTAATGCTCACTCAACAATGTATTTCATTGATGTACACGGTTTTATATTTTATATTTTTTTCTTGAGTAATTACCTGCAACTATATTTCTTAAATGCATAAAAAAAAAAAATCGGATTATTGAAAACGAAAATCAGAGCATTGCCCCGATAGAAAGAGAACACGTGTGTGTATAATTGTCTGTATTTTGAATTTACTATATTATGCGTGGCACTGCAGGCACTTCACAAGTGTACATGTGCAGTGCAGATTTCTATAAAATTGTTTACAAGATATCAAAACTTTGGTCCAATTACAAGGATGAAAATTCTTTTAGGAATGATTATCTTTCCCCCTATCAAATAAAAACGGGGTAGCGGCATTCTCGAGCTTTACCATTCGACGAATACTTAATATACCTTGACCGGTAATGTGAATATTTTAGGAATTCTCATTTTTTATCAGATATTTATACATTATGTGATCAATTTTTGTTAAGTACTGTTTGTGTTTAATATTAAATAAAAAAATTAAAATGCTAGTTGCATGATATACGATAAACGGATAAAATGTGAAGATTGACCTTAATTGTTCTTTTAGTCTTTAAATTAATATCTAGATCTAGAAAGATTGTTATTTGCCTACGAAGTCAACAAAATCATAAACCTTACACCAAAAAATGAAAAATAAAATAAAATAAAACGAACAATAAGATGAGTAGGTCACGTGAGGAGTTGTATACATCGATTATATGAGGAACAGATTCTTGCATATAATAATTCCTCTCACAAAATTGATTACACGAATGACATGTAAAGCGTTGAATGCGACCGAGGAATTGTACATGTATCATGACTCACGTGGGGAGTTTCGTAATACATCAAGTTTATTTTCTACCCAATACACCGAGTTTCCGAACCATTTGAAATAACGCAGGGAGGACTTCGGAAGTTTTGTTCAGAGGCCACCCAACGAGAGCAAACTTTGAGTTCCCATCCTTCTCTTCCTAAGTCGTTCTGCAATGATGAAGGATAGCTCAAGAGCCTGAGAAGCATTGAGCCTCGGGTCGCAGTGCGTGTGGTATCGCGAGCTCAGATCGTCCAAAGTCACTGTTAGAGAGCCTCCAATGCACTCTGTCACATTCTGCCCAGTCATCTCCAAATGAATTCCTCCTGGGTGGCTCCCTTCTTGTTCGTGCACATCAAAGAATGCTCGCACCTCGGCCTGCAAACAAATACAATAAACCAACCATGGCAAAGATTAAATGGTGTAGAATACACAAGGCATACAATGTTGCAGATAATAACTTTTACGTCCAGTAGAAAACCGACGTATTGGTTGAGTCACTAGACGCTAGCAACAATGAATTGCCACCGCAGGATTATGAGCACTTTTCAGTCTACCGGACATTTTCTTAGATACTAATCGACATGGCATGGAAAAATGATGCCGACTGTAAGGATATGCAGTTGCAGTATTGGTACGTTGATTTATATGTGCAGGTGGTGCAACAAGATTAAGCAGTCAATCTACTACCTATAGCAAACTATTAGAAAGGGAAATACCAAGAGATTTTTCCGTTTCATGTTTCGAAAAGAGATAGGTGGAGAAATTATACCAAGATTGAATCAAATGGACGTGTTTTGAGTCCACAGGGTGCCTGGATAGTGTTTCCATGCATTGGATCAGAGACCCATGTCACAATCTGCCCTGCTTGGCGGACAGCCCTAATCAAATGAGGAAGCTTGACTCTCATGTTCTCAGCACCCATTCTAGCAATGATTGTGATCCTTCCTGGCTTGTTACTCGGGTTCAGGATTTCGATGATGTTAACAAGATCTTTTGGGTCCATTTTATTGCTTACCTGCGTCACAAGTATATCATTTTAAGCCATTTAACACAACGTTACGGAAAAAATGAACCCGCAGCTTAAATTACTGACACATTTAGTCACTCAACAACGACGAGTTTGATCTATCAGTGTACACACACCATGTGAAGCCACTAATAACACTCAAATTAGCCGGGAGTTTACAAAAGCCTACCTTGATGCCGATGGGATTGGCAAGTCCTCTTAGGAACTCTACATGGGCACCATCCAGTTGCCGGGTACGCTCACCAACCCAAAGCATGTGGGCGGAGCAATCATAGTACAGACCGGAAGTAGAATCCAATCTTGTGAGTGATTGCTCATAGGGTAGATGCAGACATTCGTGGGATGTCCAGAAATCAGTTGTTGTCATGATAGGATGGTCAACTGTAAGTCCAGCAGCATTCATGAACCCTAAGGCCTCGTCGACCCGGCTAGCCAGTTCGTGGTACCTGTTGAATCAAAGTAACAATGCAAATAAGCGAATTGACACTCCAGTCAGATATTCAAATTTGATTTATCTTTGAAATTCCTATGCGTCCAAATTCCGTTTTTGTACCAGTTTTCTTCAAAAAATCTAATAGGTTTGCTCAAATATTCAAGCACATTTTCTAGCATTTCATTTAGTCCTGTAAAATAACATTGATATGGATATATAGTTTAAAAATGTGGGTTGAGTGCACACCTATCTCCCTGCTCGCTGTGCTCAGCGAAATCCAGATTCCATTGAGTAACCCTCTGCATAGCAGCATACCCTCCAGTGGCAAAGGCCCGAAGAAGGTTCAAAGTCGCCGCAGACTGGGAATAAGCTCTTATCAACCTCTGGGGGTCTGGACTTCTATTTTTCTCATCGAAAGCATCACCATTGATGTTATCCCCTTTGTAAACCGGCAACTTTACCCCATCCTTCTCCTCGAACTCCGCTGATCTTGGCTTCGCGAACTGGCCCGCCATTCTTCCTACCTAAATCAACAAACGCCACATCAACACCCTTCAAAATCAATCAAAACAAAAACTAAAAGACGTTTGATGTCCATTTCGTTTCCAGTTACTGAAACCAAAACCGAAAACTGAAATGGTTATCAAACGGACTCCTAAAATCGTAAAACAAAAATCAGAGATTTGTCAAAAACCCAGATGAAATCATCAAAAACACTACCTTGATAACAGGCATTTGTCCTCCAAACATCAGAACAACGCCCATCTGAAGCATAATTCTGAAGGTGTCCCTAATGTTGTTGGCGCTGAACTCCTTGAAGCTCTCAGCGCAGTCGCCGCCCTGCAAGAGAAAAGCGTTGCCCAAGGCTGCCTCGGCTAGCTTCTCCTCCAAGTGCCTGGCCTCTCCGGCGAACACAATCGGAGGAAAAGACTCGATGGTCTTGAGCACCGTCTCCAGCTCGTTCACATCTGGGTACTCCGGAAGCTGCAGGGCCTTCTTGGATTTCCAGCTGTCCAAGCTCCATTTGCCGGAAACAGGCTTCGTGGGCGCCGAAGCCGACTTGGGAGGCTTCTCGGCCACGACGGAAGACTTACCGGAGTCGGCGGCGCAGATGGGGTGGAGTGTCTTTTTCTTGGAAGCGAATGGGGAGAAAATGGGTTGGTGAGATTGAGGGGTGGGAGGGGAGAGAGAGTGAGTGTTGCAGATTGATTTGGAGGACAGGGTTGCTGGGTTTGTCAGAGCCATTGTTCTTGTCTCTCCTCCTCTTCCTGTTTCTCTCTCCTGCGCTGTTTGAAAACTGGAATATCTGGAGAGAGAAGGAGTTTGGCGAGGAGGCTCTGAGAATGAGGTGTTGGTTTGTAGGAGTTTATATAAGGTTTTTGGAGGGGAGGAGGACGATAGTTACGGAAGGAGAGATTATTATACAAATGGTGGGACATGTGTGTTAAAAAATTAATAATTTAAAAAATAATTTTTTTATCACTTATATAAAAACAGGTGGTATACCATTCGTATTTTTATCACAATTAAAATTTTCTCCAAAAGAAGAGTAGAAGGGCAT